>NC_050069.1:223129135-223439112 GCF_009764565.3 Dermochelys coriacea | reverse complement strand
ATTTTGCTCCAAGTATTACAGAGTATCTTCCCTGCATTGTATCCTACCTAATTCTCTATTTTAGTAACAAAATATAAATTACACTTTGTATTTAATGTGCCATAGTGCTTTCAACATAAGAAAGTGCAAATAAAACAAAGTTATGAAAGCTCCATCAATAATCTTATACCTTATATAGCACCTTTCATACTGAAGGATCCTAAAGCATTTTAGAAAAGGATATACATATTGCACACAGAAATCTCTTCATGCGCTGCTGCAATGCATATGCCTATGGGATTAAATGCAGTAGCTGTTCTGCAGTATGCAGCAACTATACACAAAAATTTAGAACAGGAAATAAATAAAGCCCTCTTTAGTAGGGAAAACCTTGGTTGGCTGAAGTCCCTTGCTAATTTGGTACTACTGTATCTCTGTTAAGGCCTCGACCCTCTGTTGCAAAATTGCCACCCTTACATCTTTTACTGAGGTTGAAGTGTTTTACCGGTTTTGGAAAGTTATGATTCCTGATGTCAGATTTGTGTCCATTTATTCTTTTGCATAGAGACTGTCCGGTTTGGCCAAGATATATGCCATCATGTGCCAGCAATGCCCCTCTGCCATGTACATTGGCCAAACCATAGAGTCTCTACGCAAAAGAATAAATGGACACAAATCTGACATCAGGAATCATAACATTCAAAAACCGGTAGAACACGTCATAGCTCACGAAAGCTTATGCTGAAATAAATTTGTTAGTCTCTAAAGTGCCACAAGTACCTCTTTTCTTTCAACCTCTCTGGCCACCCAGTAAAAGATTTAAGGCTAACAATTTTACAACAGAAAAGCTTCAAAAACAGACTCCAATGAGAAACTGGTTTCAGAGTAGCAGCCGTGTTAGTCTGTATTCGCAAAAAGAAAAGGAGTACTTGTGGCACCTTAGAGACTAACAAATTTATTAGAGCATAAGCTTTCGTGAGCTACAGCTGTAGCTCACGAAAGCTTATGCTCTAATAAATTTGTTAGTCTCTAAGGTGCCACAAGTACTCCTTTTCTTTTTTCAATGAGAAACTGTTGAGCTTGAATTAATATGCAAACTAGATACCATTAACTTGGGTTTGAATAGAGACTGGGAGTGGCCAGGTCATTACACATATTGAATATGTTTCCCTATGTTAAGTATCCTCCTCACACCTTCTTGTCAACTGTCTAAATGGGCCATCTTGATTATCACTACAAAAGTTTTTTTCTCCTGCTGATAATAGCTCATCTTAATTAATTAGCCACTTACAGTTTGTATGGCAACTTCCACCTTCTCTGTATGTGTGTGTATATATATGTATACATATATATATATATAATCTTCTTACTATATGTTCCATTCTATGCATCCGATGAAGAGGGCTGTAGCCCAAGAAAGCTTATGCTCTAATAAATTTGTTAGTCTCTAAGGTACTAAAAGTACTCCAGTTCTTTTTTTCATGGGGAAATAGTTTTACACTGTGTAATGACCCATTCACTCCCAGTCTTTATTCAAGCCTAATTTAATGGTGTCCAGTTTGCAAATTAATTCCAATTCATCAGTCTCTCATTGGAGTCTGTTTTTGAAGGCTTTTTTGTTGTAATATTGCGACTTTTAGGTCTGTAATCGAGTGACCAGGGAGATTGAAGTGTTCTCCAACTGGTTTTTGAATATGACTGCTGTTTATAAATTTAGGTCTTGTCTGCATGAGAAAGTTGCACCAGTTTAACTTATTTTTAAACCAGTGGAGTTAAACTGATTCAAACCCTTGTGGAGAAGTTCTTAGTTCAGTGATTATTTCAGTTATCTAAATTCAATTAAGAATAGACTTAAACTAAATGGAAATGAGCCATGCCTTTTCTGAAATAAGAGTGTTTAAAGAAGGATCTTATTGTTTTCACTAGATAAGTTTAAAAATTATTTAAGTTAAACTGGTGCAACTTTCTCATATAGGCAAGACTTGAGGAACAGGAAAATGTGGATCGGAGGAGCCAACCGATGCTGAAGGTTCAAAGTACACATCACATAGCCCAAAATAAGGAGAGTTTTCTAGTATTGTGCACAAAATCAAATGTGTCCTTTAAAAGAAACCACCTATATTTGAAATCAAAGGAAATCTTGTTATAGACTTAATTGTGGGGGGTGAGATCAGGCCCTCAAGGAATAGAAGGAGTTAGCTGTGACATAGGACATATATGCTGAGAAATCCAAAGTGCAAGCTAAAATAGTGACATATTTGTCTAATCTAGCATGTATTTTATCCATTTTGAAGAAAATTAATCATACTGTCTCTCTTTGCTCTTCCATTCATTCTGATCTTCTCCATTCCCATTTATGTCTTTCTGCTACCTGGTGACTTTCTCTTATTGTACATATTTTACTGACGCTGAGTTCTCTTCTTCCCTGCTGCCCTTGATGTGCCACCTGATTCCCTTCTGCCTTGGATGTTCCTCTCACATTGACAACTCCTTATAGTGCCTCCTGTTCAATGAAATTTCTCCTCCCCTTCCCCCCCCCCCTTTTTTTGTAGTAATAACTTAATGTGGAGGCAGGGAGACTGTTTTATCTGCCTTGTTTCCAGATGCTTTTATAAGTTTTCTGCTCTTCTTTGAAAGCCTGGTGTCTGTAGAAACAGGTTGGAGACAAGAGGGAGGAGCCAGAATTACATAACTTATCAGCTCTATACAGACCACCAAAAGTGCTTCATGGCCCACACTTTGGCAACTGCTTATCTAAAAGAACAGTCTGAGTTGCCATGTTAACAGTCAGAGCAAGAATAGCATTTTGTTTAAAGTAGACCTGTATAGTACTGATGATCCCAAAAGCTCATTGAGGCTGAACATATTACTTTGTCAGAATAATGGTTCCTTGACAGACCTGGACAAAGACAATCTGTAAAGTCTTTGAGTTCAAGGAGGAAGTGTAGGGGGGCCTTAGAAAATCAATAATTGCCTTCAATGTTTTTCACCATTTTCATCTAGTTAGTAGAGGAGAAACAATGCTAAGAAAGAAAAGGAGTACTTGTGGCACCTTAGAGACTAACAAATTTATTAGAGCATAAGCTTCCGTGAGCTACAGCTCACCTCATCGGAGTGAGCTGTAGCTCATGAAAGCTTATGCTCTGATAAATTTGTTAGTCTCTAAGGTGCCACAAGTACTCCTTTTCTTTTTGCGAATACAGACTAACATGGCTGCTACTCTGAATGCTAAGAAAGAACACTTACAAACCAAAAGCTCAGTTTGGACTTATTAGTGGGTCTGTCATACTCCTCAGTATTGGTAAGTTTACTAGCAAATAGAGAAATAAGGCACTAAGTTTATAGAAATTGCAGTGTTTCTTCTAAACAATAGTAATTCACTTCTGGAGTCGGTCTCTTGGTGTATCTGGCAGACTGTGTCCATCCTGCTTGATGTGAGTTATAACTTTTTATATCATGTTTGTGACTCTAATTCTTAGGTTTGGTATAGTGATGCTATATGACAGTAAGACTAACTGCAACAAAAAGCTACCTGTCGTAAATGAGATTTTATGTAAACCTACAACTACTCACTGGTGGCAGCTCTTAGATCAAAAGTATTAGATGGAAACGGGGGAAACCCTTTTTATAAAATGCCAACCAATATCCCTATAAAAACAGTAACAGATATTTTCTTCAATCCATATAATATTTTAATCCTAGACATGCAAATTATCCTAATGAAGTTACTTAGACTGTAAGATCTTCAGCTCAGAAACTACCAATTTGTTCTGTGTTTGTACAGTGCTTGGCTAGTCTATGACTGAGTCCGCTAGGCACTACTACAGGACAAATAATAAATAACTGGTTTGCGAGACAGGAAGACAACAATTGTATATTGCCTCAATAATGAAGTCACCCCAAAATAATGTACTAAGCTGGGTAAACCCCTCGTCTCAATGTGAACAGACAAAGAATGCTTAAAGATTTTCCTCTGAATACTCATGCATGGTTTCTTGGGGGACTTCCAGGATGGCCTGCTGAGACAATGAACTGAAACAGCCTTGATCTGTGAGATAAATGAGTGCTTTCTGCTATACCAGAATTACAATGTATAGCAATAATAACTTCATATCTCTCCTCTGTTTTTTCCACCAAATGCATCCGATGAAGTGAGCTGTAGCTCACGAAAGCTTATGCTCTAATAAATTTGTTAGTCTCTAAGGTGCCACAAGTACTCCTTTTCTTTTTGCGAATACAGACTAACACGGCTGCTACTCTGAAACATATTCATATTGTCCACCCAGTGATATTTAGTAATAAGGTGTAACTCTGTTTCGCTACCTCTTTATTTTCTGCCTTTCTCCCTGTTATCTACACCATGACAGTGTTATCTGATTTCACTTAAGATAACTGTAATTAGCTGTAGAGACTTAAGCAGGGTAGTTGCTACTGGGACATATCAGAGAAAAGGACTGTGATCTCTTTTTATTTCAGAGGCATTAGGAGCAGAGTAATTGCTTCAGTATCTGGCTCTCGATCCAAATCCCACTGAAGCCCATGGAAAGATTCCCATTCAGCGGGAGTTAGACCGGCTCTCTGGTAAGGACACAGGATTGGGAATGGGGGCTCTGGGCAACACTTACCCCTGGAAGCAGCCAGTATGTCCAGCTCCTAGGTGGAAGTGCAGCCAGGCAGCTCTGCGCGCTGCCTCCACCCACAGGCGCCGCTCCCACAGCTCCCATTGGCTGTGGTTTCCGGCCAATGGGAACTGCAGAGTGGGCACTCCAGATGGGGGCAGTGCACAGAGCCCCCCTGGCTGTGTTTCCACCTAGGGGCCACAGGGACCTGCCGGCCACTTCCAGGAGCCTTGTAGGGAGCCTGACAGCCTCCCCCCGAGCACTAGTGGGGGTCCCAGGCTGTGTACTGCCACCCAGTGCCCCACTCCCAGAAGCAGCAGCACCTCTGGCCAGACACCCCCCCCCCCCCGAGCACCTGCAGTGCACCTGGTGTGCCCCCTCCCCCACAGAGCACCGAAGTTTTAGACCAGGGTATACAGTACATGTCATGGACAGGTCATGGGCCATGAATATTTGTTTACTGCCCGTGACCTGTCCATGACTTTTACTAAAAATACCCGTGACTAAAACATAGCCTTAATGATGACCTTCTTACTAATGAACAAGGAAAAACTGTCCCCTTACTGACATTGCTAGAACTATAAGCACCTTTTGATACTATTGACCATGATGCTTCATAACATGACTATGGGACTTGGGAATAGGTGGCTGGAATAGCTTTCAGTTGGCTTGTTTCTTCCCAGATGACAGTGTTGGTCAATTACTCAGCTTGCCCAACAGGTCACAGATATGAATTCCATCTTATTGCTCTTTGTGTTCTATGTGAATATAAAGCAATCAGAAGAGACTGTGCGGTATTTTGGACTCAATGTTTATTAATATCCTTATGATACTAAGATTGATAAGCTAGATTCTGTCCCCTACTGTGGACACTTTACACTTCTCTAATGGCATAAAGGGGCCATTAAAGGAGGGTTTACATGGGTCATTCCCCCAGTGTATGGGGGAAATCTATGGGTGGCACAGAGCTGGTGTAGCCGCAGAAGAAGTGACCATGGGAAAGGAAGCATAGCCAGAGTGCTAGTGGAATCCAATAATCCCTGGCTCCTGGACTTCCCCTTTTGGGGGTTAGGTAGCCAGGAGCAATTTACAGCAGCCCTGTGGCTGCTCTATGTTGCACTGTGGTCATATTCAACCCATGGCCTGTCCCTGGATTTTGAAGGGGAGAGGGACTACAGGTGGTAAAAAGCTACTTCTGTCCCATCTCCAGTCCTGCACCAAACACAGTTCAGCCAAGCCAGAAGATCTGAATCTTAGTCCTTATAATCCTACAGCAGTCAAGAATTTTCTATATTACCATCATTTTTAGTGAAAGTAGGAACTAATGTGATTGCACCTGTTGCAAGGTAGTAGTAAAAAGCCATTCCCCTGAATTATTGCTGTAGGAATGTACTAGAAGAGAACAATATTGTTATGATTCATTGATGAAATAATGCTGTGAGAAGCTAGAAAAAATATTTCAGTAAATCATAGGGAAGTATTTACTGAAATTTGTAAAACTAGCTAAACTTTCAAACCATTTATCAGAGTGTTTAGTGTTGCTATTTCAAGGTAAGTGAAGCAATAGTAAAGGACAAAGGTTTCTAATATTGTATGAAAAAATAAGGAGAGTCAATTTGTCATTAATTCTGCCATTTTTTTTCAGTTTCAAAAGTAAAATAATCTATAAAGTTCTTGGTTTTGTTCTTTCAGAAAATTTTCAACAGTTGCAAACATGTGCACCTGGAATTAACTGGACAATTTTTCCCTCTGAGAAACAATGAAGTTGAGCATTCTTAAAATACTAAATAAATCTCATCAGGGTTTTTGTTTGTGGGTTTTGTTTTTTTTCCATGAATAGAGTTGAGAAGTTCATGCCCACATGTGAAAGATTACAATAAGCACATTTAACAGGATGGATGGAAAGAGGATGTTACTTTTGCTGTCACTGAAATCAGTAAGTTTTTGAGTGGTAACACATATATTGAGTGTGTTGCTCAGGGTTTAGCTGATCGCCATATTTGGGGTCGGGAAGGAATTTTCCTCCAGGGCAGATTGGAGAAGCCCTGGAGGTTTTTCGCCTTCCTGTGTAGCATGGGGCATGGGTGACTTGAGGGAGGCTTCTCTGCTCCTTGAAGTCTTTAAACCATGATTTGAGGACTTCAATAGCTCAGACATAGGTGAGGTTTTTCATAGGAGTGGGTGGGTGAGATTCTGTGGCCTGTGCTGGGCAGGAGGTCGGACTAGATGATCAGAATGGTCCCTTCTGACCTTAGTATCTATGAATCTATATACACATGATAAATAGGAGAAGCGGATGCCTGATATATCTAGGGAAACTGAGTCCCATATATACATCGAGACCATATACATATATGTATGTTTCCATGCAATTACCTTGTGTGGATTTTTTTGGATGAGAACTTAAAAATTAAGGCCCTGTCTGTGGACATAATGACCCCAGTACTCTCATCTGGCCATGCTGCTGTCAGTGCAAGACTGGGGAGAAGAATCAGAAGTGGCTAAAACCACTTTTGCGTTTCTCCAATTCTGGGACTGCCTAGGACCAGTCTATTATCCCATGTAAATTATAATAGCATAAATGCTGTTGCTGTTACCTATCCTTTGTGCCTATGGCCTCCATTTGGGCAGCCAGGGTCTTGCCCCTTGTCTCCTGGACATGCAGTGGAATGGGATAGCATAGGAGCCACTATGGTAGCTCTATACCACCTGAGGCTTCCCCTGTGGAAATGTTCAGGCACAAGACCTGCCAAAGCAGGATCAAACATCTGCCTCTATTGCCCAGGATCCTAAGAGTCGAGATTTGTTTGATAAGTCAAAATTGCCCCTTCTATGATCCTGTGTCCCAGCAGTCCAAGTGGATGTGCCTTCCAGCATAGAAGTGGCTGCAATTCAATTCAATATACTTTATATATATGAGAAATTATAGTGCAGAGAAGTTGGCAGTGTAAAATGTAGGGTTGGTTGAAAAATGGTAAGTAACGTCCATGAAAAATTTCAAAAGAAATACAAAAAGTTTGGTTTTTCCAATTAAACAATTTTTCAGATCTTTTCTTCCTTCCTCTCTCTTTTTCCCCACTGGAAAAAGGAATGGGACAAAGAAACAAAGAAAGTTTTTCAGTTGTCAAATATTTGGATTTTGACTACAATGAAATTTTTTTGTTAAAGGATAATTTTTTTGCCCCCAAAATAAATTTTCAACTGATCCTAATAAAAAAGGAAACTAGAATGGGTCTGTAAAGAAAGGGGTTTCACAGTCTGTTTGCGGCATTATCATATATCTTTTAGTCTCTATTGCTATTTTTTATTTCATAGGTTATTATTCTTTCTCCTTTCTCCTTTTGCAGCTTTTCCTCATCTTGTTTAAATTGCGAGGGTTTTTTTTTCCATTTCTGATCATTTGCGGAAATAAATATCTCAGGATCTCTTGTATTTTATACAGAGAAAGTATCTGTTTCCATAGCTGACAGGAGAGTCTCTCATAATATAAATTAAACAGGCTTAGCAGAATTTGATTTTTTTTTATAACTTTCAGGGATAATAGTGATGGATTTTAAAGCTGGTTTTAGATTTTTCTCCATTAAATTTTTCACAGTGCAAAATTATGGGGGAGTGACAATAATTAGTGTGACTCAAAAAGTTAAAGCTTTATAACCAAACATAAATTGTCAATATCCTATGTCACAAGATACAAAGTAAAATATATTTAAATCAAACTCTGAGTTCTCAAGAAGCATTTTTATTGTGCCTGTCTGTAAATTTTGATTGTTATCTATGGAAATTGTTTTTGTCAGTTTACATGCATAGGGTGAAAGCGACACTTACTGACAAAAATCTAACCTGCCAACCCTAAAATTAAGCAATGCTACTTAGGCCACACGCACTTTTTAGTTTCACTACACAAGGTCTTTTTTTTTTTTGGCTCTGTGCCTCTAGATTTATTTATGAACTTCAGCAAAATGCATTGACAGTAGGTGAAGAAAGGATCCTTGCTCTGTTTATTGAGTGTGTGTGCGTGACTGAATGCACCCCTGTATTCACATCCTACACAGTATTCTAGTAAGTTTTGTACAAAATATGCTTTGTGAAGTATCATTTGAAAACTAATAATTCTGTGGTCGATAATATCATGGTGAAATGTTTGTAGCAACATTATATGTAAAAGTATAAACATAAGCTAAAATTAGGTCTGAAATGTGTTTACCAGACAAGTCTAGATAAACCAGTTTCTGAAAGACAAAGGACAAGCTGATTCCTCTGGCTAGCAGTCATCAAAGTTAGATGGACAATCACCTGTCAAATGGCCAGTCTTTGGCAAGGAAGCAGGGCAAGAACAAACATCAGTATTTTAGCAAGAAACATGGAAACTCTTCCAGCAGGAGACTCCTTGTTTACTCCTCAGGAAAATGTACTTGAAAGGAAGACTAGATTATTAAGTGATGGGCAAAAACACCCCCAAGAAATCTCCCCTAAGAAAACAAAGGAAGCAGCTACTTGACTTGGGAGAGATACTGACCTGCAATTTGGTCAGCCCTATTGCTGGGAGCATGTGGTAAGAATTTTATCTTGAACCAAATTTAGTTTAAAGGAAAGGACTAGAAAGTGTTTGATCTTTTTCTCTTATAATCATTTTTTTTTTACTTTAATGCCTTGTACTTGTACTGACTTAAAATATCTCTTTGTAGTTAAACGTATGTTAGTCTTTAATCAAGCTAAGCCATTCAACTTTGGGTAACTTCAATTAAAGCAGCAAACAGCTGGCTATTGTTCCCTTATAGGGGAAATGGACCTAAACTGCCCAGGAGTGGGCTGCACAATGCAGACCACACCGTTGGGGGGGAGAGGGGGGAATTTAGGACTGAGAGTGTGTTGGGGCGCCCTGCAGCTGGTAACCAGGAACGGTGGAAGCCAACCTCTGGCTGCACCTATCTGCAGACACTCCGGACATGCTGTTCGGGTGCGGCCCAGCCCGGGGTAGGCGCCCCAGCGTGAGGACCCCGCCTTTGCAGGGAAGAAGGTGGTGACACAAGCCCTCGCTGGCCCTACTTGCGCAAGGGGATGTCCTAGCGCGTGTACGTGACTAACAGAAGCGACTCCCCAGGGTCCCCAAAGGGCTTCAGTAGCTGGGCCCCAGCGTGCCTGCCACAGGGCAGAAGATGTTAGCGACGCCCAACCCCAGGTGCGGTGCCTGCCTGGCTGGCTGCTGGGCAGGTGCCCAGGGCAGGAAGCGCCGCTTGGCCCCAACCGAGCCCCGGGGGAGGGGTGGAGCAATAACATCGGCCCGGGGACAGCTGTCCCCAGCCAGCCGCAGCCACACCCCTGCCCCAGCGGCTCCTGCCCGACCCGAGCGCCGGGCCCCGCCCCTGCTCCATGCCCCGGAGTAGCTGCAGGGCCCCGCGGCCAGGGCGGGGGCCGCGCTGCGGGAGGCGACCGGCGGCGCAGCTCGGGGCGGGGAAGGAAGGGACGGCCCGATGCTGGCGGCTGAAGCCAAGCGGCGCTGGGCTGGGCTGGGCGGGGGCGTCGGGCACCGCTCTGCGGCGCTGCTGGCGCCGGCGCCGGCGGCGGCAGCAGCAGCAGCAGCAGCGGAGGCTCCTCTCCCCTTCGCCGCCGCGGGAGACCCAGTGCTGCCCCGCTGCGCCCGCCCGCTCCATCGCACGCTGTTGTCATGGAGGAGCCAAGATGGCGGCCCTGGCCTACACCGTGGGCAAGCGGGAGATCAACCACTACTTCAGCGTGAGGAGCGCCAAGGCGCTGGCGCTGGGCGCCGTCCTGCTGCTCGCCGCCTGCCACGTCGCCTTCCGCCACTACCGAGGTGAGGCGGCGCTGGGAGCCCCGCGGGGGGAGGAGCCCCGGGACACTGGGGAGCCGGGCTAAGGTCCGCGGGGGGAGCATCCTGCGGGTCGCTCTCCCCCCCGCATCTCCTGCCTTGCAGGGGCACCTGGGTGCGGTCCCCGGCGTAAGGCGCCGCGGCTCCCGGCACGCGCCGCGGGACCGACCCCAGCTCCCGCCGCGCGGAACGGGCGCTCCGGGGCCCGGACAAGGTGGCTGGGTGCCCCGCGGCTGATGCCCGCAAGCGGGTGTCGCACGGAGGGGCCGGCCCCGCTTTGAGGGATGGGGACGGCTCCTAAACTTCGCCCTAGTTGAGCATCATCTTCCTACCCGCCCCGCGGTTACTTGTCATCGGAGCCCAGCTGTTCGCACGGACTGTTGGGGACACCTCCTAGGGCAGCGCAATACGGGGACACCTTTTGCCCGGGGAGAGGCTGGCAGGAGGGAATTGAAGTTGGCTGGTGTATTTAGTCAGGTCCCTGCCCTGAGGACCTGGCAGTCTAGGACACGCCAGTGCAAATAGACAGCCCGAGCTGAGCCGGCACTGGAAGGCTTGGGGAGGGGAGGAACGAGTTTGGGAGGACAGGGAATGAATCCGAGCTCCCGCGGATGCTATTTAAAATGGTGAATGGCACCAGGGTGTTATACACCAGCCCTTGGCTTTGTTCAAATTGGACTAGACAGTCAACACAAACGTGCCTTGGTCTCAACCACCTTGCAGATCTTCCCCTTTCCCCCCCCTCCTCCCCCATAACATTACAAAACCTGCATAGGTTGCTATGGATTTACAATTATGTGCGGTGGTGTTCACCGCTAGGCCACAGGTTGGGACTGAAAGTCAACAGCTTTGTGTAAGCACACAAGTTGTACTGGTTTAACCGTACTGGTATAGTTTAAGTGGTACAGTCCCCCTTCCAGTGAATGCAGTTGTACATGGGTAAAAATACAGTGCTTATACCAATATTATTTGTTCCCATACTCAAAGGGGAATAGCCTATACTGTATAACTACTTTCAGACCTGAATATGGGCAGCCACAATGTCAGTATAACTACTTTGGCTTGAAAAAAAAATCAGGTCCTTGACTGAAATAGTAATAATGGTGTAAAATCTTAATTGTTTGATATATGCCCTTGTTCCATGTAAACAATTGACCTAAACCCCCAAATCACCGTCACAAGTGCCCTGTTTTATGAAAGCAAATAAGATAGCAGTGTCAGTGTGTCTCCGTGGGTCACAATTGAGAGTACCAAATTCAGGACAAGCTGCTGGAAAAAGGGCAGATGCCGCAAAACCGGTGGTTATTCTTCCATGAGATATACCAATCCAGCAACAAAAGTAAACTTCTGCCTACCACACCGTCTAACAAGAAATCAGAAATGCAGCCTCCTTAGGTATTCCAGTCATGGATTCAACACCAAAACGCATAGACTTAATGATGAGTTTCAGAGTAGCAGCCGTGTTAGTCTGTATTCGCAAAAAGAAAAGGAGTACTTGTGGCACCTTAGAGACTAACAAATATATTAGAGCATAAGCTTTCGTGAGCTAGTGAGCTGTAGCTCACGAAAGCTTATACTCTAATAAATTTGTTAGTCTCTAAGGTGCCACAAGTACTCCTTTTCTTTTTAATGATGAGTGGTTCTTTAAAACCAATTTCATCAAACAAAAGGGTTCTTCTGATCCCAAAGGACCAGCAACATACCCAGGTCAATATATAACTCAGATCTTTCTCATTAATCATGCTTTTGCCAACCCTTTGGTATCTAATATCTAAAGGTTTATTTATAAGAAAGGTGAGACTGAAAATTGATTAAAGGAATCAAATACATACAATAAATACAAAGTTCTTGGATCAGGCTTATAGCAGTGATGAAAAAAACTGCTGGCTTGTCTCTGGTTGCTTCCAAATTACTGGAAGGTCCTCAGTCCCTTGGTTAGTACGTTAGTACAAGTCTATAGTCCAGAGGTTTGAGGAGGACAAAATGGAGATGTTTCCAGGGCCTTTTATAGCTTCTGCCAAGTGAAAGGAAACCCATTGTTCTACTTTGTGGAAAATTACAGGTAATAAGATGGTATTTGACAGGTTTCAGAGTAGCAGCTGTGTTAGTCTGTATTCGCAAAAAGAAAAGGACTACTTGTGGCACCTTGGAGACTAACAAATTTATTTGAGCATAAGCTTTTGTGAGCTACAGCTCACTTCATTGGATGCATTCAGAGGAGGAAAAAAAAAAGAAAAAGATGGTATTTGGACTCACATGAGCAAGTCACATGTCTATGCATGCTTTGCTTAGTCAAGGCCATTACCCATACTCTAGTCAGAACATTCACTTGCAAGTCCATCAGGAGTGGATGGAGGTCTTCCATGGTGCATTGTGAGTTAAGTGTTCCTTGATGGGTCATTTAACTTGAATAGTCCCTTCTAGATGTGCAGGTTAAATACCTTGTTGGTGTTACCACAGGGACCAACATTTGAAATACAGGTACGTAGTTAATGTTCATAACTTCAGATACAAAAATAATACATGCATACAAATAGTATAATCATATTCAGAAAATCATAACATTTCCATAGATACCTTACTTAACACACTTTGTAAAAGATTTGTTGCACTTATATAACAGTGGTAGCAATAATAATCTATATGGTCATATTTTAATCAGATAACATTACAACTAGGTAGGTAGATTTTTTTTTTTTTTTTTTTTTTTTTAGTGGAAGAGCCAAGGGATGAGAAAGTACAAACATAGTTCAGTTTCTATGTTCTTTGAAATGATCCATTTTAAGGTTGAGGTATTTTGGCAGGACAGTACAGAGAAACTTGTACTGTTGCCTATTCAGTGGATAATTAGAACATTTCAGTTCCCGTGCTGCAAATCCAGCATATTCCATAAAAAGCAATGAAAAATTTAAAGGGATCTCATCACCTATTTCTAGTTTACACGCACAACCCTGCTTCACAGTAAAGTAGGAAGTTTATCAACAATACAGTGCAGTAGGCCATGTCTACAGTAGGAAAATTAGACATGTAAAAATTGAACTCGGTGCACAGTTAGCTAACAATGGTAAAAATGCTTGTCATATTATGCTACCACTTTCACTCTTGTTACTGCCAATGAAGCTGTTCTAAGGGTGTAGTACACATCCACATTTTTCCAATATAGGCTCAGTCTGTTTCAGAGATGTCAAGGAATGTAATGAACACCCAGTGTGGGTAGAGGCAGAGTAGGGATAGTGGAGAGGGGGTCTGTGTACAAATCAAAACCAGCAAAATGTCCGTTGTTGTTGTTTTCCAAAAGGTTGATGAATAATCACTCTTTGCTAATTTCTCAAGTTTTCGCATAAAATGACATTGAAACTGTATGAGGAAGAGAGAACCCTGTCACAGGACTGGATATGAGTTTCTTAGGTAATACCAAACACTGCTGATCATATAAAACCTTAAAAGGTTAAGAAGATTGCATATGTTTTTGGAGAGAAATCAGAAGATTGTTCATTCATAATTTTCCACAGCCAGTAAAAATGTGTTTTATTTCTCTTCTATGCTACCTAAAAAAAACAAACTTTTAAATTAATGTACTTAAAAGAGCATAGGGCTAGATTGTTGGCTCAGACTTTTTGTATGTTGAGGTTTGTTTCCTAAATCAAGTAATGATCGTTACCTGATTCTTTAGACAAGGGACAAAAACCTTTATTATTTGCAAGAAGAAAAGGAGCTGCATTCGGATGCATTCACCGATGAAGTGAGCTGTGCATTCACCGATGAAGTGAGCTGTAGCTCACGAAAGCTTATACTCAAAATAAATTTGTTAGTCGCTAAGGTGCCACAAGTACTCCTTTTCTTTTTGCAAATACAGACTAACACGGCTGCTACTCTGAAACCTTTTTTATTTGCTTAGTCAAATGTGCAGTGCTACACCTGGAGACAATTAGTCAATAACATACTTTTTCTCTGTGATAGTAAAGACTATTATTGTGGACTGTTAAAACAGTGAGCATTAGAGAGGGACAAGAAAGGCAATAGCCGGTCACTAGAAAAAGATATGAAAAAGTGGGCAATCCTAAAAATGGGTAAAGACATATGAAGATGGGTGTAAATTATAATGTACAGTGATCACTACTACTAAACAATCTCATGTTCTCCAAATAGGCAGGGTTAGTATAATTTTAATGTTTTTTTAATAGTAATTGGATATTATATAATTTTTTGGTGGCTAACCTGTCCTTTTCCCCTTTTTCTCTTAGTCCAGTGGCTCTCAACCTTTTCAGACTACTGTACCCCTTTCAGGAGTCTGATTTGTCTTGCATACCCCAAGTTTCACTCCACTTAAAAACTACTTGCTTGCAAAATCAGACATACAAAAAGAACAGGAGTACTTGTGGCACCTTAGAGACTAACAAATTTATTTGAGCATAAGCTTTCGTGGGCTACAGCCCACTTCATCGGATGCATAGAAAGGAACATATAGTAAGAAGATAGATAGATAGATATAGATATATATACACATACAGAGAAAATGAAAAGGTGAAAGTACCATACCAACTGTAAGAGGCTAATTAATTAAGATGAGCTATTATCAGCAGGAGAAAAAAACTTTTGTAGTGATAATCATGATGGCCCATTTAGACAGTTGACAAGAAGGTGTGAGGATACTTAACATGGGGAAATAAATTCAGTATGTGTAGTGACCCAGCCACTCCAGTCTCTATTGAAACCCAAGTTAATGGTATCTAGTTTGCATATTAAAAGTTTTTTCTCCTGCTGATAATAGCTCCTTTTAATTAGCCTCTTACAGTTGGTATGGCTACTTCCACCTTTTCTTGTTTTCTGTATGTGTGTATATATATCTTCTTACTATATGTTCCATTCTATGCATCTTTCAGAGTAGCAGCCCTGTTAGTCTGTATTCGCAAAAAGAAAAGGCGTACTTGGGGCACCTTAGAGACTAACAAATTTATTAGAGCATAAGCTTTTGTGAGAGTGAGCTGTAGCTCACGAAAGCTTATGCTCAAATAAATTTGTTAGTCTCTAAGGTGCCACAAGTACTTCTGTTCTTTTTGTGGATACAGACTACCATGACTGCTACTGTGAAACCGGACATACAAAAGTATCACAATACACTGTTACTGAAAAATCACTTACTTTCTCATTTTTACCATAGAATTATAAAATATATCAATTGGAATATAAATATTGTACTTACATTTAAGTGTATAGTATGTACAGCAATATAAAAAGCCATTGTCTGTATGAAATTTTAGTTTGTATTGACTTTGCTAGTGCTTTTTATGTAACCTGTTGTAAAACTAGGCAAATATCTAGATGAGCTGATGTACCCCCTGGAAGACTTCTGTGTAACCCCACAGGAATGCGTACCCCTGGTTAAGAGTAGCAGCAGGTGCCACAAGTACTCCTTTTCTTTTTACCCCTGGTTAAGACTGCCTTAGTCTGCAGACATACATGTGACTACTTATATGAGTAAAGCATGTGAGTAAATGTTTGCAGGTCAAGGATTTAGCTTTCATTGTCTCAATGGTCTTTTTCTGCTTTTGACAGAGGAGATGTTGTACTTCCTAAATGTTTTTGATTAGGTTTTGTTTTCTGCTGGAACATGGTAAAAATTGCTCTTATTGCATGTTTGGAAGAAAAGTTAGTAGGAGAATGATGGGAAATTGTAGGTCTTAATTTTGGCCCTAATCCTGCAACTGCACATGGGTGTAATCTTACAGATGTAAGGGTTTGTCTACACTGGCACCTTACAGCACTGCAACTTTCTCGCTCAGGGGTGTGAAAAAATGCACCCCTGAGCACTGCAAGTTTCAGCGCTGTAAAGTGCCAGTATAAACAGTGTACCAGAGCTGGGAGCCATGCCCCTTGTAGAGGTGGGTTTTTTTTTTAGCTCTCTCCCAGTGCTATACCGCGACTACACAAGCCAACGTTAAAGCGCTGCCGTGGCATCACTTTAACATTGCCAGTGAAGACGTGCCCTAAGTAATCTATTCACTTCAGTGGGACTGTACACTAGTGTAAAAATGATCATGTAAGTGCAGGACTGTGGCCTGTATGTGGAAGCAATGGAAGCTTTCCTACTTCTAAGGTGCCACAAGTACTCCTTTTTCTTTTTCCTACTTAAAAAGAGATAAACTAAAATTTGATACAGTTTTCAAATTAACTGCTAATGATATGAGATGTGGATACATAAAACTTAGTTATAAGCTTTGATAGAGAAACTGTCTTTATGCAAAATTGTATGAAAACTAGATTTAACCTATCTATACATCCTCCAGAGTATTCATTTGCCTAATTGTTTATAAACTGTCTCAAAACTTAACATTAGTATTGTGTATTTTGTCATCTTAGTAATATATATGTCAAAGGTATGGTGTTGAAATCCTATTGGGAATAGGTTTTTATTTATAATTTTGCATTTTTTCTTTATTAAATGGATCACCAAGTATTCTGCAGTTAAGTACTATTTAAAGTTATTTAACGTTCAACAAAATATCTATCATGGTTGTAATTCATATATCTGAAAATAAGGAAGATTCTTTGTCCATTCGGATTCAGAGTTTGTTTATTATGAGATTGTGTTGTTTTTGTCATTGGATGGAGACTGTTATTCCTTGAATTCAGTAGATAGATATATAGAAGGAATAACTAACAAAATAGAATTCAATTATGTTCTCTATCGATTACTATGCATGTATGCAGTATGTGTGCTTATGAAATTTTATGAATATTAAACTTAATTTATTGTTTGTGCTATTTCAAATAAAACATGAGGGGAATAAAGAATAAGAACTTCCTACATTTTAGCTATACCAGGGCACTTTTTAGGGTTCTTCTCATTATCACGTAAAAGGAATTGCTCTCAATAATGATCAGAGATAACGTAGTTATTTTGTTTTGTTTTTTTAAATAAAGAGTCATGGCCCGTTTTTGTTTTGTTAGTCAAGTGATTCATCCGTCTTCTGTTGTTCCTAGCACTTCCTAATGCCTATATTGTTTTTTCTTGGAGACACAATTTATGGTGGTCTGACTCTGCTTATTTTCTCTCCTCATTTCTTTCTCTCCATGTTCTTTCCTTTTCTACCCTATTCATATCCTTTCCTTCACTAATATGTCACTTTTCGCTTCCTCGTTTGTCACTCTCCTTCCCTCTCCTCCTCCAAACTCCTCCATCTCTCCAAAAGATCTTCTATTGTTACATATTAACGGAAGTTCTTATGTCTAATGATAGAAGAGAGACATCAGATGTTGGGAACACTTCTAGTGATCCCTTGGAACATGCTGTCTTGATGACCTAAGGAGCTAAAACATTCAAACCCAGTTGTTGGTAGTGTATGTTGAAAGTGTAATCCTATGATCTGAAATTATCCCTGTGTTAAAAGGATTATTTTTTGTATGTATGTACTCTTGGAAGTGATGAGTATTTGAGATTCATCCTATTGGTGATGTATGGTATGTGTGTGAGAGCGGAGATTGTTACAGTTGCATATAATAATAGTGGAGTCTCAGCTTTGTTATAGTTAAGGCTCAGGGCAGGTGTACATTTAAAAAGCTGCAGATGTGCTGCTGTAATGCATTAGTGAAGACTCCGATATGCCAGGGGGAGAGCTTCTCTTGTTGGCATAGTTAATCCACCTCTGCCAGAGGCGACAGCTGTGTCAACAGGTAACGCTCTCCTGTTGACATAGCACTGTCTAAAGCGGGGATTATATCAATACAACTAGGTCACTTGGGTGTGGATTTTTCACACCCTCGAGCAATGTAGTGATACCAGTTTAAGTTTTAGTGTAGACCTGGCCTCAGAATCGTCTACTGTTTTAAAGACTATTTTCAGTGCTCTATGGGTAGTTCTACTCTGCAGTCAGGAGGTGTGATCATAGTATGTATAGGCATAGGCGACCTAGTTGTGATCTGGTTAGCTCACTAAAAATAGCAGTGTAGTCTAGGCATTCAAGTTAAATTCCACTTGGGACCCTAGGTGTGTACTTGGGGTTAGCCCATGCTGCTGCCTATGCTGTTGTGGCTACACTGCTGGTCTTAGTGAGCTAGTCTGCTTATGCATGCTGCAATCACACTTCCTGATTGCAGTGTAGACATGTCCTAAAATCCAGGTGATGACTCAATTGTCTTAAAATTTGTTGTTCGTTTTTGGGTTGGGAGGTAGGTGTAGTGGTCCAAATTTGGAGTCATTTGAGAAAGGGATTACACAAATACAGTCCCTCCTTCTCCCCCCCCCCCCCCATCACGTGTTTACAAAATCACTTGATTCTTAAAACATTTACTTGTCAACACCTGGAGCTCAAACTATGGATCTTATCTTCCCTGAACTGATCTTACCTGCTCAGGATTTATTTCAGCACTGTTTCGGTATCCACTGTCCCCCTTACCTCCTTCCCCCTTCCTGGGGAAGCAAACTTAAAGAAATTATTGGAAAATTAAGTTTATTGCTCCAGATTGGATTGACCCTAACTGATGAACCAAAGAGAGTGAATTGTGTTTATGTAACAAGACTAGGGCTCTGTTGTCATACTAACTGGGTAGCTCAAGGTGACATGCTCTGGTAATTGAATCTGAGCCATATGCATACATTCTGAGTTTCAGCCCTACCCTGAGCAGTTTTCAGATAAATTTGTGTTATGCACATAAGATGTTTTCTTCCTGCATTCTGCTGGGGCTGTTTTTGGAAGTTTTGCCCCAAAACCAAAGTTTCTGGTGCCGATGTTTTTAAATGCTCTAAAGTAGAAGTATATACTGTGAAGGAAACCAGCATTAATTAGAGGCAAGATGAAAAGCTAATAAGCACTTAGGATATGTCATTTTGGTCTTCGGCTGTTTCCTGAACAATGGGAGTGATTGTGAACAAAGAAAAGCTAGTTGGGTTATTTTTCAAGGGGTTAACTGATGCACAGCATCCTTAACGTGAGTTGCTCATAACATTTTCAGATTTTTATATCTTTTTTGGTGCAAATCTAGGGAATATGGGGTGTTGGAGCAGTGTAGGGAGTGTGTGTGTCAGAGGGCAGGAGGTTGGGAGAACTCTTGCCCTTTGCCATGCTTGATCCTTTAGGGCTGCACTCTGGCACAAGTGCTGAGGGTCTAGCATACCCCTAAACTACTCTTACTAGCATAAACCACCCACATCCATACCCTGCATTTGTGTCCCCACTTCAAAACATGCCCCACTGACTCTTAGTCCCTGTACTGTTTCTGCATCCTCTGTCCAGTTCCTCAATCAGTAGAGTCTTTACTGATGCCTACCCCTTCATGGGGAGGAGGGCTGGGGAGGGAGGATTGGGCTGTGCTGAACCAGTAGAGAGAGAAGGGATGAACAGATGATACAGGGACTCATTGAAAGGACTAACATCCATCCAGTGCCTTCTGTGACCAGTTTAATCATTGCCCAGGAGTGAGAGTCAGTGAATGGAAATAGCTGATCTGCGGAACATGGCAGTGCTGAGGGTTTTTTTTTTTTTTAAAAAATGCATTATTAACTGCCCCAAAACTTTTTTTTATGGAGAGTTAATGTTGTGAATTTGTCTCATGCTTTTCTGAGCCCGTTCTGCCAGCCTACATCAGACACTTGGTTACATTTTCAAACAAATGCCTCTGTGCTTTCTCCCATGCTATTCCTCACGCTTGGGAAGTACTCCCCATAAACATCTGCAAAACTAATTTTTATTCTCCTTCCAAAACCTTCTCAAAACTCTCCTTTGCCATGATGCCTACAAAAAACACATGACATTGTTAGGATGCCATTGTAACTCTGAACCAAGGTGTTATGGTTGTTCTTTCAGAAGTTTACAACTGAACATTGAGTTAATACAGCTTTGAAACTTTACTATGCAAAAGAAAAATGCAGCTTTTAACCATCTTAACTGTTCCTGTTCTTGTTTCATTTAAATTTTCTTACCTCGTCAAAATTTTTTTTAAACTTTTCCTTTATTTTTTTCTAGTTCACATTTAACACAGTACTGTACTGTATTTTCTTTTTTCTTCTTCTCTGTGCTGCTGCCTGATTGCGTACTTCCGGTTCCAAATGAGGTGTGTGGTTGACAGGTCAGTTTGTAACTCTCAGGTTCGTAACTCTCAGGTCCCGACAGATCACCATTGTTATCTCTACAGATCTAGCAACCATCCCAGACACACCAAGAAATCTGTTATCTACAACCAGGCGCTCCGAAGAGAAAGTACATCAAAATGCACTAAACTGCCTTCACTAAACAAGGACACTCCACCAGAGAAGCATATCAGATCATAGAATAAGCCATCCGGATATCCCAGGAGCCACCCAGATATCCTGCTTCAATTAAAAATAAAAAAACCCACTGACTGAACTTGCATAGGTGGCATCTACCGCCCCATGCCAGAATGCTGATGGGGTATTATCAAACAATTACAACCCATATTGATGGGAACACTTCGGATAGAAATCTTTCTCCATCCCCCTATCCTGGCCTTCAGCTTGGCAAAGTTGGGGGTCGGCGGTTGTTTGATCATCAAAAGTAAGGTTCGCACAGATAAGAACACACCAAATCAAAGCACTACCAGACTCTGCCAGAACAACAGATGCAAAATCTGCAGACATATCTTCTCTTCTACTGTGATCAATATCTTGCACAACACACCTTTCAAGATCAAGAAGTCCTATACATGTTTATCACAACATGTGGTGTACCTCATCCAGAGCCCTAAGTGTCCTTGCAGCAGCTATGTGAGTGAAACCAGATAATCGCTATGCTCGCAAATGAACTCCCACTGAAAAGTGAAAAAAGAGGAAAACACTGCATCACCCACGGGTGAACACTTTTCACAATGCAGTCACTCCATATCTGATCTCTCATTCCTTGTCCTCAAAGAAAACACCACCTTCAAAAGATGAGCCTGCAAACTTAAAGTCATAACTCTGATAGACACTAAAAATCATGGTTTTAATTATGGTCCTTTACAACTATTTGTAACACACCCTACTCCCTGTTAAAATGAAGTGCACATTAAAGAGTTAAGTAGTCTTACAGATGTGTGAACCCTTATGCTTAACAATCTGTCCCAACTTGTATTTAGCTTATACTCTGGTTATCTTGCCCAGATCTGAAGGAGAGCCCCTGTGAAGCTCAAAAGCTTGTCCCTCCTACAAACAGAAGAAATTGGTCCAATAAACAATATTATCTCACCAACCTTTTATTTTTCTCCCTCTCTCTCTCTCTCTCTCAATCTGGGACCAACACTGCTACAACTACGCTGCAAAAAAATTATATTAATGACATTTGTAGATTTCACATTTTGCAGGAAATATTGGATATTCATTTCAGAGAATATAGCAAAATTTTGGGGACTAAGCTATTTTGTGATATTTGTGATTTCCCCATCTAAAGCAAGTAGACATTAATTCATTTTGTTACCTATTCACAATATTAAATAGGTATGTGGCAGCTTATGATTTGAACTCATGGTACAAGGAAGATATTTTCTATTTGTAGCGGAATTCTCCCACATGAGCTTTTTCTTTGATACTTTAATTTTTGTTTTACCTTCCATAGGAATTCACTTATTTTGTCATGGCTATACTAATGTGAGAGTGCATATACTGAGAATTTTATTAGTTAATCAGTGTAATTTAATAAATGTTTTTGTTCAATCAAAAGGTTTCTCTCTCCCTTTGTATTTCTTTATTATTCTGCATCTTAAGTATGTTTTTTTAAATTTGTATGTCATATAACCTTTACATATTTATATATATCAAGAGTCTCATTAATACTAAATTTAAAAAAAAAACATTTTTTTTTAATTAGAAGACAGGTAATGGTGAAAATATCTCAAGTCTTCCCAACAACCAGGAAATATAATGCAAAAATACATTTTTTAGTTTTAATTAAGTGGCATATTATTTTTTCAAAGAATATCAAGCAGTATATTATTTCAAAACAAAAGGGGGCATAGTTTAGATTGGGTGGGAGATATAACTTGCATGGGATAAGAGAAGAAATATATAGCATGAGACATCATTTGGCTGCATGTCTTAACTATTCATTTTTGAGGTAGAAGAGCTATTCTGTGAAAACCTACTGTATTTTCAGGGTGGAGGGATGTAAGTTAGACTCCTTTTATATACGCTGTCAATTTTAGTTGTTAAAGTTTTTATTTATATGTATATGTTCACCCAACACTGAAATACATGCAGCTATTCTGTGATAGCAACACTACCCTAAATTGGGACCAATGAGCTGTTGTCTTGAAGTTGTACTTGGAAAACTGAAGATACAGGTTGGGGAAGGTATATCAAATTAAAAACAAACCCCGTACAATTCTGTCTAATGAAAATTAGTTAGGGGAGGAAAAGGAAATGGGTCCATTCTGTGTGCTACCACAGCTACATCATCGCCATGTGAAGCTGCTGATGTCTGTGTAAAATACTTTGACAAGAAAATAGCCTTTCTTTATTCAGTGTGCTTATTTCTCCCTTTCTCTTCCACTGCCTCTTGTCTCCGTGCAGATCCTCAAGTGATCTGTGTTTAAGTTCATATTAAGCAATTTCAGCACACTGTATCTGTTTTCTACAGATTTTCCTTTAACTTGGTTATAGAAAAATTAATAAATATCCCCTCTAGCTTTCTTCTCTCTAGTGCCACGTGTTCAGTTTGCTTTGCTGAAACTATGTTCTCCACATAAAAATTCGATACGATTTTTCCATGCAGTGAACCCAAGTCTAAGGTTTAAGCTATTAGAACAGTGTGGTGTACATATGTGAGAATTTTGTTAGTTACTGCAGAGGCTGCGATCTCGTCATACTTTTCAAGCTAAGCAGGATTTGGCTGGGTCAGTACTTAGAACACCTCCAAAGAAATCCTAGGTTCTTCATGAAGTAGTGGTGATTCATTAAGTAGCCTTCTTTTTGAGTCAGTATTTGGGGACACTGTACAGTTAAAGGTGTCCTCTTCTGGATCAGATGCACAATTGAGGCTTAGGCTAGTGATAACCAAAAATCTCATAATAGTTTTCTCAAGACTAAGATGGCTATTCCTTATGTCCAGAACAAATTTCAGTTCAGATAATTACATTTTTCTAGTGTGTAATGTTGCTGTGAACTGCTGTACAGTGGGTGCATTTTACTTTGTAAATGGCTATAAACCAGTGATTCCTAAATAGTTTGTAAAGCACTTTGGAATCATTCTGGATGAAGTTCTGGTGCCCATGAATATCATTTATTTTTTCATTTTTGGGAGAAAGTTCAGAAATCATAGCTTTTTCAATATTAATTTATTGGAAAAATAGTATCTTGGTAACAGCAGCAAAATCTTTCCTTTTTGTTCAGGCAAGGTATTCAAAACAATTTTAAAAAGGACTTATTTATTGGTTTCGTACCTAAGATGTTAATTTACTTGAGCTTGAAGAAAATAATCACCATTTCTGTAGCTGACCCTTAGTTTGCAACTTTTAGACTGAAGGACCTGACTGCAGTGCAGAATCAGAGGCTACAGAGAATTCCTATGCAAACCTCTTTCTGCTGAAACACTGAGATCTAATTCCACCTGCTTTAAGGTGGTAATTACATTTTAAGCAAGCAGATATGAAGAGATAATCCTGCACATTTCTTTTTTAGACTTAGATTGTATATAAAATGCTTAAAGTATATGCTAAATCTTTACAGAAGAGCATTACATTAAAGTACTAGTATGTTAATCACTTCACCTTATGTTGTTATAATTGTAGAATGATAGGTGGCACAGTGGATTGATGCTCTGTTCTTTTAACTCTGGAGGCCCAAGTATTCATCTAGTTCAGGTCACTACCTGCTCCTTAGTAGATATAAGGCAATCATCACCATTTGGCTGAGGACAGAGGAATGTTTTCAGACAGAAGTGAGGAGCAATAAATGGCAAAATTACATGGGGAAATTTGTATGGGACCTCCTTACAATATACTTGGTTCTAGTCAGTGCTAATGATTTCTTACCTTTGTGTGGTCTAAACTTCAACTATTTATTTAAAAAAAATAAAGTAGTTGGTGGTTAAGATATTGTATGATATATTTTGTAGTTGGATTCTAATTCTAGTGTAATTTTTTTTAAGGTGATGATACATGTGAATACCTTCTCTCCAGTGGGAGATTTCTTGGGGAAAAAGTATGGCAGCCCCATACTTGTATGATGCATAAATATAAAAATAGGTAAGGATATCACCTTACATTCTTTTATTTTTATTCTAGTCTCTATAGGGGAAAGTAGTAAGTAATCTGTATATTGGACTGTATACTGCAGTCTTTTGAGTCTCTATAGCCTCATCTCTTTTGGCTGTCTTCATGCTTGATTGTTTTTAAATGGGTTACAGTGAAATACAGAATTTATCAGAGATCAGAAAAGGGCACTTAGTGTAAGTCCTTTGTGGCAGATATTCTTTTCATTATGTGTCTAGAGTGCTAAGCATAATAGGATCGTGCTACTAAATATAAATAGATAAGAATGGTAGTAATAATTTATACTGCATGTTTTGTTTATTATGAAGAATTTCAAGATAGCTTAAGGTGCATCACATGTTTTATATATAGTTTCAAATTGTGATTTAAAGGGCAAATACAATTCTTAGTTATAATATCCCAAATAGTTAATATATATTCCTTTTTTAGAATTTTTTCTTAAGAAAATGTACTAAATAATGTTGAGAAATAAAAGTATCTATCACTTTTCTCTTCATTCACTTAATATAGAAACTGTGACAGATACCTTTATCACTCGGAATTATTCTGTTACTTAACAAAGTTATACAACTACTCAGTCTTCTTGATTTTTCAGCACCACCCAATGGGTAAGAGAGTCCTTTCACTCCTACAGTAATTTGTGGAATCAAATGGTCAGGGTGGCTCCTTATTTCATACTTATCCCTAGTTATATGTAATGCATTCAGTATTTTAAAAAAACAATTTACCCTTCTTTAGAGTTAGATATAATGTTTAGAATTTTCTGTATAACATTCAGATTTCCTTTAAGGAATTGTCAATTTCCTTCATTAAATTGATTCCTTAAATGATGTAATATGTTAATTTTGTAATGCTGTTTCTATTTGCAGTGAAGCAAAAAACTGCCTCCTAGACAAACATATTGCATTTATAGGAGATTCCAGAATTCGCCAATTGTTTTATTCTTTTGTAAAACTCATAAATGCTCAAGTGAAGGAAGAAGGAAACAAGGTAAGACTGTCTTTTTTCCCCCCAATTTGTCACTTTCACTGTTAAAACTTTACTTAACTTCCAGGTTGCAAACACCAGAAACCGGGTTTTTTCTAAAGACTTTGATGTCTGGAATGGGCATTTGTTGGGAAATAATACTACTTACTATCCTAATGTTCAGGAAAGGGGACCATGTAGCATAGTTCCACAGAGAAACAAATCAAGCACTTGATCAGGAGATTGGGCCCAAGCAGTTGTCAGAGGGTGATAACAGGAATGTATGGCATGCTGAGAAGTGAAGTGGGAAGTTTGCAGAGGGAGCATTCAGCAGACGATAGTTGAACAGCCTAGGAAAGAAAACTAAGGTGGCTTCTCCAATGGCAACTGAGGCTATGGCTACACTGGCACTTTACAGAGCTGCAACTTTCTCGCTCAGGGGAGTGAAAAAACACCCCCCTGAGCACAGCAAGTTACAGCGCTGTAAAGCACCAGTGTAAACAGTGCCCCAGCCATGCTCCCAGCGCTCTAATCTCCTCGTGGAGGTGGAGTACCAGGAGAGTTGGGAGAGCTCTCTCCCAGTGTTGGCACGTGACCACACTCGCACTTCAAAGCGTTGCCGCGGGAGCACTCCTGCGACAGCACTTAGAAGTTTCGAGTGTAGCCATGCCCTAAGTGAGACTTATTTTTCTGGTGAGAAAATGGAAATTTGCCTGTACAATTTATGAATTCTCTGTGAGATTATGAACTCTATGTATCTTTACCAATCGGCAAACTCTGTTTTGAATGTGGGGACAAGGTGCCTTCTCTGTGATCTCTTTACCTCCATATTGGACAGAAATGCCAAGGCATAGTGATGCAGGACTGACAATAGACAGTTGTTAAATTGGTATAGTCCTCTATTCAAATATAAACATCCTATACAGTAAGATAATGTCTACCCCAAGAACTGGCTAGATGGGGAGGGGTCACCTGGTAACAAAGTCATCTGGTATTGGGCTCTGATCACCTGGGGAGGCTGATTAGGAGGTCATCTGACAGAGGGACTGGAAGATTATAAAAGATGCCCTGTTGGGAGTTCTTTGGTAATTTTTCACCAGTTTAAGATGCAGGAGACAGCTGCAAGAACTGGATGAGGTTGGGACAGGAGGAACCTGCCTATCTGAACATAGATGGCCCTCCAAGCGAAGAGTGACCTACAGTTCAGGATGTGTGTTGTTTTCTATATGATCTATACCCTCTATGTATTTGTCATGCTTAAGTAAAGAGCAATAATGTGTTAGTATCTGTTGTATGTTACACCTATCAAATGGCCCTCTGAAGAGGGGAAAGTAGAAGGCCTACACCTTTGGAGTTCTGGGAAAGGGTGTGTTTAAACTGGTCTGGGGGCTGAGGAGTCAGCAGTGAGACCAGAGGGGCTAGGAAGCTGGGCCATATGGTTGCAGCCTAGACAGAAGATCTGTGCTCCAGAGATGTCCCTAGGGACCCAAATACAGAGACAAAATAAGCTCTGTTCAGACGTTAAAGGCTTAAAACACGCAGGGAACCAATGGCAGAGTCTCCTCGTAGCAAGCTGATGAGCTGCCAGCAGAGGGAGCCCAATCTGATCTATGCCAGTGAGATTTTTTTGGTTTTTTAGCCAGTATTAATTAATTCAAGTCTTGTTGTAAGTCCCTTCTTGAAAGATTAATTGCTGATTTAATCTGAACTGAAATCCTAGATGCATTGACTGATATACAAGTCTGATTGGGGCTGAAATTAAAAATAGCTTTCTGCCTTCCCTTTCTTGTAAATGCGACTGAAATACAGTTCTGTGTTCATTTTCGGAAGATAAGTGTGAAGCACAGCTTGCTAAGTGGAGCTAGAGATAGACTATATAGCAATATAGCTTATCAGGCAGCCAAATCATTAACTTCTTCTGCTGTTCAGGGTTTGTATTTAGCTTCAGGTCAGACTTGTTGTATAGGCTGATTCCCCACTCTAGCACTTCGAGTGCAGAAAGTGGGGACCCACAAGGACTCTAAAAATTAATACTGGCCACTCCAGGCTTGAATTAAACTTCCAAGGTTACAGCTTTTATCTGACCTTGGAGTGGTAGATGCTGTCATCACCCAAGTGCAGAACCCCTTTGAGAACCCAGGAACGCGCATTTGGGAATTCCTTCCTGTGGGGTACCCTAAGGTCCTTCCCCCTCCCAACCCCTGGGGAAGAGCTGAGAAGGGGTGGGGGAAAGGAAATCAGCTGTTGCCACCAGCTAATTAAAAAGCACAAACCTCTTAAGACACAAGAATCCAATTCTGTTCTTAAAAAAAGGTAAACTTTATCAATAAAAATAAAAAAAGAAAAAATACATCTGGGAAATCAGGCTATTGCTAGATTTTAAAAAAAAGAAAAGAAACCAACCTACAAGGATTAAGCATCAAGAATAGCTTTCTTGAGGTCCAGCTTAAAGGTTACAAGAAAAACAAAAACACTTAGGTGTAGCACAGAGTAGGCCACAAGCCAGAAATAAATAAAAAGAGAGAAACCTAATTGCATCTTCCTAGACATTTCCTGATCCTTACATACCTGGGATTCAAATGAGTAGTTTCTAGATATGATACTGAGGATTTTTCATATCTGGCCCATGCTTCTTACAGCATAACTGCAGCCTTGTCTGCCTCTCCCCAGAGAACAACTACAGACTGACAAAAGGGAAGTCATTTTTCAATTTTAGAAAGTTCTAGCCTTCCTATTGGGTCTTTGACCAGGTGTCCACTCATTTCCTTTTACCTATGCATAGCAGTAAGACTTTTTAACCCTTTACAGGTAGAGCAATTAGAAAACAGCTACTAAGGGATTTTATAGCTGCTGGCAGGCTGGGTATCCATAAAAGGGAGCTACCCCTGTCCTTCATTTATCACACTTGTCAATTATTTAATACAATCAGGGTATTTAAATGCACAGTAGCAATCTGTCTGGCAGACAGCATGTAATTAAATTTCACTTGTCAAAGCCAGATGTTTGGCTGATTGGATAACAGGAGTTTTCCTAGCCTGGGGGTTGGTGTTGGATTGCTTGCCAGAGGTGGGGAGTAGTTTGGCAATTATGAGAATTTGGTGGGGAGGAGTAGTTTGGTAGGTTCTGAGCTGGAAGACCTTTGTGTCAAATGCTTTTGAAACTGATGGACTAACAGTGCATTTAATAGATATTGGAGGA
Source organism: Dermochelys coriacea (assembly GCF_009764565.3). Taxonomy (NCBI): domain Eukaryota; kingdom Metazoa; phylum Chordata; order Testudines; family Dermochelyidae; genus Dermochelys; species Dermochelys coriacea. The sequence goes on along the minus strand of NC_050069.1, from coordinate 223,410,324 downwards.
TATCTATTAAATGCATCCTGAGGAAGTTTCAGGATGGCTGAGCAGAGGGACTCATTGGCTTATGGAAAAAGAATGGGTATATTTGTCTACAGTACCTGAGCTCAGTTTGTGGAGGAAAAGTGCACTTATCCTTTTTGTTTCAGGGATTGAAACTGAAATAATACAACTCAGTTTAATGTTAAAGGAGTATCTGTGTCTACTGTAATTAAGGATGCCTAACTTATTCCATTCTAATCTCCCGTTTTCAATCAATAAGTTATGAATTACATATTCCAGGCTTGATTTCTGCCAGTGGTGATTTTATTTTTTTCTGGAAACTTAGAGAAAAATTAGTTCAGCTGTTAGAGTACAGGGGGAACAGGAAAGTAGGCATACTAGTGGTATAGACAAGGAAGTGGGTGAGAGGAAAATGTTTTGTTTCTATTTCGGTCCTTTGAGGGGATATTAAGAAAAATAGTGATGTCTAGAAAAGAAAGATTTCAGACTTTTTGAATCATTTGGTAATAGAAAGCTATGGTGTTCCCAGGAGCTGCTCGGGGGACATAGCACCATATGCCTGAGCTACACTTCAAGGTTTTGCCAGCATAGCTATATCAGTTAGGAGCATGAAAAAATCAGTTATACCAGCAACAAAAAACCCCAAAACAACTTTTGCTAGTATATCTTATTTCCTCCAGGAAGTGATATAAGCTGTACAGACAAAGAACTATTTTTCTCATATAAACTGTCTCCTCTAGGAGTAGTACTAGCAAACACTTTTTAGTGTAGATGAGGCCTTAGATGAGTAGAACCCTGTGTGGATACAAAATTTGTATCTGCACCCGATCCACAAAAATGGTCCATGGATATCCACAATTTGTAGAGTTCTAGAGATGAGAGGGATCGGTATTTGAACATACACTACCTTCCAGTAGAACTAGTTTAACTTGTTTTTTATTTTGGCAGCATGGAAACATTCTATTTGAAGACAAGTCTGCATCAATTAAAGTGGTAAGTTTTTTATGGTAATAAGCTCCAAGCTATAATAATCAATGTATAATTTTATATGCTCCCCCTATACTTCAGGTGAAAACAATTAAGGACCTCTTTTCAGAGATACTTACCAGTCACAAATTAAACAGAAGTCAATCAGGATAGCAGGTGCTCAGCACCATTTATGATCTGATTCCCACCCATCCCGAAGATTTGTATCTTAAAATTTAGTGAAATCTGAGTAAGGTCCTTAGAGGTGTGTTTGGGTTGTGGTGTTTTTTTAAATCAGTTCCCTTATCTTACAGGAGCTTTGGACTCGATAGTAATGACATACGGTCCTCTCATCAGATCTGATAATTGGCCCTTCCAATGAAAGTGGCTTGTAATACTTGGAGCAAGGAATGTGGTAAATGCAGATGAGCTTTCTGTGTCACCCCAACCAATTCTCTGCCCTGGGTCCACTTTGATTGCAGTAACAGAGTGAGCCAGATGCATCACCAGTGTACAAGGTTTTTCAACACACACACACACACACACTCTCTCTCTCTCGTGATAGGTTTTAAGGAGAACTCTGTCCTCCTTCCCCATCCCCAGTGGTGTGGGAGTGGGGTCTTCCTGCAAAGACCTCAGTAGCTTTACTTTCTTCCCACTCCTTTCCATATAATTCATCGAGAGAGTGCAAGTTGAGTGGATTACTTAGGTCTTTGGAGGGAGCTATGATTTAAAAAGGATGGGTTTCAGAGTAGCAGCCGTGTTAGTCTGTATTCGCAAAAAGAAAAGGAGTACTTGTGGCACCTTAGAGACTAACAAATTTATTAGAGCATAAGCTTTCGTGAGCTACAGCTCACTTCATCGGATGCATTTGGTGGAAAAAACAGAGGAGAGATTTATATACACACACACAGAGAACATGAAACAATGGGTTTATCATACACACTGTAAGGAGAGTGATCACTTAAGATAAGCCATCACCAACAGCAGGGGGGGGAAAGGAGGAAAACCTTTCATGGTGACAAGCAGGTAGGCTAATTCCAGCAGTTAACAAGAATATCAGAGGAACAGTGGGGGGTGGGGTGGGAGGGAGAAATACCATGGGGAAATAGTTTTACTTTGTGTAATGACTCATCCATTCCCAGTCTCTATTCAAGCCTAAGTTAATTGTATCCAGTTTGCAAATTAATTCCAATTCAGCAGTCTCTCGTTGGAGTCTGTTTTTGAAGCTTTTTTGTTGAAGTATAGCCACTCTTAGGTCTGTGATCGAGTGACCAGAGAGATTGAAGTGTTCTCCAACTGGTTTTTGAATGTTATAATTCTTGACGTCTGATTTGTGTCCATTCATTCTTTTACGTAGAGACTGTCCAGTTTGGCCAATGTACATGGCAGAGGGGCATTGCTGGCACATGATGGCATATATCACATTGGTAGATGCGCAGGTGAACGAGCCTCTGATAGTGTGGCTGATGTGATTAGGCCCTATGATGGTATCCCCTGAATAGATATGTGGACAGAGTTGGCAACGGGCTTTGTTGCAAGGATAGGTTCCTGGGTTAGTGGTTCTGTTGTGTGGTGTGTGGTTGCTGGTGAGTATTTGCTTCAGATTGGGGGGCTGTCTGTAAGCAAGGACTGGTCTGTCTCCCAAGATCTGAGAGAGCGATGGCTCGTCCTTCAGGATAGGTTGTAGATCCTTGATGATGCGTTGGAGGGGTTTTAGTTGGGGGCTGAAGGTGATGGCTAGTGGCGTTCTGTTGTTTTCTTTGTTGGGCCTGTCCTGTAGTAGGTGACTTCTGGGTACTCTTCTGGCTCTGTCAATCTGTTTCTTCACTTCAGCAGGTGGGTACTGTAGTTGTAGGAATGCATGATAGAGATCTTGTAGGTGTTTGTCTCTGTCTGAGGGGTTGGAGCAAATGCGGTTATATCGTAGCGCTTGGCTGTAGACAATGGATCGAGTGGTATGATCTGGATGAAAGCTAGAGGCATGTAGGTAGGAATAGCGGTCAGTAGGTTTCCGATATAGGGTGGTGTTTATGTGACCATCGCTTATTAGCACCGTAGTGTCCAGGAAGTGGATCTCTTGTGTGGACTGGTCCAGGCTGAGGTTGATGGTGGGATGGAAATTGTTGAAATCATGGTGGAATTCCTCAAGAGCTTCTTTTCCATGGGTCCAGATGATGAAGATGTCATCAATGTAGCGCAAGTAGAGTAGGGGCATTAGGGAACGAGAGCTGAGGAAGCGTTGTTCTAAGTCAGCCATAAAAATGTTGGCATACTGTGGGGCCATGCGGGTACCCATCGCAGTGCCGCTGATTTGAAGGTATACATTGTCACCAAATGTGAAATAGTTATGGGTCAGGACAAAGTCACAAAGAAAGTCACAAAGTGGCAGAACACTTCAATCTCTCTGGTCACTCGATCACAGACCTAAGAGTGGCTATACTTCAACAAAAAAGCTTCAGAAACAGACTCCAACGAGAGACTGCTGAATTGGAATTAATTTGCAAACTGGATACAATTAACTTAGGCTTGAATAGAGACTGGGAATGGATGAGTCATTACACAAAGTAAAACTATTTCCCCATAGTATTTCTCCCTCCCACCCCACCCCCCACTGTTCCTCTGATATTCTTGTTAACTGCTGGAATTAGCCTACCTGCTTGTCACCATGAAAGGTTTTCCTCCTTTCCCCCCCCTGCTGTTGGTGATGGCTTATCTTAAGTGATCACTCTCCTTACAGTGTGTATGATAAACCCATTGTTTCATGTTCTCTGTGTGTGTGTATATAAATCTCTCCTCTGTTTTTTCCACCAAATGCATCCGATGAAGTGAGCTGTAGCTCACGAAAGCTTATGCTCTAATAAATTTGTTAGTCTCTAAGGTGCCACAAGTACTCCTTTTTTTTTTAAAAAGGATGGTTAGTGTTGTGTTCAGGAGAGGAGAAGTGTAACTTTGTGCTAGGACAGTCTTTCTGCCTTCATTATAAAGTTTTGTTGTAGTTCTTTGTTTTGTATTTTCCCTTTGATCTGACACTGTCTCCACTGTACTTTTTTAGGAGACTGTAGTACCTCTTGATTGTGGAAGCAGAAACTACTTATGATGTTAAGTAGCAGGCTGGGCCTTAAATGGCCTCTCAGATTTATTTAGGAGAGGGAATAACATTAGCTGAGGTACAAATAAAGTTTTACATAAATCTTTTGGAATTAATTTAGAGATTTTATTTTTATTGAGGGGAATGATTTTAATAAAGTGCAAGTCATTAGCCCTTTTTGTTTCTCCCTGCTCTATTTTTAGAAGTCAGTGACGGGAAATGCTAGTGTTAAATGTTAGGACTCAACATAGTTTGAAACCTGAAATATTAAGCTTTCAGAAAATTGGTTCTCAAGTTCAGAGATTTGCAGGATAGCTGTTGCGAAAAGTTGTGGGGAATGAAGCAAAAAGTTAACTAGAATACACTGATGTGATCCTTTGTAAAACTTAAAACATTTGTTTCTGTCCTTGATATCATTGGAAAACTGAGACTCTTCACTTCCAACTCGTTCAAAGGTTTAGATTCTATGTGAAATCTTGGCTCCATTGAAATAAATGACAAAACTCCCATTTATTTTACCCTTTGTTCCTGGCTGATTAAGTCATCAGATCTTTCATCTATGATTGGTCCATGAATGTAGTAAAGAAATGAAGCAAAATTTGGACCAGTATAATTTTCTGTGTATGAAATGCATTGCTTGCAGTTGATATAGACATGCATTTTCTGAATGATGAACTACTCTTAAATTTACTCAGATATTAATACATTCTTTTTACAGGATTTCCTATGGTATCCAGAAGTTAATGGCTCTATGAAGCAATGTATCAAATCTTGGGCTGAGGTGTGTTCTAAAAGTATACTGTCTTTAGAAAATACCAACAGATTGAGGGACCTAATCTCCTATTGTTCCATGTGCTTAACCCATATTGTGTACAAGTTCTGGATGTAGATAAAGGAGAATAATAATTTAAAAAAATTGAAATCAAGTTATACACTAAGAAGTTTAGAGGTCAAATGAAAATCTACAAAGAATCCCACAGTTCTGTAGTATCTGGTGAACTCTTGCAAACTTGGAGGGGTGCACTGGATCTTTAAATTATGCACTAGTTATATGTACTGTCTAATATTCTTGTTTTCTTGCTATCCAGCATGTTAGGTGTTCTTTCAAATTACTATACTTAACAAGTATAATGATTTGAACATATATCTCTCTTGATAATTAGTAAAGTTGACACAAATTGACTCTTACTAAAGAATGGTTTCAGAGTAGCAGCCGTGTTAGTCTGTATTCGCAAAAAGAAAAGTAGTACTTGTGGCACCTTAGAGACTAACAAATTTATTAGAGCATAAGCTTTCGTGAGCTACAGCTTGAGCTCACGAAAGCTTATGCTCTAATAAATTTGTTAGTCTCTAAGGTGCCACAAGTACTACTTTTCTTTTTACTAAAGAATAGTTGTCATTTCTGGGTTTCTTCCTTTGATGATTCTATAATGGCTCATTATGCCACTAAAGCACTAACCACTTCTTAAATTTTCAAACAAACATCTCTGTGCTTTTTCTCATGCTGCCCCTCAGGTTTCGGTGGAATTCCCTGTAAACATCTGTGACGCTACCTCTCTATCCTCCTTCAAAACCCTTTTTAAAATTGTCCTTTTCCATGATGGCTATGAAATGCTTGACAGCAATTAGGTTGCTAGTGTGCAGAGACCACTACCCATCATGCTGACTAATATTGTTTCATTGTTTTCTTGTAACTCCCCGTCTGCCTCTATCTGTCTCTTGTCTTATATTTAGCTTGTAAACTCTTTGAGGACAGGGATTCTTTGTTCTGTGTTAGTACAGCACCTAGCGTAGTGAGGTCCTGTCTGTGTATAAGACTCTTAGGCACAACAATACTACAAATAATGATAATAATAATATGATTATCACTTAATTATTTAGACATATCTTCAGTCATTGGCCACTTCATAACGATAAACATGTCAGATCACAAATGTCTAGAATATTTATTTCAGCTGCTATAATGCTTGTTTGTGTGATTTAGCAATGCATAACATCTTACGAGTAGATGCCTAGATAGCTTTTAAAGAGCAAACTTAAATACTGCCTAACTCGATAAATGATTTTGAACATACGGAAATATAATGATACTTTGCACTTACATAGAACCTTACATCTGAGGATCTCACTGCTTTACAAATTTTTAGCCTCACAAGAGAGCGGAGGTGTGATAAAATCAAGGCACAGATGTTAAATAACTTGTGCAATAAATTGAATAATAGCTTTAGTGATTTGTGAAGATATTGAGAAGACTAATCTCTCTTTTACTTTGTGTTTTAGGGTTCTATTGCAAAACCTCATGTAATTGTAGCAGGAGCTGCTACGGTAAGCTTTTCATGCAGTAGGCATTCTGGTGTGAATGTATGGAAATTATTACAGGAGAAGACATATGTTTCTAGAAAAGTTACAAGAGGAAGTAGTTACTTTAATTTCAAAAGGGAAAACATACACTGATTGCCAGTCTTCTATTCCAATTGTCTTGTTCTTGTTATAACAAATACTTTCTAAAATAGAAAGTATATAGATTTGTATGATGTACAGTAATATTTTCTCACTGTTTCATTGTTAAAGATTGTGTTTTGGCTTGATACATGGATGAAATGTAGAACAAATCCTCTGAGAAGGTAGCCCAAGTACTTCATAAAAGTTTTAAATATTTTTATGAATAATCTGGCCAACTGAATATAAACTTTTTAATGAGTATTGTTTTCAAAAAAGTATTGACCTTGATGATGGTCCTGTCTGCAAGATTTTCCTTCCAGGAATCCATTCTTCTTACTTAATTTAAAGACTTCTGTACTATGTCGACTTGTTGAATACCTCCTTCTGCTGTTACCAGGAAACACCTAAGCATTTGTGCTTCCTGAGATTGTGAGCTTTGACATCCTGATTCAGGAATCTGAACCTCAGGGCAAGTCTACATTAGAGTGCTATATCATCACAGCAGCATCGATGCAGCTGCACCACTGTAGTGCATCTGGTGAAGATGTGCTATGCCGATGGGAGAGTGTCTGCCACCTACATAGTGCGGGTGTGGACAGCACTTAGTCACTGTAACTTACGTCACTCGGGGGGATGTCTTTTTCACACCCCGAGCAATGTAAGTTGCATTGTTTTGCATGGTAGTATAGACTAGTCCTCATTCTCTCCCCACTTCCAGTAGGAAGAGGAGTAGGGCCCTTCCCCCAATGCCAGGTATCAGCACCACTTCAGACATGGACTAGTCTTCCTACTGTCTCCCACCTTTAATGACATCATTCTGGTTAGCAAAAATATCCCAATTTAATGTAAAGGCTATACTTAGTTGCAATTCAACATATTTTAATGATTACCAACTAAGAAGAATCAACCTTTCTTTAGGAAAATAACTAAAAAGTACAAATGCACAACGTGATTTAAATAATCAATTTCAATCACGGTTTCCTGTTTGCTGACTTAAATCATGATTACATTTGTCAGTTTAAATCACTTTGGTTCAAATCAGTCCACTCTGGCTCAAATTCAGGAGTAGCACACCGGAAACAAAATCTTTTGAGTGCTGCTATTTGATCTGTGAATTTGGAGACAATACTTGTCTAGGAGTCCTGCTAATCTATAAACCTCTGGACACCAAAAGTTTCCAAGAAGAGGTGATGTATTCATGTAGTCTGATGTAGTCAAGAAGTTCACAAGAGCCATATGTCAGCTGTCTGGAATGGCTCACAAATGTGAATACTAGCATCAAGGCCGACTATTAGAAACCAGGGCACAAACCCCAAACTGATTGTGAGTTCTATGCTTAAATTTCACCAACTAAGTAAGTATCAAGCATAAACTCCTCAAGCACTATAACATACTTGATGTAGAGTCACAGACAGTCCCCTTGGGTACTCCAATCTATCTTAGCACTCCAGGAAAGCCTGCCTTTGTGATAGATGGTGCCTTACACCAAAAATCAAAATGATATTCAGGCTACTCCCAGGCCCAAATGACTGGTCACTTTCCTTAAGTCAGTTGCATCTCAATGCTCAAACCAAAAACAATGCTTGTAGCCAGGCTATAATAAACTAAGTGAAGATTTATTAACTAAGGAAAAATAAATGATTTATTAACTATTATTAAATAAGGAAAATAAATGAGTTATTTACAAAAATTAAAGCAGGTAAACATGCACACACAAATGAGTTCTAGTCTTCAGCTTCAAAAGATGATAGAAATCGTTGCAATATGCAAGCTCTATATGTCCTTTTGGGCTAACCCAAGCTAAACAGCTCGGGGTCCCTTGCTTATGCTTAAAAGTCTTTGCCCTTCAGAGTTCAAGCAGCATAGGGATAACAATTTCTTCTTGACAGGGATTTTTATCCCCTTTTCCCCCAAAACTCAAGCTGATGGGATGAGTGTTTGTGCACTCTCCTCTCTTCATGGGTTTGGGGGGAGTAATCAACAAAGTTTTTTGTCCCCTTATGTTTCACAATAGCTTGTCGGATGTCTATGGGCCTTGTTTCATTGGGTAGGATATGACACCTCTTGTGGTAAACTAGTATTTCACACTTGTTAATGCATCTCTCCTGACTATGGGGCTTTATAGTTTCACAGCAAACACCTAAATATTACCTTATAACATGGGACACCGATATTATGTGTGAGATTAATGCATGCAACAACTTACAAGAATTTCATACAGTCTAAACACATTTTTATAAATCTACCTGTTTTAATAATACTAACACATAGATGAGCCAGACTGGTTTCCAGCTGTGCATTTGTCAGTGTTCAGTGAGGCTTGGGGGTCTTGGCATGAGCTAGTACCTGATCTGCCAGTATCACATCATCTTTGGAGACTTCCATACAGATGATAGCCTAAAACTCCTATCTGAACTCTGTGCTTTTTGTTTCTCATAAGTTTTCTTAGAAGTCTCTCTTTCACACACAGACATACATCCACCAGTACCCCAGACAAAATAGTAAGGCCTGGTCTACACTTAAAATTTAGATTGACAAAGCTATGTTGCTCAGCCATGGCTGTGCTGACCTAACCCCTGGTGTAGAAGCAGCTAGGGAAGAAAGCTTCCATTGACCTAGCTACTGCCGCTCGGGGAGATGGATTACCTACAGCGACGGAAAAACCCCTTTCATCATTTTAGGAAATTGTTATGCTGCAGTACTACAACAGCATAGCCACAGTGCCGTAGGTGAGCCTTTATAGCACCTGTATTGTAGACGTGGCCTAAAGCTGGACAGTAACATAAGAAACTTAAGAATAACTCCCCAATCCTGATTGCACCAAGTCCTACCCCGCATAGAAATGAAAACTCCCTAAGATGAAAAAATCACCACCATAGTCTACTGAAAATCAAATTCCAAAATATATTTACAGAAAACTCTACCCAGTCAAGAACTACAAGAACCAGTGAAGCACAACTATTGTTCCCTAACTACTGCTTATAGATAGTTCAGTACCAAAATGCCCCCTTCTACCTAACTGCAATCAAGGGCATCACCTTTGACTTGGTGCATATGAAAGAGAAAAATGAGCCAGCAATACACAGATGACACTCAGTTCTCTGTGTCTTTATCTCGTACTAAACAGCCCCATCTTCCAGTTGGCCAAAGTTGAACTCGTCTGAAGTAATACTCAGGTTTCTGAAGCACTTTCCTATTTCTGCTGCCTATGCCCCCCACCACTACCAAGCATGTCTGCCCTCAGATTAAATTGTTCAGCAGCCTTTGGGTCCATGGGATTCCTCAGCACTATTTGATGCTGAAGTACTGATGGTAGCAGAAACTCCCATTTCTGACTTTGACTGGCCAGGATATTGTGCCCCTTCTTGGGCTTAGTAAAAGTATCTGTTTTGATATTCAGCCTTCTCTATCTGATTGGGCATAGTTTCAGAATAAATTTGTTTCTCCCTCCAAGATTGACCTCTCACAATAGCTACTTTCCGCTGAAATAATGAAACTGTTGACCAGCTGGAACAGGCTTGAGTGTGTGGAAGAAAAGATCTTTCATAGGAAATGGACCTAGATCATGTAATTCACTCCCGCAAAACATTACAATGGCTACAGGTCTCACCATGTTCAGGCTCATACAAAACTCATCTTTTTGGCTCTGTGTTCCCTCTATAATGTCAACCCAGACACACACAGAACAGTAATTTAAAGAATTTCCTCAACTATTTCTATTACATGCTGGGAAGGAAGACAGAGAAAGATTGTTGTTGTAATTTTTTTATTTAAATATTTGGGAGGCACTTGGATACATAAATGTTCCCCTTCATTGTAGTACTTAAATAGATACCACAAATCTTCATAGCTAATTAAAATATTGAAGAAATAAACAGGTTCTATAATAGTATTGAAAATAGCTGCTAATGATGGAGTGGAATCAGTAAAGTTTTATGATTGTATATACTTTAGAGATACAAGAAACTGAATTTTTTTTTTTATTTGATCTTCTAGTGGTCTATCAAGATTCACAATGGCAGCAACGAAGCCCTTATGCAATATAAAATCAATATCACTTCAATAGCACCTCTTTTGGAAAAATTAGCAAAGAGTAGTGATGTATACTGGGTCTTACAAGGTAAAATACAGTAGATAACTATAATTTGTGCTGTAATTGTCCGATTTGAATCACAGTTTTGCAGGCTGTGGAGGACTAAACCATCTTTCACTGCCTTGCTTTACTTATGAACAACCTCAGCGCCGTCTAGTGTGTGCATAAATATTCAGAAAATTTTGATATCCAATCTGGAAGACTTGGATCTTTGTCAATATAGGTATGCTAGATTCCATCCATTTCCTCTTGACTGTACATTCCATGTGTTTGACCTGTTCCTACCTTCATGAGTTAGAGCTATCTGAAATTACATGTGTTGACAGTTATATCTAGATATAACCAGTTGATTTCTTCTTCCTGAAAAGAAAAATCTTAATCCCCCTAAACATTGACCTCTTGTTGAAAGATTCCTGTAATAAAACTTCTTCAGATTGCTTGACTTATACAACCCATGATAAAGCTTAAGAGAAATGCTCCTTTCCATTTTTTTATTATGAAGTTAGCCATTAGCCAGAAAGGGATACATTTTCCAAAGAGGAGCACTGAGGCTGGACATACCCACACCCAATATGCAACCATGACTATAGTTAATTACATACATCAAATAGACTGTTGGTGTAAAATATTTTCAAACTTTAATAACATGGCTGATTTTTAACTTAAATAAAAAACAGCAGAAAAATTTAAGAAAATGTTAAGCTTGCTTAGTTAATGGTTTACAAGTCAAGTTTTGCCAAAGTTCAGGTTACACATGTGGTCTCAGCTCTTTCACCTTTTATGTATTGTATTTGTTTTTAATTATATAATCACATACGATTTCTCAAATAATACAACATATGCAATTTTTCTTTAACTTTATGACCCTATTTTGTGCATACTTATTAAATGTAGTGCTTACTACTCTAATTAGCTCCATAGCAATCAGTATCTGTGTCTGAAACCTGGGAGGGACTGCTCATGGTAGGAAGCACTGTGCATATTAGTGTTTTGCAGGATTAAGCCCTCAGATAGACATGTGGGGCATGTGATAGTGTTCTGTACTATACTGTACATCAATCCATTAAAGTCATTAGTATGAAACTACTCCTGGGAGAATTCTGCACTACTGCGTGCACATAATTAATGAGCCATGCATATTTTTAATTTTTTGCACAGAAAGACGCTTCTGCTGAAATGTTGCTGCAGTTCTGCCTCTTGCCCACCAGAGGGCGCTGTGGCACAAGAATAGCAGCATCTCCCAGCAGAAAATAACTTCTGAGTTCTGCCTTTTGCCCACCAGAGGGCGCTGTGGCAATAGAACACAGCAGCAGCTCCTGGCCAGCTAGGGAAGACAAGGAGCCTGCCTTCTTCGCAGCGCCTGTCAGGCCAGGTCAGGAGACGGGCTATGGGGAGACAGATGGCGTGGGATGCTGGGGAGAGGAGGGTCAGGAAGGAGCTCATAAGGGGTAGTGGGGGAGGACAGACTGAGGCAGGGGCTGAATGGGGGAGTGGAGGCACAGGTCCACAGAGGGGAGGGAAGTGCAGGGCCACATGGTGATCGGGGAGGGAGAGCAGAGCTACATAGCGACAGAGGGTGGCTGAGTGAGGGCACAGACACACATGCGACGGGGAGGGTTTCAGGGACAGGGAGTGGCTGGGTGGGAGCAGAGAGACACACCTGGAGGGGTACAGAGCCACGTAGGGATGGGGGAGGCCGGCCAGGGCCATATTGGGATGGGAGAGTGGATTCTGAGTGGGGTGGAGGGACACATGGGGACAGGAGCAGGTGCCTGACTGAATAGGAGAGGCTAAGGGTCAGCCAGAGTCTGCATAGGGGAAGCTCCCTAACAATTCCTCAATGACTGCCCCAAAAAAACCTGTTCCGTACCTTTCCCATCCATACCCAACAATCTTCCAAGTTCACACCAGGCTCCTTCCCAGCAATTTATTTCCCCCTCCCTCAGCTCCTTCGTTACCTCTAATTCCCCCCAAGCCTTTGCACTGCTTCTGAGGGGTGCGGGAAATATGCTTTTGTATTATAGTTTAAATGAATTATTACTCAGAATTCTGTATTAATATGCCTAGTAACGAATCTATTTGTCAAAAAACATTTCCTGAATCTTTTTTTGTTGTCTGTATTGTTACAGATATACTTGCTAACAGGTATTCTGAAATAAATGACCAAAAATAATTGAAACTGGTGTGATTATATTGTGTTATTTTGACAAATAAAATATTCAGAATTCTGAAAAATTTTAAAATATTGTGCACAGCATTGTTAATTTTTGTTGCAGAATTTTTAATTTTTTGGTGGAGAATTCCCCCAGGAGGAGTAGTGATGATGATGGGTTATCACTCTTTACCGAGTGTGATCATCTTCCATGGAAGTTATGGATCGTCGGGTGGCTAATAAGGCCAATCCTTGAACTACAAGTTCTATTACAATGAGGGCAGATGTTTTCAGGCTCAGCAGGAGGCTGTTGACCATTACTGGAAACCAGTCTCTCCTTCTTCCTGTGCCTCTTGTCCTCTTCAGCTTGTCGGTGAGCAAGTTCAAAATGCAGGGGACCATCATGTAGGACTTCACTCCATTTTAAGCGATCCTGGGCAAGTGTCTCCCAAGTGTCAATGGAATTGCTGACAGATGATCATTGTCTCGATACTGGTGGTCTTCGCCTCTTCCAGGACACTAATATTGGTGCGCCTGTCTTCCCATTTGATCTTCAGAATTTTACAAAGGTAGTGTTGATAGTGCCTCTCAAGGACTTCCAAGTGGTGTCTATAGGTTGTCCAAGTTTCGGACCAATACAACAGGGTTGGGAGAATAATGGCTTGGTAAACAAGAAGCTTGGTGCCTGTTGGAATGTTGTGATCTTCAAAAACCCTGTGCCGTAAACGAGAACAAGCTACACTGGCACAGCTCAGGTGATGTTGAATTTCTGCATCAATATCTGCCTTGGATGAAATGACTTCCAAGGTAGAGGAAATGATCAATGTTCTCTAGTGCCACTCCATTTATTTTGATAGATGAGCATGTAATACCTCATTTGGAGAGGGCTGATAGAGCACTTTAGTCTTCTTGATATTAAGAGTGAAACCAAGACATGCGTAAGCATCGACAAACATATTCAAGATAGTTTGAAGATCTTTCTCAGAGTGGGCAAAGATTGCGTTGTCATCAGCATAATGTAGTTCTGCAGTAGATCTTGTGGAAATCTTAGTTTTGGCTTTCAGGCTGCTAGGCCTGAACAGCTTTCCATCCGTTCTGTAAATGCTTTCAATGCCACCTGTAAACTTCCCAGCAATTAGGTAAAGAATGACAGCAATAAAAACGCAAACATGGTTGGAGCAATGATACAGCCCTGTTTGACTCCTGTTTGTATTTTGAAAGGTTCACTTTGGGAGCCATTGCTGCTCAAAACAGTCATGTTCATGTTATTATGAAGCAATTTTAGGACATTGATGTATTTATAAGGACATCCAATCTTAGAAAGTACAGTCCAGAGAGCACGGCGATTCACTGAATGAAAGGCTTTAGTTAGATCAATAAAGCCATGTACGGCAGTTGGTTTTGCTCCCGACACTTTTCTTGCAGCTGCCGTGCTGTGAAGATCATATCTGTCATTCCACAACATGGTCGGAAACCACTCTATGACTCTGGAAAATTTCTTCTGACAGAGGCAGAAGGCGGTTGCAAGGATTCATGCTAGAACTTTGCCTGCAATGACTAGGAGGGAGATACCACGATAGTTTCCACAATCCACTTTATCCCCTTTCTTGAAGAGGGTGACAATCAGGGCAACCCTCATTTCACTGAGTGTCTCCTACTTTATCCAGATTTTAAGGATAAGCAGGTAAAGCTGCCAAATTAGCTCTGGTCCACTGTTTTTAAAGATTTCAGTGGGGATCCTATCTAGACCTGCTGCCTTGTTGTTCTTCATCTGCTTGGTGGCATTGTATACCTTGTACAAATTGGGAGGATCTCCAAACTCATCCCTAAATGGTCGTTGAGGGATTTGCTCAAGGACTTAATCTGCAACTGTAGAATTATGGTTAAAGAGATCTTCAAAATGTTCTTTCCAGCGAGAATTGATGGCTTTGTTGTCCTTCAAAAGTGTGCTTCCGTCCTTAGAGCGAAGAGGATTCATACCATGACAAATGGGCCCATAAACAGCCTTGGTGGCACTAAAGAAACCAGATGTATTGTGGATGTTCGCAAGATGTTGGAATTCTTGCGCTTTCTCAGTCCATCATTTGTTCTTGAGTTCTCTGGTTTTATGTTGTACTTCCACCCTCACCTTGGCATGAGCTTCTCTCTTTATATTACAATTTATGTCGTTCTGCCAAGGACGAAATGCCATTCTCCTCATTTATGAGTTGTTCAATTTCAGCATCATTCTCATCAAACCAGTCCTGATGTTTACTGGTTTGGTAGCCTATGTTTTCCTCACTGGCATTGATGATTACTGCTTTCAGCTGGCTCCAATGTTCCTCAATTTCTTCTGGAAACTCTGATGGGAGCTTTTCTTCTAAGACTGTTTGGAAGTGGTCACGCTTAATAGGGTCCTTCAAATCTTGAACCTTCAACTTGCGCCTGAGCTGCTTCTTTTATATAAAAACATACAAAATAACCAATTCTTGCCCACCATTTTATAGTTTCAGTATGTCATAAAGTAATAGTGAAAATTATGCAGAAATACAAAGGCCATCTACATTAGTTCAGTTAAGTGCCTCATGTCCTGAATGCCATCCAGCTGTGCTGCTAATAGGAAAAAAGTGATATTACATTAAAATATATACTTGGAGAATATGTAAAAATTCAATATCGATAAAGGTATACTGGACTATGAAAATAGCACAAGTATAGAGGTATGACAAATATAAGTGTTTTAGTGTGTTTTTAAGGTTATAGGAAAAGTAGTGTGATGTATTGAATTGAGAACTAATGTTTGATCATGAATTTAAAGATTGTGATGTAATGAATATGAGGGGACAGAATTAAGGTAGCTAATCCTGTTTTAATTTTGATGTTTCTGGATTTTTAGATTAGAATGTAAATACTTATGTAACCTTAGCTGTATTGATGGCTGATGTGCCCATTCTAATGTTCAGTTGACAGACAACATTACGAATTCTGAACAAGCAGTGTGTGGCTTTAAAAAAAAAAAAAATAAATCCCAATCTAATATTGATGTGGGTTCATTGGAATGTGCAGGAGTATTTGAGAAGAGAAAATCTCTTCTTTATCAGATGACTAAATACATGTTCTGAGAGGTTTTAGGAAAACTTGCTCCCAAACTAAATTCTTTGTATGCCAGTTTGAAGATTACAGTGAACTATTTGGACTTAAACCTAAAAAAAAACAAGGATTATAATACAAGTGGTAAAACGTTAATTTTACCGTCTAGTGTAGCACTGAAAAATTATGATTAATCTTTTAGGATGAATATAGTCTATAGAATTTGAGTGGTTATGATTGATTTTTTTTAATAAAGCTTAACATTCTTTTAAATTCAGATCCTGTTTATGAAGATATGTTGAGTGACAGTAGGAAAATGATCACTAATGAGAAAATAGATGCTTACAATGAAGCTGCAATCAGTATTCTGAACAGCAGCTCCAGAAATTCCAAAGCTAAAGTTAAAGTGTTCAGTGTT
This sequence comes from Dermochelys coriacea, assembly GCF_009764565.3. Classification (NCBI taxonomy): domain Eukaryota; kingdom Metazoa; phylum Chordata; order Testudines; family Dermochelyidae; genus Dermochelys; species Dermochelys coriacea. The sequence goes on along the minus strand of NC_050069.1, from coordinate 223,394,096 downwards.
TCTAAACTCATAGCACAAGAAACTATCATGCAATCTTCAGATGGCCTGCATCTCCCAGAATCAAGCAGAGAAACAGTGAGTACTTTCATTATTAGTCAACATAACAAAGAATTAATAATGGAGCAAGATTTTAATTGAACATGTTGTACTCGTAATGGCAGATAGTATGAACTTTGGTGTCCCTTGATGATTGTAGTCTTAAAAATGACATAAAAGAGTTTTCCAGGAAATTGTTTGCAAGACCCCAGCAGATGAAATCGTATCTTCTGGGACCTTGCAAACAAATTTTACAAGATGCTACTTGCCATTTTGTAAGTAACTATGTAGCTGTTTTTAAAAAACGTAGTTTCTCCTGTGTGTTAAGCACTATTTGAGACCATCACTAGATCCTTCAGATCCTGAGAAATCCAAGCTGCAAATTTGTTATTTTCCTCTGCATGAATGAATGACAATTGCAGCTTTTTGGAGAGCTGCTCTCAGGGCTAAATCCTAAATCTCGCCTTTTGTGAGTGTGCAAGATCCTCAGCATATTAGAAGTAATTCTGTTATGGCGGAGGCTGGGGGGGATGTAGAGAACCCTTTCAGGGGATCATCATCCTATATAAACCTCTGTAATGGCTCCCTGCAGCACAACATGGAGGAAGTTTGTGGTTTTGGGAACGGGCTAATAGATAGGCAGAAGGTGGGTTATTGGATCCATATCTGTGCAGGTCAGCTGGCAAGCTGCATTGGTTACTGCAACACTGAGTCTGCAGTAATGTTTGCAAAGCAGTTTTGCTGCCATTCCACAGTTTGGAGTAGAAGTATTACATTTCCACACCCTCCACAGCAGACCTTCCCAGGTCTACTTATTTGGGTTGTGCTCCAGCTCGTGATTTTGGTTCTTGTTGCTTTTTCAAAATCAATAATAAAAATTAAAGCTGTTTGTTTACATCAGGACTCTTAAAAATATTGGCTTAGCTCTTTTGATAAGGGTTATTTTAATCCTGGAATTTGTGTGTAACTAGCTGTGTGTTCATATATGAAGTGCTTAAATATAAAATGATAGGGCAAAATGCCTCTTTACTACTGCGAAATATTAGTAAAGCTATTTGAAGAAAATTTATGCTGAGCATGTTTGATAGCTAGTTACTTGTTTCTTTGACAGAGTGCAATGATTCTTATGAACATCTACTGCAATAAGATTCTGAAGCCCATTGATGGTTCCTGCTGCCAGCCTCAACCTCCCCTCACGCTGATACAGAAGTTAGCTTTTTGCTTTTTTGCTTTGTCCATTATTGGATATTTAATGCTCAGTTTTATTTATCGTAATAATCATCGAAAAAACAAGCCATGCACCGATATGGAAAGTGGAGAGGAGAAAAAACCTGTCACCAATACGTCTTCTGTTTCTACTCTAGAGACGTTGTTACACTCCTTCTGCAAGCTGGGTCTAATCATGGCCTATTTCTATCTGTGTGACAGAGCAAATCTATTCATGAAGGAAAACAAATTTTATACACATTCATCTTTCTTCATACCAATCATCTACATCCTGGTTTTGGGGGTATTTTATACCGAAAACACCAAAGAGGTAAAGATCATGCTGGTGTCATTTCCCAGTTCAGGATTGTAATTGAATTCATTTTTATTTACTAAAACATTACAGGTCAAATTTTCAAAAAGATATCGCTGGTTCACTCACAAAATATATAGTTGCATATGGTAATTCAGTAATTGTACACAAACTGGTAATTAGGTGCAAAAGGATATTTTTGCAAGTGCTTGGCTAAAGCATTTTTGTGGATGCAGCTGTTGGTAGGGTTCATCCATCAACTGGCCATAATGCATCAGAGTCAAATCCTAGTTCAAACTAGTAGATGAGCATTGTTTTGTGGGGCAACATCTAATACACAGTGAACTTTATAAATGTCGTTAATGTAAAAGTTTTTCTTCTTAGACACAGCTGCCCATAAAGTGGCTTATTGTTTTGAACTTTTTCTCCTCATTTTGTAGATGTTCATTGTACTTGTTGGAATAGCAACATTCTTGTTTTGTTTTGCATAGACTAAGATGTTAAATAGAGAGCAGACAGATGAATGGAAAGGCTGGATGCAGCTTGTTATTTTGATTTATCATATCTCTGGAGCAAGCACTGTAAGTGATTTGAATTGAATTTTTTTTTTTTTAAGTAATGTGATTTGGATTCAATGCTTTAAAGGAAAAATAAGCTTCTGCCGTTTACCGCCAAGATACAGAAGTTAAAATATCCAAGCATTTATTAGACTTGAGTATCATAAACAGTTCATATTATGCTCCTCGTTTAATCTTTAATTTCAAAGAAATAATTTTTGTGAGGCCTCATTTATATCATTTTCTTCAATAAGTAAAGATATCAATGGGGCTATACTGTTTTGTTTTGTTTCCTGGTATATCCAGTGAAGGGGAATTATTTTCCCATTGTAGAAGACTGTATTAACTTAGTTACAAAAAGTTGCTGAAGACAGCTTTTTTGTGTTTTGGGAGTTGAAACTGTTAAAAGGCAAACTTTCAATAACACTTTTTTTTCCTTTTAATCCAGTTATAGACACACAAGAAAGTAGAGCTGTTGATATAGTTGTAAGATTTATTCAGATTTTACAATTTGAGAGAAGCTAGGTCAAAAGAGAATTGCTTTAAGTAGTTGTAAGTAGGTCATAACATTTCTTTTGTTACACTTGGTTTACAATGACACAAAGTTTTATGAAACAGAAACAGAAGAAGACTAAAATACAGAACTTTGTCCTCTTCTCTCCGAACTTATTTACAATTAATAATGTTTAAAAAAAGAGAGAGCTTCGGTGGCCCTCTGTAAAAGATAAATTATTTTTCTCAACAGTTTTTGCCTGTGTATATGCACGTTCGGGTTCTGGTTGCTGCATATCTGTTCCAAACAGGTTATGGGCATTTTTCATACTTTTGGCTCAAAGGAGACTTTGGATTGTATAGAGTATGTCAGGTAAGAATAAATCTTTCAGTGATGTATATCAAAATATTTCCAAGTTCAGATCTCTCTCTACTCACTAAATTATCTGAGATTAAAATTATTTTGGTTGATATTCATAACAAACTGATCATTGTCTGTGTCTCTCTCTAATCTGGTCTATTTAATGTAGTCTGATCAATCTAGTCTATCTAATACAAACATAATGAAAAGTGTTAGAGGGAAGGCTGGTAACTCATTAGAATGTGGCTGAGGTGAAAAATAATCTTTCTTAATGTTTTTGTCAGAAATTGGGCACAGTAACTAGTGGTGAACATAAACCAATGTAATATTATGAAAAGGCAAGACTGAAGCAAACTTTATCTAAATTATCCATTTTGGATCTTTCTTTCCCCAACCCATCTCCCCATCTTGTTTGTTTAATGTGGAGATTCTATTTTACATACGACTAGAGCATTTTTCTGTTGGCTCTTATACAAATAGAAAAATGTTTGGTGAATCCAGGATGCTTCTGCCTGGAAACAAAATCAAATTTTTCTCACTATGAAGAGTGTGATGCTTTTTAGAGCAACCAGGGCTGTGAGCCACCATGTTGCCACCTGCCTCCAGTGGGAGGAATTCTTGTCTGTGCAAGCAGAGTGTTAGCTCCCTCACACAAACAGCCTGTCAGCCACTCAAGTACTCTCCTCTGAGCTATATCAGTCCTGCATTTGCCCTGCAGGCTGACAATAGATGTACCCCAGTCCCTGGGTCCCTTCAGATTGTCCCCCTATGTTAACCAGTCCCTGATCACTAGATACCCACAGAGCAGGAAGGAAGAGTGTACCCCAGTTTAACAGTTTTACCTTAGACCAACACTCCTGTGTCACACATAGCACTTGTGTTTGATTATAGTAAACAAAAATGAGATTTATTTAAGAATAACATTCTAATAGAATGGTTGCATATAAAATAAAATTGTAAAATGTGAACTAGGGCCTACACTCATTATTAGATAGGAAAGATAACTACTAAAGTTCAGTCTTTTGAGGTCTTAAACAAGGAGCTAGGACCCAGTCTTTATGAAGCTCCCTCACTTAACAAGGTACCTCCTCAGTGAATGGATCCACCCTGAGATATCCCAAATAAGTTTTTTGTCTTTATTCACAGACAGGGCAATTCCCTCACTGTCATCTTGTTCCTTTTCACTTCCAAGTGGTTTCAATATTTATAGTGAGTCTTGTGTGGTTTTCCATTGACTTGTCAATGTTGGTGCAAAGGTACACAGTTGAGCAATACATTACATAATCAGCTAGCCAGGGCAGGTGATCACCCAGACATATTTCCTGGTGACTCATTTTCACTCCAAAACCAGAAGGGAATAATTTTTATGTGTTTATATTATTTCTTAAATATCACCCTGTGATGGGTTTCCTGCGGTGCAGCTTGGAAATGGGGTACCACTGAGCCCTTAGCCTCTGTCTCACTAACTTGGGCTCCCTGTCACACTGTGATGCTGTGACAAGCATCCTGGTACTACACTTACACAGATATCCACAGGCAGGGATACATCCTGCTGAGTTGCATGAATGCTTTTGCCAGCCACACGTGAATCAACAATAGAGAGGCTCCAGCGAATTCCCCACAGCTCCCCAGACCAGGACCCCAGAGCTGTACCATCTTGCCTGGTCAGATGCCTGACCAGTGTAAGTTTATTACCCAGTCCACCCCTCCCTCAATGTGGAAAGGACATATACCAGCTCTTGTTCCTTAGCAGATTTCCCATGTGTTTCAAGCAAAACCCACCATTTTAGGTAAAATATAAAGCAGATTTATTAACTACTGAAAGGTAGATTTTAAGTGATTGTAAGTAGTAAGCAATATAGATCAAAGTTGGTTACCTAAGAAATAAAACATTTAATCACAATCTGAGTTCCATAAACTAGACAGGATTTAAATCAAACAGCGTCTCACCCTGATGGTATAGTTCCTTAATACATAAGCTGGGATTCTCCTTTCCAGCCTGGGACCACCTCCCCAGATCAGACTTTGTTCTCCAAATGTGTTTCCAGGTATTGAGTTGCGGGGGGAGAGAGGCTAAATGATGATGTCACTTCCCTTCCTTTATTGGTTCCTCCAGCTTGCTGGAAAGATCTTTTGCTATGATGTGAGTCAAACAGTCTCCATTGTTTACCTGCTCTCTCTGAAAGGTCTCCATTTTATACAATTCCCAGGGTAGTCCTTGTGAATGTGTATTCCCCTTAATGGGCCATTATCAGTGTCTGGCTGCTCCACTGTTGTACCTAAAAGGCTGGTTATGAGTGTTCCCAACCTTACAACATATTACAGTAACATGCATAATAAAACTGCATAACTTCCCATACAATTATAGCATATACAATCTAACAGGATATTAATGTTCAACAGATCAGTACTTTTAAAATGATACATCACAAGGCATACTTTGTATAAAACATATAATTATATCATCATGGTAAATGTGGGGGTGCCAAGGTGTTGCTTTGGGGTACCAGGTGACACACGCCTGTACACAGATCTCACAATGAGTATTGGTACTGTGACAAAGCTCTGTCCTTGCCTCCATGGGTCCCGTGGTTCCTGGCGGATTTCGCTAGCCTCAGAGGCTCACTGTGACCCTCCACGTAACCCTTCTCTCTCTAGAGACAAGGGTCGCAGTCTGCTGAGCCATTTTCATCATAAGCCAGCGAGGGAGGTGAGGAGAAGTTATCCTTCCTTGCACAGTTCCTGTCACAGCTTCAGGGTACTGCACCTTTAACCCTCTCCCTTCCATGGTCTGGTCCAGGAATGTCCATTCAGGTCTCAAGCCCCTAGCTATCACCTCTGCCAGGTCTTCTACCAAATTTATTAATTACCCTTTCATTTTGAAAAGAGAATATCTCAAAGTCCACTGTTGTTCATAACCATTGTTCCAATATAAGGACAACTGGAGAAAACGTGTTGTAGGGTTTTTTGCCCAGTTAATGTGAGGGAGCACACTATACGTTTTTTAAAATATGTGACTGGGTCACCCTGTTGGTATCAAACGGTATCTTGGTTCAAACAACAAACTACAACTATTCAGCTCTATTTCTTTGCTAAAGTTTGAACTGCTTATTGAGACAGCCATTCAAATTACAAGAAAGGTAATATTGTAGGTGTTTAAATTGATATGCATAATATTTGTATAATTTGTATAATGTTAAAGAAAAACCCAGTTGGATGGTAATCCTACATGAAAAAAACTCTTCTCTCTTCCTTCTCATCCCAACCACCCACAGGTTTTATTTCGGCTCAATTTCCTGGTTGTGGTGTTATGTATAGTGATGGATCGACCTTACCAATTTTACTACTTTGTTCCACTAGTCACTGTCTGGTTTATGATCATCTATGCTACATTAGCTGTTTGGCCTCAGATCGTGCAGAAGAAAGCAAACGGTAAAATAAATTTTGTTTCTTTCCTTTTACTTTAAAGGTGTTTACATGATAATGTACACCATTACAATCCATATACAAAACTTGATAGCTAGTATGTTTGTCTTTATTTGGATATGTGAATAATGTAGAAGTAAATTCTATAAATATGTTAAACCATTGTCCACTAAACTTGGAGAGACAGTTTTCACTTGCTGTAGTTCTCAACAAAACACATCAAGTGTTTGAACTGTATCCTTGCTTAAATTCGTTGGAATATGAATTATATTTCTGAGGTTTTGAAAATTATGTTTGGTGAACACTGAAAGAAACAAACAATTGCTGAATGCAAGCTAAAAACCCCATATGAGCTTGCTCCTAGATCGCTATACCTGTATTCAGAACCTGAAATCAGAGTTTTAATGTTGTCTATGGTTTTTCCTTTTATTTACAAAAGCTCACTTTTTAAAAAGTGGAATGGAATTCAGAACTATATATTCCCAACTATTCTTTATTGTGGAACTTTGAGAGGGAATGGCATAGTGTATTTTCTACCTTACAAACTAAAGTTAGTCTTCTAGAAAATACTTTGTCCACAGAAAACGGACAGCATGAGCAACAGTATTGCAAACTTCCCCTAGTCTGTGCTGCCAATGTACCTCAACCGTCTTCTTGAGGGACCAATTTTGTTATCTCTTTCCTAGCAGGGGTTTCCAGGCTTCTACACAGTGTATGATCCATTTTCTGAGATTGTCAAGGTGGTGTTAAATGCATGATTTCTTGTAATGTGGATGTTTGTTCTTTAGAAACGTGACGTGATACCACCAGTTTGTTTCACATACTATAGCTCAGTGAAGAGCTGTCATGTGGTAACTGTTTTTGGAGATAATTTACCTCACATAGATTAGAACCCAGTGAGCTGGAGAGTAAAGAGATTATTAGATAATCATAGATCCCCCCCCTTCTTCTTCGAGTAGTGTCACTTTACTGTAGGTGTAGGTGCATCCCTACACTTCTGATCGGAGATCTTTGGTAGCAGTGTTCGTTCAGCATGTACATGCGCTCTCTCCTCCTCATGCTTTGCCTTGAAGCTAATTAGCTCTGCGTGAGCAAAAGACTCTCAGTTCCTTCTCAACCATCCCTGGCTAGAGACAGAGGAATTAGAAGTCCATTCACGGATACACTCTTTAGACATTCTTTCTTAGCTTGTGTTTGTGTTTTTTGTAACCTCACTTTTGTCAATAAAACTGTGTAGTGTAGATGTAGACAATGCCTAAAAGGACGGCAGATACCTTACAGATATTTCTCAAGGAGGTAAAAGACACTCACCATAAGTTGCTGGATATTTTACATACCTTCTCCTCCTCCTCCTTCTCCAGGATAATGCTCCCCCATCAATGAGATGCTTTTGGACCCAGCTAAGCTTATATGGGAGACGCCAGTATCAGCCACACCAACATGCAAATGGGCCAATAAAAAATATTATGTACCTCCCAGTGTTATCTGGGATCTTGAGAACTTTTAACAGGGGAAACTTAATTATTTTATTTTAGGCAGTGTTAGGAATAAATTATTAGGAACATAGCAATTGTGTTTTATAAGATTTATGCAATGTGCTTTCTTTAAAACGGTAGTTTATTAGGTTTAAGCACATATAAACATAAGCAATAGATTTAGAACATTTTAGATATTTAATATTTAGAATAGTATTAAGTAAATAACAGCAGGTTTTCTGTGGACAGTTGTTTACCCATCAGGGAGAAAGGGAGTCAGGAAAAATGTTTTTTAAGATGGCTTTAGAGCAGTGGTTCCCAAACCTGTTCTGCCGCTTCTGCAGGGAAAGCCCCTGCCGGGCCGGTTTGTTTACCTGTCGTATCCCCAGGTTCGGCCGATTGTGGCTCCCCGTGGCCGCGGTTTGCTGCTCCAGGTCAATGGGAGCTGCTGGAAGCAGCGTGGGCCGAGGGACATATTGGCCGCCACTTCCAGCAGCTCCCATTGGCCTGGAGCAGCAAACCGCTGCCACTGGGAGCCGCAATTGGCCAAACCTGCAGACGTGGCAGGTAAACAAACCGGCCTGGCCCGGCAGGGGCTTTCCCTGCACAAGCAGCAGAACAAGTTTAGGAACCACTGCTTTAGAGGATTGTTTTAAATTACATTTTATTAGCTAATTTTTTATAACTAATTTTTATAAAACATAGGTTATAATGATTTTTACTGGGTTTTTTTTAATTCTTATACATTTTTAATAGAGGTGTTTAGATTTGTTTTTTAAATTAAGATTTTTAGTTTTAGTTGTTTACTTGTCTGTTCCCCTTTTTTATTCTGATTAGCAGAAACTGCCAGCTAGATATGACCTTGCCTCTAAAACCCTGTCTTCAAATTAACCCTTAACTATGTGGTGGTTTATTTCATTAATTCAGGGTGGCTGAATGCACATTATATGGCTGCAGTTAACCTGATTACATTCTGGGGTACACACCCCTTAAATTCAGGGCAACACCAGGGATACAGAATTTACTTTTTCCCCACTCTCCACCTAATTCCATTGTGATAGTGCAGTGAACTCCTGCAGCTGGCAACAGCATTCAAAGTCCACCCCTTATGATAGGGATTGGAAGCACCTTGACTTATCTGGATGAAAGGCCTACTCTTCTGCTTCTCTACAATTTAGTATTGCAAACTACCAGGCCTTAACAGCAAAATATGATTACATGAACTATACCAAACTTAACATCTTTATTGACCATCTCATAATGAATCATAATTGGAACAATTTTGAGCCATTTCATGAGGGCAGTTGGTGGTCAAACAGCACTCCAGGCAGTGCTTGACACAGCTGATACAGTGACCCAGTCCATCTCAAAAGCAGTTGTTATGCAAAGAGCTTCGTGGTTGCAGCTTTCAGGTTTCCAAAAGGAGGTGCAAACAACTATTTAAGACCTCTCCTTTCATGGCTCTGAGTTGTTTGCTGAGAAGAACAGTGCATCACTCCACACACTTAGGGATTCCAGAGCCAAACTTCAGTCACTGGAGATCTATACAACCAGACAAAAGAAAAATTTAGTCCTCGCAAATTGCATGCACCACAGTTCCCACCACACACACTACTAAAACCCACAGAGAAAGAAATCCAGATTCTAGAGAAACAAACCGTCAGGCCCTCAATCTTCAACATTGGAGTCTGTCACTTCAAAACATCAGTTTTGATATCCTGTTCGAGGCTACTCCCTTCAACATCAGCTGCCATTCCCAACCCATTGCATCCCTTTGGATGTTGCCTTGTTTTGTTCCACCACAACTGGGAACACATGACATCTGACAGATGGGTTTTGAAGGCTATTTCCAATGAGTATTCGATCCACTCCATTTCCATCCTCTTTCCCATCCCTCTTCAGGGATCCTTCTCATGAGAGATTGCTGCAATAGGAGATAGATCACCTCCTCCAACTAGGAGCCACAGAACCTGTCCCTCTACCTCCATGCCAAAGGGTTTTACGCTCTGTTTCCTGGTCCCCAAGAAAAAGGGAGTTGGAGACCCATACTGGACCTCAAGGCATTGAACAAATACTTTAAGGCCCAAAAATCCAAGATGGTCACACTAGCAGCGATTATTCCATCTCTGGAACAGGGAGATTGGTTCTCAGCCCTGGACCACCAAGACGCGTATTTCCATGAATCATCTGTGAGGTGGTAGGGTCAGTATCTCAGATTTACTCTGAGTCAAGACCAGTACAGAGTACTCCTTTTTGGCCTCTTGTTGGTTCCCAGAGTATTGTCCAAGATCCTTTCTGTAGTGGTGGCTCACCTACATACCCAAGAGATCATGATCTACCCATAGTTGGATGACTGCCTCCTGAGGGCCCACTTCTTAGAAGAAGTTCTGTGTGCCACCCACAGAACTATGGATGTATTCACAAACCTGGGCCTGCAAATCAACATCCAAACATTGACCTTAACTCCAGAGCAAAGCCTGGAGTTTATGGGAGCCAACCTTGACTCGCTGCAAGTGAGAGCGCTCTTTCTACAACACAGATTTCACAGCCTGTCCATGCTTAGAGAGACAGTTCAAGCCTGCCTTCAGACTTCTGCCAGACATTGCTTCCTGCTTCTGGGGCACATAGTCGCCAGTAAATTCGTAATATCTCATGCCAGACTGCACATGAGGTGTCTGCAGACATGGTTCAGCTCCGTTTACAGGCCACACAGAGACAGGTTAGACAAACCTCTCTCAATGCCTTCCAGGGTCAAACACTTCCTGGATTGGTGGAAAGATGCAGGAAATGTTTGCACAGAGGTCCTGTTCACTCAGCCTCCTCCCCTCTTCTGACATCAATTCTCACTATGGACACTCCCTTCAGGGGTTGAGGTGCACACCTCAACAGCCTCACAACTCAGGGCAAATGGACGCCCGTAGAAATGACTCTCCACATCAACCTCTTCAAACTCAGGGCAGTCAGGAATGCTTGCACTCACTTTCTCCCACTGATCAGAAGTACACACGGACCAATAACATTGCATGCATGTACTCCATAAATCATCAGGGAGATGCCAGATCATCCTCTCTCTGCACAGAAGCATTAAAGCTATGGAACTGGTGCATTTGCCACAATGTTCTAATATCAATAACCTACCTACTGGGAGTGCAGAACACAGCAGGAGACTGTCTCAATTGCATGTTCTCATACAACCATGAATGGGAACTGAACCCAGCAGTACTTCACAGCATATTCAATCAACGGGGGACACCATCAATACACTTGTTCACTACTTATCTGAACAGGAAATTCCCACACTGCTGCTCCAGGACCGGCCTCGGACAGCACTCGGGGGACATTTTCCTTCTTCCATGGGATGACAGCCTTCTTTTTGCCTTTCCCCTGTTCCCTCTGTTGTTGAAGGTCCTGTTGAAAATAAAAAGAGAAAAAACAAAACTTCTACTGATTGCTCCCATCTGGCCGGGACAGACGTGATATTCGTACCTTTCACAGCTGGTGATGTGTCCACCCATCCCTCTTCAACCCACTACTTACTTCCTCTCACAGAACAAAGGAGACACTCTCCATCCCAACCTGTGGATACTCCGGCTCAAGGCTTGGCTCTTTCTTGGTTCCAACGCATAGAGCGCACCTGCTCTGAAGAGGTACAGAAAGTGTTACTACAGTTGGTAATCGGCTACCCATCATACTTACCTGCAGAAGTGGTCCAGGTTTCAGGTTTGCTGTGATTCCAGGCAAATTATCCTGACATGCTACTCTCCCTGTGGTGTTAGATTATGTACTGACTCTTAAAAAAACAAGGCTATCCCTCAGTTTGCTCAAGGTACACCTGGCAGCCATAGTGATTTTCCATCCACAAGAGTTTCTCACACCCAACCACAAAAAAATTCCTCAATGACATAACGAACCTCTTTCCCCAGCCAGATGTCCCACTCCAACATGGGACCTAATCTAGTTTTAAAGATTAAACCATCCTTATTCACTTACCCCCCAATGAAGACCGCATTTCTCATGGCCATCACGTCAGCTAGGAGAATAGGGGAAATAGCTGCACTTATGACGCACCCCCCTTTACAGAATTCTTTCACAATAAGGTTATCTCAGACCACACTCAAAGTTTATTCCTAAATTGTCCTCATTTTTTCACATGAACCAACCAATTCATCTCCCAACCTCTTATCCTAAGCCTCACTGTTATAATAGAGAGGCCATAGTGCACATGCTAGATGTTAGGAGAGTTCTGGCCTTCTACCTGGACACGAAGACTTTTAGGAAATCTCCCAAGCTCTTCCTTTCCATTGAGGAAAGGTCTAAAGGCACAGAAATATCATCCCAGAATCTCTCTTAGTGAGTCTCAAACTATATTAAGCTCTGCTATCATATTTGCAACATAATGGTCTCCACCTGGAATTCACACCCACAACATGAGGTCCTTTTCTTCCTCTGTTGCTTTCTTCAAGAATGTCCCTATCTCAGAAATCTGCAGAGCATACCTGGGCGTCTGTACATACCTTCGCAGAATACTGTATGATTATTGGGGACTCTGCTTCTGATGCTAGCTTCAGCTCAGCAGTATTATCCATAACAGACTCAACTTCGAAGCCCCACCTCATTAGGGATACTGCTCGAGGGTCACCTACAGTGGAGCCCTATAGGAACACTAATTGAAGAAGTAGTTCTCACCTTGTGCAGTAACAATGGTTCTTCACGATGTGTCCCACTTTTGGTGCTCCGGAACCCGCCCTCCTCTCCTCTAATTCGGAGCTCTTGATAGGGACTCTGTGGTAGAGAAGGAACTGAGGGTGATTGGCCTGCGCAGCACTAATTAGCCTCGAAGCAGAGCACAAGGAGGAAAGAGAGCATGTGCAGGCCAATAGACACTGCCATCAAGATCTCTGATCAGAAGCACAGGGATGCACATATACCTACAGTGGAGCACCCATAGGGACACATCTCAAAAACCATCGTTACTGCACAAGGTGAGTAACTTCTCCCCTCACTTATTAATGGTATAATATTCCATTGTGTAGATTGCATTTTTGATAGTGGAGCACTTTAAACGTGTATTTGGAATACATACTGCAGAACTGGTAATTGGCCTTACTTTGACACAATGTCCAGAATGTTTATGTTAGTTTTAAAGCACTGACAACCAGCTCACAAGGTTATAGTAGCATACTCTGATATTTCTCTTACAACAGCTCCTCGTTTCTCATGTGCATTGTGCAACAGAAGTCTCACTGTGGACCTCGCAGCACTACTTCCTGAAAGCTCCTTTCATTGACCACTTTCCTTCAGCTCTGTGCCTGTTGCCCACTTCCAATCTTTGAAGCAGGATTGGAGAGCCATTCTCACAGCACAGCTGAATTTGTGGGATCAAAACAGTGTCAACCAGCAGCCTGGGGAAGCTGTTCCTTTGGCTAGCCTTGGCAAAATAGCAGCTCTCAACTAACCAGTTCAGCTTATGAGGAGCAAAATTAGATGCGCCTTATAGTACCTCACTCTTGACTCACAGTTTACATATACACTCATTTATGTAACTGCTCTTAGATTTTTCACGTGTAATGAATATTAAAAAGTCCCAGCTGAGTGTCTGTCAAAACTGAGTCTTTAAAGCAGTGTTTGCTTTTGTAGGGTTAAATGGTTCCTTGGATATGTTCACATCAGTCTCATTCAAGCCAGAAGGGGGTTGTACTTGTGCATCTGAGGTAGATAAGTGTGAATTTATTATTGTGAATTGGTTGTGTGTGGATTTTACTTTATTGAAAGAAGCAAAATCACCAAATAAATGTTTGATAATGGCAAATTGTGACTGGTTATACCTAGACAATTACATATTAAATATAAAGAATCTGTGTGTCACAGCTACTACTTCTTATTAAATGTGTCATTTTGTTTTGAATAACAGCCAGATAGATACTCATTGATTTTTTCAATTCTCCCACAGGGAACTGCTTCTGGCACGGGTGTTCTACTGCTTACTCTGAAACAATTTCCTTACTTATGTGTATCATTTTCTAGCAAATTCTCAGGTTGGTAAATTTTCTTATTTGTATCCTTAGAGAATTATAGTAGCCTGTGTATTCAATTTGGAAAGCCACTCAGAATAGAACATTATGACCAGTTTTCTGTTACTATATAGGAGAGTACAGAGGGGGAAATTAAATATTTAAATACCTCCTTTTCATATCTCATTTTATGTGGGAGGCTGGAACTTTCAGTATCCTACATTTTTGTTTGTTTCCGACAACACTTCTAAAATTCATTGTTTTTTCCTAAAATGTTATGTAAATTGAGAGATCAGCTTTATATTTATCTTTCAGGGCCTGTCTGGCTAATTTATTTAGGATAGGGGGAAGGTTGTGCTCTTAGCTCTTATGACCAGTATAGTTGCAGAAGAGCAAGCTGCATTCTATTTTCTCATGCAACTCAACAAAATTGTCAGCTAAATCCTGATGCCAGAAATTTTGTCAGTAATGAGTGATGTATAAATCAAAGAACAGTTTGACTTTCAGATGCCAGATTGAGATGTAGTACCAGGAATTAGAAAGATTTCCTTTTTCTTCACTACATTTCCTATGAATGAAAATAGATAAAAATCTAAATTTAAAAAGACAGATCTCACTTTGACAAAGAAACCAAGCAAATGTGGCACGGAAGTCATTGGAAAATTGACACCAACATACATAACTTCTGTTTAGGGTTTTTCCCCAGCCCCCATGACCCTACATGGAAGGCCTAATTTTGGTTGCCATTTGTCTATTGGAAACTTTGGAAACAGGAAGGTCTGCACTTTTTGGAGGATGTCCATTTCTCATGGATTTAAATTCATGCCTGTGCAGATTTCCAGGACAAGATTTATGTACCACTTAAGATCTATTGTTGAAGATTTAAGTGGCACGTAAGTAATACATAGGCTTTGTGTAGATCTTCTGTATCCGTGTGCATTTCATGCCAAATGCATGACTTATCACATAGTGTATCATGTACAGGGTACAGAATGAAGGACAGAATTTGCTCCTTTCTAAATAAACAAAAGCAAAAAAACACCAGCTCCCATTAGTATTAAACCCTGAAGTACTCAAGTTTTCTGTAAAGCTTTCATTTACGTCTCCCAGCACATAACTGATTGTCTCCATTTAAGCCCACAAATGGAGTGCAAAATGGAGTGGCGAGAGGAAAGATGGTAGATGCTTTTATCAATGGAAAATTAAAGGGAAATGTCAGATGCCTTTCAGAGCACTTCTGTCATAGAGAATAACATCTATCTGCAGAAATATTCAGTTGATTATTTATTTGTATTAACAGAGCACCTAAGTCATGAACCAGGATCCCACTGAGCTAGGTTCTATGGAAACACAGAACAAAATTACAGTCTCTTCTCCAAAGAGCTTGCAATCTAACACAATATGTCGTACTCTGACACATTTAAAATAGGGCCCAATAACGTTGGAATAATCTTAAAACTCCAGCTCCTCAGAATGATTGAAACAAGATTATTCACTGGTACAGCTGATTGAAAAATGTGGAGAAAATGTTTAACACGTTTTTAGTTGAAATTTTGAATTTTCAGAAAACTTCAACTACCCTTTAAGTTGATCAGAAAAATAAAACAAATTCAGGAATACTTTCAGGTAATTCTGCTCCTTTTCAACCACTTCTCATCATTAGTGAAGATTTTAATCTCCTGGAAGAATGGTAGGCTGGCCGCCTTCTTCCTCACAATTGGAGGTACACTTTCTGCGAGCTAATTCATGGAGGGGTCTGAACAATGATCTCTGAGAAGGAGACCATGAATTCATTCCTTCTGGCTTCTGAGAACTGCACTGACTACAGATAGGGAGGGAGCATTAGGAAATACTGTACAGTATATCATGATACAGTGAGAGGCACACAATAACAAAGTGTGTGTTTCTAATTTGTGTTAAGGAAGAGGCAGCAACTTGGGGATATTGTCTAGTGAGTACCAGATGTGTATATCTAACACTTCTATTAAAATAGTTTCATTCAATTAGATAATATGAAACAACACATTTTTACTTCTTCCATATCTGAGAATATGTAGTGTTTAAATTAAATGTAGGGAGTGGGAAGCATGCTGCAGCTTAACTCTACATCTGTAGTGTTTTTGCCGTTCAAAAATTTATCTGCACTCATTTCGGGGGGGGGGGGAGGCTTATTGTTTGTTTTTGGTTTTTTAAGGAAGGAATTTGTTTCAGGCTCTGGCCTCTATCTGGTAGAACATGGCATAGGCAGTGTAGACAAGTGTCCTAGCTTCTTTAAAATTAATTGATGTGAAAATTGAACTATTAAACCAACATTAACTGACATAAGTATTCTGGGCCTTATCTTGAAAGGGGCAGAGTATACGCAAGTCCTGTTGACTTTATTTTTAGGTGAGACCAATTAAACTGATTTAGTACTGGTATGATGGTATTCAAATATAATGAAATGAATTAAATTTATTAAATGGAATTGAAGTCAGTGTTAACATTCTTGCCATGTTTGTATTTTGCAGGGTGTATTTGAGAAGATTTTTTCTCTTTGGCCATTGTCCACATGTTTTGAGCTGAATGGAAATGTCTATGAGTGGTGGTTTAGGTGGAAGTTAGACCGCTATGTATGTAATCATAAATTAATTGTGGTCTTGTGTTTTAAGAAGTATTCCTAAACATATTTTAACTTTTAGAATCTACTTCTCCCTCTTCCCCTGGAAAAAATAAATTTGAAGTTCCAGGCAATGGTTTGTTGTAGGGACAGGGAGCATCCACTTTTACTTCAAGTATTTGTCAAAGCCATGCAGAAAAGATGGAAGCTGACTTGTTTATAAGCTGAGCCTATAAAGTGTCCATAATCAGAGCTCTGCATATTCTGTCTTGTCCCAGACTTAAATTTTGCTGGGAGACAACTGACTTCTGTGGCACTTCAAGGCTAAATTCTGCAGGAAATTGAAATTTCACATTACTGCAGCAATAAATAGTAAATCTTTTTTTAAAAACCCAAAGGAACCTCCAAAGAAACTTTAATTATATAAACAACATAATTTATAAATGAAGGACGTTCTCATGGGAGTGTTCCTTTTGAATATTCTGTGCTGCTAAAATCAGAAGGTCTTGATATAGAATTTATTTCACCTTTTATGTAGAGATGTTATTTTTATCTTATTGTTTATAAATATGTTTTGAATACTGTGTTTTAAAATAGCTTTGCGAGGGGGCATTCTTCTTCCCCCACAGTGTGGTGTGCTGGTAGAGAGAGAAATTTCTGCCTGTTCTCTCCTGTATCTTGTTTGGTTATTGGGAGGATGTGAGGCCCGAGCGTATTTTTCCTCTGACCTCTTCCTAAAGGCATTGTCTTGCCTGCTGTGGTTGGGTGCAGCAGTCTTCAAATTCTTCTTTCCGCTCTAGACTGCATGGTCTGGAACCAATCAGTGGCATACCTTCTCCCCCTGCTGCCAATTTTAATAACTGCTTACATTTTTTGCACGGCCCAGGGAGAGCAGTGTACTTAATAAAACTCCAGATCTCACCAATGTTGTAGTTTTGTGAAGCATACATTGCATTCCGGGGAGGTTCTAAAGTGCCAGAACCCCAAAAAATTTAAAACGGGCGGCAGCAGGGCTCTGAACCATAACCTGATGTTAGTGGAGGAGTTTGGAGTAACATCCTAGATCAAATGTCTTAACAACCCTGTTACCTTGGTGGTTTTACCTGTGTTTATTAAATGCAAAGAGAGAGTAGTTACCTTAGTTTTCTTTTGCAGGTAGTCTTTCACGGGATGATGTTTGCTTTTATTTATCTGGCATTACAAAAACGTCAGGTGCTTTCGGAAGGGAAAGGAGACCCTCTCTTCTCCAACAAAATTTCAAATGTTTTACTATTTATTTCTGTAGTTTGCTTTTTGGTAAGTCCACAATATGAACTGAAATTTTGTAAATTTAAAACAGTCATCCTGAGGATGGTTTTCTGGAGAAGTTCCTGTGTAGCAATGAGTGGACATTTCATAAGAGATGGTCTTGGGTTGCAGAAGTTTATTTCTGCTATATTTTATAAATAGCTACTACCCATCCTGGACTCTTTTTTTTTTTTTTTTTTTCCCCCCTTTTACTCTATTGTAGATTTAAATACTACAGCTTCTCCAGTTGATTATCTTGGATGATCTTAGTAAGAATAGTGTGGTAGATGACCTGTATAAACAGTCAAGAAATGAGCTAATGTATAAGTGTGATTAATAAAATTGTCAGCATTGGACTTTTTTGTATTTTAGAGTACAAATGATTATTGCATTCATCAGCTGCAAAACAGTGTTTGAGAAATGCATAACTAACTAGAAAGTGTAAAGAATAGACACCGCACCGCTGCTGTTTTAACATATTTTAAAATGTTTTATCCTGTTGTAACATTTTAAAATCTCTTAAGCACAGTCATCAAACAGACTGATATGTATATTTATATCTTGTAGACCTACTCTATCTGGGCTAGTAGCTGTAAAAACAAAACTGAGTGCAATGAACTGCATCCTTCTGTTTCTGTGGTGCAGGTAATTATGCTCCTTTTCCTTAGTGACAGAATCTAGATTCTATTAAAAAAAAAAATAATATAGTCTGTCTCTGATGTCTTAGCACTTCACATCAGTTGATGAACGTCATTTTCATGTATGAATGTGAAAAAGGGTTTGTTGTATTGCTGGTTATTTTTCCTTGACCTGTGTAATATAAAGTTTAAAATGTAGCATTTTATTTATAGCACATTATTGTGACAGCACATTTTCATTCTATTCTGTGTATAAATGTAAGAGTGTAGCTATATTAGTATGTGTGTACATTCACATACATAGATATATGAATGTGTATTTTCATTTTTATATATAAAGATATCTATATATATTTTACACGAGGGTATATATGTAGTGCATATCTGTGTGTGTGTGTGTGTGTTTATATGTTTTTGTGTGTGTATGTGTGTGTGTATATAAATGTATATATGCATTACATATATACCCTTATGTAAAATAAATATAGATATCTTTATATATAAAAATGAAAATACTCATTCATGGCCATACACAGTACCTGAATACTAATTCATATACAGTAGAATCTCATAGTTACAAACTGACCAGTCAACCACAAACCTCTTTTGGAACCAGAAGTATGTAATCAGGCAGCCTCAGAGACACCACCCCCCTCTCCCCCCCCAAAAAAGCAAATATAGTACAGTACTGTGTTAAATATAAACTACTTTAAAAAAAAAAGGGGGGGAAAGCAGCATTTTTCTTCTGCATAGTAAAGTTTCAGAGCTGTATTAAGTCAATGTTCTGTTGTAAACTTTTGTAAGAACAACCAAAACGTTTTGTTCAGAGTTACAAACAACCTCCATTTCTGAGGTGTTTGTAATTCTGAGGTTCTACTCCATATAGTGTAGCCCTGATCCTGCAAACATTTGTGCACGTGCTTATATTACGTATATACTGTATGTATTTTTAAAGATTATAATATGTACATATATAGCAAAAATATTTTATTAAATTAATTTTCTTGCTGTGTTATAATGCATAATCTATTTTCAATTACTTTTCACACATGAATCTCTTTCTGTTTAGATTTTAGCTTTCATCCTCATCAGGAACGTTCCTGGATATGCCCGTTCTGTATATAGTTCATTTTTTGCCTGGTTTGGCAGAATTTCTTTAGAGGTAAGTAGAGTGATCACAAATGCAATAATAGGGTGTTTCATTTTAGGAATCTATAACTTGTGGGTTTATAATATACACTGTAGTGTAACTGAATAAATAGTAAAAACATATTTTTGGTTAATTTGCTTTGAAATCCAACTGTGGCTGTTGATATTCTTCATTGAGAGAGACAAGATGGATGAGGTAATATGTCTTATTGGATTGACTTCTGTTGGTGGAAGAGACAAATTTCTGAGCTTCATAGAGCTCTTCTTCAGGTCTAGCAAAGGTAACCAGGGACGCATTGTTAAGTGTAAGCATTTAACATGTTGCGAGAAACCACTTATAATGAGGAGGGCAATCAATACCTCTTCAGTCATAGGTCAAAGGAGGGTTGTCGGTTACAACTTGTTGTAATGAGTCATAAACCAGTGTCTCCGAGACTATGATTTTAGGGCTTGTCTACACTGGCACTTTACAGCGCTACAACTTTCTCGCTCGGGGTGTGAAAAGCCACCCCCCTAAGCGCTGCAAGTTTCAGCACTGTGACGTGCCAGTATAGACTGTGGTAGAAACGCCCCTCATAGATGTAGGGTTTTTTTTAGATCCCTAAGAGAGCTCTCTCCCAGTGCTATGCCACGACTCGTGGCAGCACTTTAACGTTGCCAGTGAAGACGTGCCCTTAATGTCTATCAGAGTTACGAATTTAAGTTCCCAACAATTTGTAACCTACTAACCCTCCTGTGTCCTATGACTGCAGAGGTGTTAATTGGCCACTTCATTTTGGGTGGTTTCTTCCATTATGTTTTATCCCCTTATGCTTAATAATCTGTCCCACCTTAAATTTGATATTCATGAGATAAAGTTGATACTCATGAGAATGTAAGAATGGCCTTACCGGGTCAAACCAATGGTCCATCTAGCCCACTATCCTGTCTTCCGAGAGTGGCCAGTGCCAGATGCTTCAGAGGGAATGAACAGAATAGCATGATTGAGTGATCCATCCCCTATCATCCAGTCCCAGCTTTTGACAGTCAGAGGCTTAGGAACCTCCAAAGCATGTGATTGCATCTCTGATCATCTTGGCTAAAAGCTATCCCTGGACCTGTCCTCCATGAACTTATCTAAGCCTTTTTTTAGCTCAGTTATACTTTTGGCCTTCACAGCATCCTTTGGCAACAAGTTCTACAGGTTGACTGTAAGAAGTACTTGTTTTAAATCTGGTGCCAATTAATTTCATTGGATGACCCCGGTTCTTGTGTTATGTGAAGGGGTAAAACACTTATTTATTCACTTTCTCAACACCAGTCATGATTTTATAGCCCTCTATCATATCTCTCCTTAGTTATCTCTTTTCTAAGATGAACAGTCCCAGTCTTCTTAATCTCTCCTCATACAGAAGCTGTTTCATACCCTTAATCATTTTTGTTGCCCTTCACTGTACTTTTTCCAACCAAAACTGCATGTAGTATTCAAGGTGTGAGTGTTCCAGGGATTTATATAGTGGCATTGTGATACTGCCTATCTTATTTTCTATCTCTTTCTTAATGGTACCTAACATTTGGTTAGCTTTTTTACAGCCATTGCACATTGAGCAGATGTTTTCAGAGAACTATCCACAGTGACTCAAGATCTCTTTGTTGAGTGGTAACAGCTAATTTAGATTCCATCATTTTGTATGTACAGTTGGGATTATATTTTCCAGTGTGCAGTATTTTGCATTTATCAACACTGAATTTCATCTGACATTGTCTTGCCCAATTTTGTGAGTTTGCTTTGTAACTCTTGGCAGTCTGCTTTGGCCTTAACTATCTTAAGTAATTTTGTATCATCTGCAAACTTTGCCACCTCACTGTTTACCCCTTTAACAAGAGTAAGCCTTATATTAGCTAATGTAGTAGTAATGATTATACTCTTATTTATATTTAAAATTGTAAACTGAATCTATTTTCGTTCTAGCTGTTCATCTGCCAATATCACATCTGGCTGGCAGCAGATACAAAGGGGATCTTGGTGCTCATTCCTGGAAATCCAACGCTGAACATAATTGTCAGCACTTTTATATTTGTGTGTGTGGCACATGAAATTTCTCAGATCACTAACGATCTAGCACAGATGGTTGTTCCTAAAGATAATGCGACTCTGCTTAGAAGGCTGCTATGTATAGTTGGGTTTTTTTCTGGACTCCTCTTTTTGTCAGCAATTCAAGATCAATCAAGGCATTAACTTCAAGAAGTCCTTAAAACTTACTTCAGGCTTACTTTG
Source organism: Dermochelys coriacea (assembly GCF_009764565.3). Lineage (NCBI taxonomy): Eukaryota > Metazoa > Chordata > Testudines > Dermochelyidae > Dermochelys > Dermochelys coriacea. The sequence goes on along the minus strand of NC_050069.1, from coordinate 223,372,289 downwards.
TGTCTGCCTGAAGAAAAATATTTAACTGGAGATACAAAAAACTTGTACAGTGCTAAGCAGCAGCAGAAGGACATCTAAATGAAGTCTATTGAATGTGTATATAATGGAAATGTACATATTTTGTGTGGAAATATTCTTCTCAAAGGAACCCGAGAAACAAGAATGCACTGTACAGAACTGCATGTGAAAAACAAGTGTTTTTTTTTCTACTGGATATATATTTACATATCTGTTTAAACGTAACATGAAGAAGAGAAATGGGTGGCTTGGCAGCATAATTTGGAGATTACTGAATTAACTTTACCTTGATACACCTAACTCGTGGATATTTACTAGCATACTACAGTATACATGAGACGTGCTTTAATTGTTCTCCTCAAGAAACTTTTTGTAACAACAAAGCAGACCTGATGTGTAATCTTTAGCTAATGGTCATTTTTTGCTAATTTCAAAATGAAGTTATCTTACTGGTAATCAGGGTCATTTTTCTAAACTAAGTGTTAACTCATTGTTTAGGGATCAATATTTTGGGTGTAGCTAATATGTAGTATATGAAACGCTTTATGCATTGAACAAAACCCTCTCAATTTAACGTGATTCCATGTAACATTCTAGCCAGGTTTACATAGTATTTCGTAAGTGTTTTGTATTTTTTTTTTTTTTCTGAAGAGTTTTCAGGAAATATTCTTCAGTTCTGGCAATGCGGGATTTGTTAAGAATGCATAAGTAATTTTCTTTTGAATTTTCTACAGGTATGTTTGCTTTTTCATCAGCATTTTCCTATTATTGCTCTTTCAAAGTCTCTGTAGTTCACAATATTAATTCAGCCCCACTGAAAAAACAATGATAAGCAATATTTCAGCTGAATATTGAAAAGCTGGGAAAGTTCCCGCCCTTTTCCAGTCATACATCTACTGTATTCAGATCTTACAGAGGAGGGCATAGCAGAGGCATACAATGTCAGAACCCCCATAACGTGCATGACTTGAACTAGGTCTCCCTAGGGAGCTAGAGCCATGTTAGATCTTACAATATGTCTTCAGTTGAAGGGTATGGAGAACCAGCCTGCATGGGAAAGATTGGTTGACTAGCACTCTGGGTAACTGCAGAAAATGGGTCCCTTTTAAAAATAACAATAAAATAAGGTTGAGGTTCATTGTTTAGAAGAGCCAATTCTTTCATTCCTATTTTAGCAGTATCTTGCCTTTGTGCTGTGATTCAAACTAAGAATCAAAGGTTTTTTCTTTATCATGTAACCTTCTTTTGCATACAGCATAGAACTGAAAGAAATAGCACTTCAAATTAGAACTGGTAGGTTGTAATTTTAAATTCTGCAAATTCAGTGGAACCATGGTGATCCTTTGTTCCATTGAACCATAATAATAGTCTTCACCATTTTTTGTGAGTTTGGCTCACGTAATGCTTGAAGGTTCATGTGCATCTTCGTTCTGGCCTCCTTTTGGTGGCTACTGTTTAGCACTCAATGAATACGACAATTGTTTTCTCAGCATATGTGCAATTATATGTAATGATAAACTATATGAATCTTAATTTATACAGTAAGTGGTCTGATATTTATGTATTTTCTGATGTTATCTCAGTTGAACTGTGGAGTCCGAACTTGCAAAGCCACCTGTGTCTGTTGGAAAACTTTCCTGACAGTGAAAGAATACCTGCAAAATTTTGTTCCAGTAAAGAAAACAATTTCTGTAAGAATGGTGGAGCCAGTAATGAGAGGAAGATAGCAAGATAAAAGATAATACAGGTTTCAAGAATAAACTTTTAATGCATTAATTCAACAGCCTTGGGCATGTCACCTAGTTTTATTAACAAGCTTGTGGAAAGATACTCAACATTTTCTCAGTTGTGTTTTCTTTTTGGACATTATTTCCAATGTTTGGGAAGTCATCCTTAGCCACTGATCAGTACATTTGATTTATTGAAAGACATGGTATAGCTGAGCACTGTAGTGATAGTTGCAATGGACAGAATGTACAACCTACATCTATACCATTGTTAGAAGTAAGAAAAAGTGAGTTTGGGGGGAATTTTTTTGGTTTTCTTCTTCACAAACAAAGTACTGTAGATATAATTTTTATTTATCTGTTGTACAGATTTGGTTGAAGATTATTTTTAATGTTTGAAATAGTGCACTTGTTTGCTATTACTGTATGTGGGAGAAAATATATTTTCTTTTAACATTATGTGAAAATATGAAGTAATTTAAACATTAAATAAATGTGCTGTGGATGCTTATTTTTGTACTGTAAGGAGCATCAATTACTCAGGGGTTTTTTGTTATATTTTTCTTATTGTTTAAACCTAAATCAGTGGTAACTTAGTAGTATGCCTAGCCAAAGTCAGAGGTTCAGGTTATAGGGAACCTCCAAAGTAATTCCCTACCCACCATTAATTCAGCTAATCCTTTTCTAAGGGAAAATGTTCACCCTCGCAAACAGAAGCAGAAGTAACAGGGCTGTGCATATGGTCTCAAGATGGGGTGGAGAGAAGGAATTCTCCACAATAAGCCAGTGACACAGTGTGGCTGCTTCATTGTCACTACTGTAGCCTCAGGGATTCAGCAATCCTCACATGTGCAGGGGCCTAACTAGGGTTGCCAACTTTCTAATAGCAGAAAACTGAACACCCTTGCCCTGCCCCGCCCCTTCTCTGAGACTTCACCCCCCACTCACTCTTTCCCCTGTCGCTCTGCCGCTTGCTCTCCCCCACCCTCACTGTCTCTCATTTTCAGGAGGCTGCAGCAGGGGGAGGGGGAGAGGATGAGGCCAGGGATGCGGGTTTGGGGGGCAGGATGGGGCTCCAGGCTGGGAGGGTGGGGCCGAGAGGTTTGGAGTGTGGGAGGGGGCTCCAGGTTGAAGCAGAGGGTTGTGGGAGGTGGTACGGGCTCTGCACTGGGAGTGGGGTCTTTGGGGTGGGGCCAGAAATGAGTTCAAGGTGGGGCAGAGGTCAGAGTTGGGGTGCAGGAGGTGGGGAGGGGTTCAGGCTCTGGGTGACGCTTACCTGAGGTGGCTCCCAGGAAGCGACCGGCATGGCCGTCCAGCTCCTAGACACATGCATGGCCAAGGGCTCTGCACAGCGTGCGCTGCCCCCACCCGCAAGCCTGTCCTTGCAGCTCCCTTTGGTCATGGGTCCCAGCCAATGTGAGCTGTGGAGCCGGTGCTTGGGGAGGGGGCAGCGCGTGGAGCATCCATGGCCACTCCTATGCTTAGGAGCTGGAGGAACATGCCAGCTGCTTCTGGGAGCCATGCAGAGTTGGGTAGGGAGCCTGACTGGGCTGCCAACAGGACTTTAACAGCCCAATCAGTGATGCTGACTGGAGCTGCAAAGGTGCCTTTTTGATCAGGTGTTCCAGTCGAAACTAGACACCTGCCAACTCTAGGCCTAACTGATAAATTGTAAATCCACTAGGCCCACCCCCAAAACCTCCTTCTATGGCTGTACAAAAGAAACTCCAGCAGAGCATGGATCCATAACACACGGGATGCAGGCCCCTTATCTCAGTTCCCAGCATTTCTCTTCCAAGTGTGTGAAGCTAAAAACCGATGAAATGCAGAATGAAAGCATAAAGGAATATTCTTCATATCAGGATGGCAGAGCCAGGCAATGCCTTCTGAAACTAATAGCATTAGAATGGGAAGATAACTATATCCATTAATTGCAATATCAACCAGGGCATCTCTTCCACTCAAAAAAAAACCCAACAGGATCAGCTCAGTTTCTTTGAACCTGTGACATGAGGTATCATTACCTTCTTTGAGATCCATTGTTGACCATAGCAATTACCATAGCATTGGAATCTATGTAGGCATCATGACCCAATAAAAACAGCAACCAAAATTCTGTAGGTAAATTAAGTATTTAACTACTGTATTTATTGCAAAAACTGATTTTCATATATCTAAAAAAGAAAACCCTGAAAACCCTCTGTTCATTTAAGTTGGTGCACTTCAATCTTATTGTAATGATACAATGGAGTTTCAGTTCTTCCCCCTTGGATCTTAATCATATGGTCAAAATAGGGCTGTGAATTTACATGCTAACACTTTTAACTATCCCCAATGTGGTGTTCAATTTATATAATTTAATATAATTATTTTTAGTTAGCTACAGTTTTCTGAGTCCATATTTCTAATTATCTGTAATATGTAAATATCAGGTTCACATGAGATGGGATAAACTTGTCTAAAATGAATGTTGCTTTTTACAAAAAGGACAGTGAAAAGGTGTGCTGATACCAAACCATTAACATCACCAGACCGCTTTCAGACTATATAAAGCTCATTTTTTATAGACTTGTCATTTATGATCTTCAACTGACAACAGATATGTAATAATCTTGGAAATTCACTTACATTTCCCAGTGCTATTATGTATAATTAGTGCTTTCTTGTTCCTATATCTAAATGTATTTTTTATTTCAGTTGAACTGATGATATTCAACAATCAATAGAAAAAAGCAACTTTCGGTATAGAAACAAAACAGACTAATTTCACAAGATCTATTATTAATATATTTCAATTTAGTTTCATATCGAATTGGAAATTAGAAATTTCGAGTCATTAAATCTGTGCCATATAACAGTTGTGTTGACACTTTATGTATTGAAAATTTGTCATAGAAGCCCAAGTGCAGCTACAAGTCTATTGACTGTCCATGCTCCATGTTATTGGAAAAGGAGTACATTGTTCAGCCATCAACTCATTCAACACAATCAACTTACAGAGTCCTAGGGTGATAGGGAAGTGGCGACTGCGACAGGCAGAGGATGCCACTGGCAGTCCTTAGTCACAACTCTACACAAGGCGGCCTTAGGGCGAAGTTTGTTCACTGCAGAATGGCAGATACAGAACTTGGAGCTAATATCCTTCTGAGGTGACAGAAGCAGGCCTTTTTAGGCACAGCACTGTTCTCCCCAATCCAGGGAAAAGGGGACTGAAAAGGAACCTTCAGCACAACCTACCCTTTCCATATCTATCAGGCTACTGCTCCTGGCTGGTCACCCAACTTTAGCAGTCAAAATAAAACAAAGATTCACAGATTGACATTTGGGTCATGGAATGTCAGAACTCTTTTTGATAATGACCAAAGACCAGTGTTTTGGCAATAAAGGCTATTCTTTGTTCTGAAGAGATATAATACATCATTCTCCTATTGAAATCAGACTTGCTGATGAATCCCACCCTGAGGACATGGGAGCAGGCTACATATACTACTGGAATGACAAGGACAAGCCAAAACAGTCAGGAGTAGGTTTCACCATATGGTCTGACATTGCCCACAAGCTTGACTCGGTCTCCAAGGGAATCAATGACCAACTTATACTGCTCCTCATAAACTTGTCTAGACTACGCCGCCGTTATCAGTGCCTACGTACTGACAATGACTCGTAGAGATGAGGTCAAGGAAGCTTTTTATGAAGACCTCAGCAAGGCCATTAAACAGGTGCCATACCAGGACAAACTTATTGTCCTTGGAGACTTAGTGATTGTGTGAGAGCCTACTCTGACACATGGAGCAGGATGCTAGGCCACCACAGCATTGGACAGTCAAATTCTAACAGCCAACTACTTCTTTCCCAGTGATCCAAGTTCAATCTCACTATTACCAACATAGTCTTCCAATAGGCCAACAACTATAAGACAACATAGATGGTTTGAGGTGTTGGCCTTATGACACGCTCTCTTCTGCAGAGACACACTTTGGCTGTTGACACTAGAATCAAGGTGGAAGATCTCCCCATTGAAGGGAAAGACTTTTCAACAATAAGACTGATACATTGTTGGAAAAATTAAAGGAAACCAGATCCATTGCTCCTTCTCTTTATCATTATACCTGGATCAGAAAGAAATCTTCTTCTCCTTTTTGATATGAGACACAATATTACCCTCAGTCATCTGCTTATTTTTCCTCAAATCAGAGACATCAGCAACCTCCATCTTCATTCCAGACCCAGCATAAAAAGAGGTCTTTCATATCCGGATCTAAGTTGAACAGATCTGCTCCCCCTTCTTCATCGTCCTTGAACACCAGGCCTCAGATTTGATCTGAGGATCGAGAGTTGTGGACCAATCAGGAAAAATTCATCCATCCTTTTATTTGGGGACAGGCAATTCATTGACAGATGGAGGCTGATTACATTGGACTTATGGGTACTAGAAATAGTAGAGAGGCTACGCTATTCAGTTCAATTCCCCTCCTCTTTTATTCTCCATGAGGTCATTCTACATACAGAATAACACAAGCTGCTCCAGATGGGAGCTGTCAAGGAAGTACCAAAACTTCTGTGGGGTCAGGTGTTCTATTTTAAGATACTTCCTGGTACCGTAAAAAATGATGTTTTAAATTTAAGAAAATCGAACAGATACAAAACTGGAACATCCAAAGGTATATTAACTCTGGTTTCCATAACTCCCATGCTTACAGTTATGGATTAGTTCTCCACTCTCTATTTAAAGGATACTTATTTTCATATCTAAGAAAATGGGGTATTTTTGCGTACACATATTTGGACAATTGGTTGCTAAAAGATGCTGAACCCAAGGATCTGTTACTTCAGATCATGTTTACAATCTCCAGCTTTTTGGATCTGGGTCTGCTTCTCAATATAAAAAAAAAAAATATTGGTCCAACTCAAAAAAAAAATTTATAGGTTCTCTATTGGACTCAGTAGCATGGAAAACTTTTCCTCCAGAGAACAGGTTACTAAAAATTGAGCAAGTGGTTTTGCCAATTCGAACCTGCCAATTCTATAAAGTGAACGTCTTCCTAGGTTTCATGGGTTTGATGTCAGCTCTCACTTACAGAACTCCTTCCTTTGCTTGTCTCAGAGTGAGACTGATGCAGCATTGGATGTCTCGAGTCTAAACACCCATTCAGGATAGTCTTCAGACATTTGTCACCATACCACAAAATGTTCTAAATTCACTTTAGCAGTGGACTAACTGATCCAATGTTCTCAGAGACATCCTCTTCAATCCCCCTCACCATCACTCACAATAATGTCAGGTGCAGCCAATAGTGGATGGGGGAGCCCATTTAAATTGGTTTACACTCTGGGGTCACTGGGCTTTTCAAGAAAAAAGCTTGCATGTAAATGTTTGGAATTAAAAGTCATTCGTTTGGCCCTCCCTCTTTACTTCCTCACACAAAAGGGAAGGTTGTTCAGGTAGCAATGGACAATACAGCAGCTATGTATTATGTGAACAGACACGGGGTCCTCATTCTTTCCATGCATGTGCCAAAACAGTAAGATTATGGAACTGGTGCATTCTTCATGAGATCTATCCAGTGGCCCAGCGTTTGGCAGGGGAGAGCAGCATGCTTGCAGATTGTCTCAGTAGGAACTGTTCTCAGGTGCACAAGTGGTCCCTGAAGGATCAAGTAGCACAAGACCTCTCCAGTTGGGGTCGGCCCAATGTAGACATGTTTGCTGTAAGGTTCAACAAAAAGCGTCTCTTCTCTTCAAGAGCGGGCAGGGATAGTCAGTCCATCTCAGACACCTTCCTTGTGCACTGGGGAAGGAGCTGTATGTATGCTTCCTCCCCTTTTCCATTAATTCAGAAAGTGATTAAAAAAGATTAGTCAGGACAAAGCAAAAATTATATTGATTGCTCCAGTTGGGCTGAGACAGCAGCAGTATATGGACTTGGTTCAGCTATCCAATGGTTTTTACATGCATCTTCCTCTGTATTCAAATCTCTTGTCACAGCAACAAGGGAGCATATTTTATCCGGATCATCAGTTTCTTCATCTGACTGCTTGGGCTATTGGACTTTGACTAGTCTTAAACACTCATGTTCCTTATTGTTACAGAATATACTGCTGACTTTTAGAAAACAGTCTACTAAAAAGTATTTCTATTTAAAATGGTCTAGATTTGTTTCTTGAATTTACTAGGGTTTCTTCCCCCCCAAAACCTCATGCTAAAAAAGAGAGTCTCTGTTACATGCTTTAGCTGCTAGGATTCTTATATATTATTTAAATAGAACTCAAAGTTTAGGAGGTCATGTGGATTGTTTCTCATGATAAGAAAACTAGGGGTCAGTGGACATGTCTGCTCAGATTACTTCCAGATGGTTTAAACAAAGCAGAAATTCCCATGTGTTCTGTTGTCCGGTGTCATTCTACTAGTACTGTAGCAGCATCTTTCACTTGCCTTAAACATGTTCCTATTAGGAAAATGTGTAAAGCTGATACTTGGAAGTGAGAGCACACATTCACTAAATGTTATACTCTGGATCTAGCTTCATGATGCCACATTTGGCAGAGCGGTGTTTCAATCGTTATTTAATTAGGACTCTGTTCCCATCTCCTGGGTTTTCAGCACTGCTTGTCAAACTAGTCATAAGTGAGAATACACTCAAAGAACTGAGTAAGATTGGTTACTGTACCCGGAGTTCTTCAAAATGACTCTGCATATTCACACTTCCCACCCACCTTACCCTCTTTCTCAAAGTCCTATTATGGTGTCTCTGGGTTAGCATTGGAAGGAACTGAGGCAGTAGAGAGTGCAGCACTCCCTTACGTAGCCTCATCCTCTGAATGTGTGGAAACGCTGAGGAGAGGATTAGGAGGGGATCCACGTGCACTCTAGTGGGCACTGCTTGGAGACGGTTCTATTGTTTGACACCAGCAGGCAGTGCAATACCCCTAAGCATGAATATAGTCATCCTGAAGAACTCTGGTTACAAATAAGCAACCTTAATTTATTATTACCCAGCTCCTTTTCCTGAACTATTTTATAGAGCAATAAAAAGCATTGAATTGTACTTTTTTCTCTTCAGCCTCTATCCATGACTGTCAGACCTAGTCTGTCAACTCATGTTCTGGATATTTCTGAGGCAGAATAAGGGGACGCCTCAGTTGAAGAATGTGTAAAATGGTTTGTAACAGAGGGCTTGTATTTTAGTTACAATAGGCTACATAAAAAGCACTAGCAAAGTCAGTACAAACTAAACTTGCATACAGACAATGACTTGTTTATACTGCTCTATATACTATACACTGAAATGTAAGTACAATATTTATATTCCAATTGATTTATTTTATAATTATATGGTAAAAATAAGAAAGCAATTTGACAGTAATAGTGTGCTGTGACACTTGTATCTTTTTGTCTGATTTTGTTAGCAAGTTGTTTTTAAGTGAGGTGAAAATTCGGAGTATGCAAGACAAATCAGACTCTCAAAAGGGGTACAATAGTCTGGAAAAGTTGAGAGCCGCTGCTTTAGAGAACACACTTCTATTGTAAGGAAAAGACTCTTGCTGCTATCCAGAGCTCACCAGTTTGAGTTTGCAGGCCTTGTTACAACTTTCTCACAAATCGGTAGATGTCACTAATACACTGGATTTTGGATATGTCACACCAGCTCAGGAGGCTATTTAAAATTTGTACTTATAGACTAAAGAAATATAGATGCTCAGAATCCAAAAGACATTGGCCATCAGATGATAGTAGTTTTAAAGCATGTACAGTTTTGTACCTCAAGTTCAAAGTGTCCTATTAAAGTTGAAATGCTAGCCTTAACTAGTGTAACAGCAAAACAAAAATACAGATCCTGGAAAAACAAAGCACAAATATGAGTTAAGCAGAATATCAGCCACAGCGTCATGATTCTGCCTATTCAATAGGGATCCACTACGGTGACCCCTTTGCCAGATGACTGCAGGAGTTTTGAAGGTTTGTGTCAACCATATTTGAATGGAGATTATAGAAATGTCATAGAAATTAATAAATTATTCAGGAAAATGTTACCTAGGAGCTTAGGAAGATATTCTGATAAATATATATTTATATGTATGGAGACATAAATTTATATCCTTTTAATAAACCCACAGATTTTTAAAAATACCTTGTTGCATGGATGAATGCCTCTAAGTCATTACATTTTATCAGGTAAAGCAAATAAGTATTAGACAAATACTAATTATCAGAAATATTATTTGAGAAACTGAGTTACTCTGAGTTGTGTTGTCTATTGGTATTCTGTCAATTTTAAGATTTTTTTAAAATGATTTTTAAAAGTCTGCACACTGAATATATAATACAGCCATTTAGGCTTTAAACTACATTGTTACATTAGAAAATACATCACCAAAATGATCAATTTGTGTTAAATACATACATACAAGAGAAAAATACTTAAATTTTGGCACAACATGGACTAAACATTGTTTGTTTAAAGAAATGGATTTCTGCGCGCTGTGATCTATTATCTATGTTCTTCTAAAATGCATGGATTAGTGGATGGCCAGATTGTTGAATACTTTTGTCCTGCAAAGCCTGTGTATGGACAAACTTGACAATGATAATAAAGTATTGTGGAGTAGTGGAAACCAATTTTTCAACATTTTTAGCCCCTTTAAAAACAGTTATCTAGGTTTTTATAATCGTGCTTTTCACTAGAATATCCGAGTATCTAAATAATAGAAATGCTACTTTAGATTTAATAAACCCTCAATATATCCCACAAACTTCAGTATTGCTCAAGTAGGATTACATGTGGGAGGTGCTTTAGAAATGTCAGAAATTATTATAGTTCAGATTCACAAAGATGTGATGCTGATAAGGCAAGTGTGCCATCCTACCAACAAAATGTCAGTGCATCTTTCCCCAAATGGTAATGCTACGGACCTTCTGGCTTAGCAGAGATCCATAATTTTTGAGCTAATTTTTCCACTATTTCCTAGATTGATTCCCTCTAAATCAAACATTTAAACAAATATTTCTATAGAAATGAGTCTAAAAATCTTTGAATCTAGCTGTTACTTTGAAAGAACTCATTTTTCCTTAGAATTTTCAGTTGATCATAAAAACAGTGAGAAGTTTGATATTTATTAATGTTTATTTTAAAGATAGTTTTCTTAATGTAACAAATATAAAATTATCAGTGTTTTACAAATTGTCAAAAATGTCCAAAGTACAAAAAAGATACGATACACTGGTTAAATGGAAATGATTGTACAATCTGGCACTGAAGAACTTAATACTGTGGGCATGCACACTGTACACCAGAAAAGCACATGCATTATTTGCACAAATAAGGAAATAAGACATGATTACTGCATTATCTGATTACAAATTAATTGCTTCTGTAAATTTTCTTTCTTCAGGGATACCATTTACCTGTAAATAAATGAGAATGTATATAATCCATTAATGGTTACAGCTCCTTTTAGAATACAGAACTATATTTTCACCATTATAAATAGGAATTACATATCCTTTCCCTAAGCCTCCAGAACTCAAAATATGCATTAGAACTATCAGCAACTCAAGTCCATTGCCACCCAACTGTCCACGTTTGATGTAATGTATGCCAACTTCAGACTTTTTTTTCCAGATTCTTCCAAACCTGAATCCAAATTCAAACATGTCTCCCTGTTTAGAATTCCTGTATTTAGACAAGCCTGAATAATTTTTAGCTTGTTTGGAGTAAGCAAGTATGGTAGATGTGAATAACAACACTTTTAATATAAGGATAGTCACACTATCTGAAATCCACGGAGAGTAATTTAATCCACTCACTTTGAAGATACTTTCCATCTCCTAGACTAGGGGTGGCCAACTTGTGGCTCCAGAGCCCCATGCTGCTCTTCAGAAGTTAATATACGGCTCCTTGTATAGGCACCGACTCTGGGGCTGGAGCTACAGGCGCCAACTTTCCAGTGTGCCGGGGACTGCTCACTGCTCAAGCCCTGTCCCCCTCCACCCCTTCCCGCACCCTCCCTGAGCCCGAGCCCTCGCTGCACCCCCTCCCATCCCCCTGAGCCTCCTGCATGTCATGAAACAGCTGATCGGGAGGTGAAGGGGGGGAATGAGAGGCGCTGATTGGCAGGGCTGCCGTCCAGCGGGAGGCACAGGGTTTGGGGGGAGAGTAGATGAGGGACTACTGACTTATTACTGTTACTCTTTGGCAATGTACATTGGTAAATTCTGGCTCCTGCTCAGGCTGGCCATCCTTGTCCTAGACCAAAGAATTTTTGGGTAGAGGGGTAGGGAAGAATCAATGTGACTGTGAATCTATCCCTGTAGAATCATAGGAATAGAAGGGACCTCGAGACATTATCTAGTCCAGTCCCCTGCACTCATGGCAGGACTAAGCATCTAGATCATCCCTGACAGGTGTTTGTCTAACCTGCTTTTAAAAATCTCCAATGATGGAGATTCCACAACCTCTCTAGGCAATTTATTCCAGTGCTTACCCACCCTGACAGGAAGTTTTTCCTAGTGTCTAACCTAAACCTTCCTTGCTGCAATTTAAGCTGATTGCTTTTTGTCCTATCCTCAGAGGTTAAGAATAACAATTTTTCTCCCTCCTTCTTGTAACAACCTTTTATGTACTTAAACTGTTATTATGTCCCCATTCAGTCTTCTCTTCCAGACTAAACAAACCCTATTTTTTTCAATCGTCCCTCATAGGGCATTCTTTCTAGACCTTTAATCATTTTTGTTGCTCTTCTCTGGACTTTCTCCAAATCTTTCCTGAAATGTGGCACCCAGAACTGAACACAATACTCCAGTTGAGGCCTAATTAGCACGGAGTAGAGCGGAAGAATTACTTCTCATGTCTTGCTTACTTTTCCTGCCATTACATCCCAGAATGATGATCGCTTTTTTTGCAACAGTGTTACACTGTTGACTCATATTTAGCTTGTGGTCTACTATGACCCACAGTACTCCTTCCTAGGCAGTCACTTCCCATTTTGTATGTGTGCAACTGATTGTTCCTTCCTAACTGGAGTACTTTGCATTTGTCCTTATTGAATTTCATCCTGTTTACTTCAGACCATTTCTCCAGTTTGTCCAGATCATTTTGAATTATACTCCTATCCTCCAAAGCACTTGCAACCCGTCCCAGCTTGGTATCATCCACAAACTTTATAAGTGTACTCTCTATGCCATTATCTAAATAATTGATGAAGATATTGAACAGAACCGGACCCAGAACTGATCCCTCTGGAACTCCACTTGTTATGCCCTTCCAGCATGACTGTGAACTACTCTCTGGGAATGGTTTTCTAACCAGTTCTCTGTTACCACAGAACTAATAGAAACCTGGCTAAAGGAGAACATACAACTCAAATTGGGAATTACTGCATATCTTTATGTTTAAGATAATTTCTGTATTACAAGAATATCCAATAATTTAGTTAAACCAACAGCCCAAGGTAGGTAGCATAGATTTTAACAGCCGGCTAAGGAACAAAAATGAATAGTAAACAGGGGATGTATCTTTTCATCTAGTAATTTATTTGCAATTCCCAGTAGTGCAACACACATATTAGCTGAGTGTATTGACTTACTATGTTTTGGTTTTATTACGGCTGTCGATTAATCACAGTTAACTCACGCGATTAACTTAAAAAAATTAAACTCGTTTTAATCACACTGTTAAAAAATAGAATACCAATTGAAATGTATTAAATATTTTGGATTTTTTTCTATATATTCAAATATATTGATTTAAATTACAACACAGAACACAGTGTACCGTGCTCACTTTATTTTTATTATAAATATTTGCACTGTAAAAATGATAAGTAGTATTTTTCAATTCACCTCATGCAAATACTGTAGTGCAATCTCTTTATTGTGAAAGTAACTTACAAATGTAGATTTTTTTTGTTCCATAACTGCACTCAAAAACAAAACAAAACAATGTAAAACTTCAAAGCCTAAAAAAAAGTCCACTCAGTCCTACTTCTTGTTCAGTCGATCTGTAAGACAAACAAGTTTGTTTACATTTACGGGAGATAATGCTGCCCGCTTCTCATTCACAATGTCACCTGAAAGTGAGAAAAGGCTTTTGCATGGCATTTCTGTAGCCGGCATTGCAAAGTATTTACATGCCAGATATGCTAAACACTCATATGCCCCTTCATGCTTTGGCCACCATTCTGGAGGGCATGCTTCCATGCTGATGATGCTCATTAAATAAATCATGCATTAATTAGATTTGTGACTGAACTCCTTGGGGGAACTCCTTGTATGTTTCCTGCTATGTGTTTTACCTGCATTCTGTCATATATTTTATGTTATAGCAGTTTTAGATGATGACCCAGCATGTTGTTCATTTTAAGAACACACTCACTGCAGATTTGACAAAACGAAATGAAGATACTAATGTGAGATTTCTAAAGATAGCTAGAGCACTTGACTCAAGGTTTAAGAATCTGAAGTGTCTTCCAAAATCTGAGAGGGACGAGGTGTGGAGCATGCTTTCAGAAGTTTTATAAAGAGCAACACTCCAATGCAGAAATTACAGAACCCGAACCACCAAAAAAGAAAATCAACTTTCTGCTGGTGGCATCTGATTCAGATGATGAAAATGAACATATGTCAGTCTGCATTGCTTTGGATTGTTATTGAGCAGAACCCATCATCAGCGTGTACGCATGTCCTCTGGACTGGTGGTTGAAGCATGAAGGGCCATATGAATCTTTAGCGCATCTGGCACATAAATATCTTGCAACGCCGGCTAAAACAATGCCATGAGAATGCCTGTTCTCATTTTCAGGTGATATTGTAAACAAGAAGTGGGCAGCATTGTCTCCTGCACATATAAACAAACTTGTTTGTCTGAGCAATTGGCTGAACAAGAAGGAGGACTGAGTAGTCTTGTAGGCTCTAAAGTTTGACATTATTTGTATTGTGAATGCAGTTATTTTTTGTGCATAATTCTACATTTGTAAGTTCAACTTTCATGACGAAATTGCATTACAGTACTTGTATTAAGTGAATTTAAAAATACTATTTTTACAGTGCAAATATTTATAATAAAAATATAAAGTGAGCACTGTACACTTTGTATTCTGTGTTTGAAATTGAATTCCATATATTTGAAAATGTGGAAAACATCCAAAAATATTTAAATAAATGGCATTCTATTATTGTTTAACAGTGTGATTAATAGTGATTAATTTTTTTTAATCGCTTGACAGCCCTAGTTTTTAATCTCTCGACAGCCCTAGTTTTTAATCTCTCCTCAATTATTTTTATCTTGGCACAATTCCACCCTCTGTTGAAATACAACATCAGTGTCAGCAAAGTTAGTCTAGTTGTCATACTTTTAGAAGTCCTCATAAGGTAACGCATACAGTGGAAAATCTGTTTAGTGGGTATTCAAATAGTTAGTGAAAAAGGACAGTTACTAGCCATAGTCTCTCCTACCTCTCATTAAATACTTATTAGTGGTGTCTACTGGGCCTCTCAAAATCAAATGCTCAGTTATTTATATTTTGTTGAACAGTTACAATATTACTTATATTTTTGATAGAAATTCAATTTCTTAACTCTTCAAAGCAAAAAGGGAAACTATTTCTGTAACTTTCCTGATCTGTAAATGTTTTGTATGTGTAAAACTGCCATTTGAAAATAGTGGAATACAGCTATGCTAATTTGATAATGACGCTGGGTAAAATGTTCAAGTTCCTAAGTCCTACTAAAAGTCAACGACATAATAAAAATCCATTCTTCTGCTAATGTAGGTGATAGATTTCTAGTTAGACGACATCTTGCAACTGCCATGTGCTATAATGTCAGGGAAATACTTGTATTACATCATGGGGTGCAACTTTTCCCTATACAACCAGACCATAGAAGGAGGTTCAATTGTCATCCAATAAAATGAGTGGAAAGGGAAAGCAAGGGACTGACCGATGCAAGAGAAGGGGTTGTTTTTTCCATCACTATGAGCTTGGCCTAAACGGTGCTTGAACTGGAGATGAAAGAAGTGATATATCCGCTAACTCACCCATGTGCAGTGAAAAGTGATGCTGAGTGCTGCCTGTCCCAGCCTATAGAGCAGGGGTAGACAAACTACGGGCCGGCGGGCCCCATCCGGACCTCAGCTTCCGCGAGGGAGAGTGGTCTGGGGCTTGTCCCACTCCACATGGCTCCCAGGAAGCATCTGGAATGACCCGCCTCCAACTCCTACGTAGTACACAGAGGCGTGGACAGGGCAGCATGCAATGCTGCCTGGCTGCACCTCAGAGCCGGAGGGGGGGCATGCTTCTGGGAGCTGCTTGCTGTAAGCACCTGGAGCCTGCACCCCTGCCCCCCCATGCCCCTCTCCCCTGCCACAGCCCTGATCTCCCTCCCGCCCTCCAATCAATCCCAGCCCAGAGCCCCCTCTTGTACCCACAGCCCGTACCCAGAGCCCATACCCCCAGCCTGAACCATCCTGCTCCCCCCGCCCACCTCAACCCAGAGCCCCCTCCTGCATTCTGAACTCCTCATTTCTGGCCACACCCAAGAGCCTTCACCCCCAGACAGAGCTCACACCCTACCCCCAATTTCATGAGCATTCATGGCTCGCCATACAATTTCCATACCCCGATGTGGCTCTCAGGCCAAAAAGTTTGCCCACCCTTGCTAGAGAGAAAAGTAACCACAGTTGCAGAGGTGTACCTATCTTGTAGGTAGCATTGTGTTGGGTGTATATATAACAATTAATGTACACACCACAGACAAGGATTTGATTTTACTCATCCTGTGCAAATTCTTTGTGGCCTTACTAATCACAAACCCTCTCACCCCACATTTGTTAAAAAAAGGGGGGGGGTAATATATTCCTGGAAAAAGTATTCATGAATAATGCAAAATACACCAGTAATTATGTATTAGTTATATTATGGAGGTGCCCAGAAGCCACAGTTGGATTGTGGTACTAGGTGCCGGACAAACACAGATGGACAGGGTCCCTGTCAATGTTACCTTTAAGCTGCACATCTGTGCAGCAACCTGGTACCTAACACGCATCTCACATAGCTGAGAGAGCAGCCAAAACTCAGGACCTCAACCTGGCAGAACCCATAGCAGCTTCTTGTGGTGCCAGAGGCCAGCAGGAAGGAGGAGTAGGAAGAGGAGCAGTGGTGAGCAGAGCCTCTGACAGGAGCATGCTGGCACCTGGGTCCCACTCTGCCCTCTAGCTGAAACTCTCAGCAGCTCCTCTCAATGCTGCAGGAAGCCATGTGCTGGCAGGGAGGGATAAGGAGTGTGGCATAGGCCAAGGGTAGGGATCAGGGAGTGTGGCACAGGCCAAGGGTGCTGTTTAGGAAGGGTGAGGATGGGACACCTGTTCATGGTCCTGTCCTGGGGCACAGAGGCTGGTCCCTACCAGTACTGAAATGAGCCCCAGCAGCCTGGCCTGGTAGGGAGCTGTGGTGCGCTGGGGGGGGAGGGGGAAAGGCTGTGCTACTGCTGCTGAGGTAGAGGTGTGTGTTTCATGTGCTCTGGGCTGTGATGGCAACTCCCTCCCAAGGTCCCTGGAATTGTGGCAAGGGATGGGGGGCAGAGAAGAAAAGACCCTAAATCCCTTTCTCCAAAGTAGCCTCAAGCTAGCAAGGAGGGGTAAAAAGCAGGGTAGGGGAGGCAGGGGCGCTCTCAAAGCCTGATTCTCCTGGGAGCAGGTGAGTGTAGGGACTCCTGCTTTCCTGGGTTTCTTTGTGTGGTTTTTAACTGCCAAACTCTTGGAAGCTATAGGAAAACTTGTAGCTCGCCTGATGTGGCTATTTCCCGAAAAGAGACAGGATGGAACACACCAGAACATCTGGCCCAAATAGACAGTCATGAGAGAGCTAACTTTGGCGATGTCAGAACAAGCATTTCTTATTTGAGAGAAAGGGAAGGAAGGGACATATAACATCTGGTCAACAACCTCGAACGTGAATTGCAAAATGAAACATTTTTCTGATCAGATAAGCTAGAGAACATAATGGCAGATTTCATTTCCATTGTAATGTCTTCTGCTGCTGCTAATCCTCTTTTGTTTCCACTCAAATGAGCAAAGACTCGGATTTTCACCACAATTCACATTTACTAACAATTTGCTAATATTTCACAGGAATTTTACCCCCAATTGCTAGAGATCTAAATTATGGGGCAGAAGTTGCCAAGTAGAGTGTAGAGTGCTATCAGCTTCTAGGTGCTGGATCCAGAGGACATGGATGCTTCACGTAGTCCAATTTTACCTTGAACACTGACATCCTCAGTGAGAATAGCAACTTCAGTAACTATTTCTATTCCTTCTATTTGCAAGCACATCCATAGTTCCAAAACAGTTTCTGGAAAGAATATCTGCCACTAAGTTTCCGTGAAATAGCAACACTGTATAGTTTCTAGTGACATAAATATTGAACAAGGGGGACCATCATTTTCAAATGCTCTCAAAAAGAACAGTGAAAGCTGTGCAAGTTTCTTCTGTCTAGAATCATGCACTTCAATCTGACCTTGTCTAAAACTTCGTTTCTTTTGAGTGGAAACTAATTTTTGTTGTTTTTTTTTTAAAAGGCTGAATTGTGTGGTGTTTTTACAACTGACCAAAAAACACTTTTCTCTGTGGGATGAACTTCACTAAATTTAAACCCTAAGTGTCAGGACAGAGAACCACTGTGCCACCTACCACTTTCTTAAAATTACCTGAAAACATAATTAAAGCCATGTAATGATATTGTGCAGAATTATCAAATTTAATACATGTGTTTTTAATTCTTAGATAACTAAAAAACACAAGGGCATAAACATCTATTATATACTTGCCTCAAATCTTTGAAATGTTGTCATACGAAATTCTCCTTTAATCCCCGAAAGCAGTAATGAAGAAGAAGAATTTTGAATGAAAACACCAAACAAGTGTTTCTTACATATAAGACAAACCTTTGTCTAAGAGGTGCACACACATTATGATACGTATAACTCTTGTTTCCATGGTTGTGGATACTTTCCCTCCCATGAGCAATCTCAGAGTTGGTTGTCCCTAGCATACACACTGAACAAGCCACCCATTTTGGCTACTGTATTTTCCTAGTATGATTCTTATCCTCTTTCCTACAAATGTAGATTTCTCTCTCAAATCAGGGATGCTACCTGAAGATAAGCAGCTGATGCCTCACATTTTTGCGCTCTAGACAGATGGAGTTCATTCACTAAGGCCAATGGAAATCTACACCATGGATTTAATTGTTCTGCCCAGAAATTCCCCAGTCTCCATTGTTTATATCTGGTAAAAGCAAGACAAAAGTGCTGCTTTATCACTCACTGTCCTTGACAGTAGCAAGATGAAATTAGATGTAGCTAGCTGTTGGGGTGAGAGAGGCTAGTCTATGTAAGAAGATCTCTGTTTTAACTTCACTGGATCTGTGTTACTAGTCCCACTTGCACTGTAACCTTTTTGACTACTCTCAAGCTGTCCCCTGCCAAATGTTTCTAGTGATTTCTCCATGAAAACTGGAACTATAATTTTGCAACATCTTATAACATTTCAAAATGGTTTCCACACGTCAAAGGTTGAGTAAGTATTGGGTGCTGAGTGCTGCCCATTATCATCTGAACTTTCAGCATTTTTTTTATACTGACCTGCAGTCTGCTGCTGTGGAATCTGAGTCTGATGTGGCAGGTTCCTAAAAATAATAATTTAACATCTTTAAAACACCTATATATTATGTACAGTGCACATCTATGAATACGGTCATGGTATTTAAACTGTACATGCATCATTCTTCTATGAGGCAATAACCTAGTTTTCTCCAAGTGGATAAACCAAGTGGCCAAAAGGCTAAGCAGTTTAACATGAGCAAGGAACTATATTATTGCTAAAGCATAGTAGTATGATTCTCATTATGTTACCCATGTTTAAATAATAAATAATTTACTAAGTGAAAAATGTAGCACAACAGAAGGAAGGTGAAGCAAGCTGAATTCTAAAAATGTAGACACTTGAAATACAGAAATGTAAAGATAGACCAGTTTAACTATAAAGGTAAATTTCTTATTTTGGAAGAAAAGAGAAACACTTTTTGGCCTTTTTTTTTGTTTGTTTTTTAAAGAGTGGCTATTTGAGGAGGTTTTGAATGTTAGAAGTAGGGCTGTTGATTAATCACAGTTAACTCACGCAATTAACTCAAAAAATTAATCGCAGTTTTAATCGCACTGTTAAGCGACAGAATACCAAGTGAAATTTATTAAATATTTTTGGATGTTTTTCTACATTTTCAAATATATTGATTTCAATTACAACACAGAATACAAAGTGTACAGTGCTTACTTTATATTATTAGTTTTGATTACTAATATGTGCACTCTAAAAATGATAAACAAAAGAAATAGTATTTTTCAATTCACCTCATACAAGTGCTGTAGTGCAATCTCTTTATTGTGAAAGTGCAACTACAAGTAGATTTTTTTTGTTCCATAACTGCATTCAAAAACAAATGTAAAACTTTAACGCCAACAAGTTCACTCAGTTCTTCTTCTTGTTCAGCGAATCGCTAAGACAAACAAGTTTGTTTACATTTACAGGAGATAATACTCCTGCTTATTATTTACAGCGTCACCTGTAAGTGAGAACAGACCTTCGCACTTCTGTAGCCAGCATTACAATGTATTTACAAGCCAGATTATGCTAAGCATTCATATGCCCCTTCATGCTTTGGCCACCATTCCAGAGAACATGCTGAAGATTCTCGTTAAAAAAAATGCATTAATTACATTTGTGACTGAACTCTTGGGGGGAGAACTGTACATCTCCTGCTCTGTTCTACCCGCATTCCGCCATATATTTCATGTTATAGAAGTCTCGAATAATAACCCAGCACATATTGTTCGTTTTAAGAACACTTTCACTGAAGATTTGACAAAATGCAAAGAAGATACTAATGTGAGATTTCTAAAGATAGCTACAGGATCTAACCCAAGGTTTAAGAAACTGAAGTACCTTCCAAAATCTGAGAGGAACTACATGTGGAACATGCTTTCAGAAGTCTTAAAAGAGCAACACTCTGATGTGGAAACTACAGAAACTGAACCACCAAAAAAGAAAATCAATCTTCTGCTGACTCAGATGATGAAAATGAACATGCGTTGGGCCACACTGCTTTGGATTGTCATAGAGCAGAATGATGCATGTCCTCTGAAATGGTTGAAGGATGAAAGGACATATGAATCTTTAGGGCATTTGGCATGTAAATATCTTGTGAAGCTGGCTACAACAGTGCCATGTGAACATCTGTTCTCACTTTCAGGTGACATTGTAAACAAGAAGTGGGCAGCATTATCTCCTGAAAACATAAACAAACTTGTTTCTCTGAGCAATTGGCTGAACAAGAAGTAGGACTGAGTGGACTTGCAGGCTCTACAGTTTTACATTTATTTTTGAATGCAGGGTTTTTTTTACATAATTCTACATTTGTAAATTCAACTTTCATGATAAAGAGATTCCACTACGGTACCTGCAATGGGGGAATTTAAAAATATTTCTTTTGTTTTTTTACAGTGCAAATATTTGTTATAAAAATAAATATAAACTGAGCACTGTACATGTTGTATTGTGTGTTGTAATTGGTAGAAAACATCCACAAATATTTAAATAAATGGTATTATATTATTAACAGCACAATTAATCATGATTAATTTTTTTAATCACTAATCATTTTTAATCATTAATTGCAATTAATTTTTTTAATTGCTTGACAGCCCTTGTTAGAAGTAGTCTTAGCAGATGTGGATTAGTGGTCAGAGTGCAGGTGAGGCAATTAAAGCTGCATTTATTTATTTCATTTATAACTGAAAGGAGAAAAAAAAAGCATCTATCCTTGGCTCCAGGGTAACAAGAAATTTTGCTTTTAGCTTTTTGGAAAAACATTGCAGCACCTTGATAGAGACTGGCAGAGAAAAACTTCAGAGGGGGTTTAAAAACACTGTAAAATTCACTTCTCCCAATTTACATAACTAAGGTGGTGATAGTATCAGGACACTTTGATTTGCATAAAGCAGTAATTAGTTCTAAGATTTAGGCTCTAGGTAAGCAGAAATTAATTATAATGTAAAATTAGAGAATCCAACATGGCAGACAAAATCGTGGTGATGGGGATGACATAGTTTAAATTTAGAGAATGGAAAATTCCAGAAGTCTCCAGCAACTCAGGGGAAGGAGCTCTACCCAAGAAGGTCTCAGGGGGAGGAGCTATGTATCTAAAAATAGGTATGACAAAATGGGGAGGTGCTAGAAAAGCTAGAAGCTGATTAGCTGAGATGAGCTGACCTTGAGAGAGCAACTAGTATATAAGGTCAACAGCTAGCAGGCTGAAAGTGTGGGGGTTTTGGGAAGATCAGAAGCCTCAAGCAGAACAGCAGTGGCTAAGCCAAATGCAGCAGCATCTTAAGAAGATTCCGGAAAACAGTTACCCGGAAAAACAGCAGCAGAATTCTAAAGGTCACCATGGCAACGACTTTCATAGAAGTGCAATCAGCAGCAACTGCCTGCAGCAACAGCCAGCAACTACCGCTACGCCTGCAGCAGCAGCAGCAACCATCATCTCCAGGTGCTGACACCATGCTCTCCAGATACTGACAGAGCAGAAGGACCCCTGAGACGAGTCAGAGGGAATTAAAAAGATAGAGTGTAAGTCTGATTTTACCATCTCCTGTTAAAGGGTGTTTGGGTATGTCTGTCAATAAAGCTGGATGGCTGTGCTTCTGAATGAGATCTCCCCTATCCATCTTGCGACCAGCTGATCACCGCTCAGAGTATGTTAAATTATTAGATATTAAATGTTAGGTGTTAAATGGTTAGTGTTAAGTGATAATGTTAGTGTTAAGTAAACGTTTTATTTTTAATATGTGTGAATATGATAATGGTTTCTCATATGTATATATAGAGGCCATGTATACTACTTTGTATTAAGTACAGTATTAGATTTGAACACTAAGACTAAAGCCTTTGTGTATGCGGGGTCTCTATATGCCTATTACATTGTAAATGCTACATAGTCTAAGTCTCCTGTATATTTTATTTTGTTGCACTGCTTTGTTGTATAATTCTTAAACGTAATTCTATTGTGTTTTATTAAGTCCTATGTATCTTTTCTTGCTTTAAACTCTCTGTATTTTTTTAATTTCTGTTAAATAAATAAATCTTTTGTTTTTGAAGAATTTCTGCTTATGTGGGTCAATCCTTGAGCAGAAGACTGTATCCGTGCCCTTTCAGGGGTTAGCTAAACTAGCTTGCTCTGGGAAGTCCTCTGCAGGTCGGAGACAGGCCCCCGGTAACACCCTGGCAATTCCTTTAGGATGGGCCACAACCTTTTTACCCTTTTGTTAAATTAGAAGCCCTATCATAGGCTAATATAATTGGTGGGCTTGTGCTCAAGGCGCTAAGAGCCCCATGCAAATTTGTAGGTAACATAATTGGCGTCTAAAATTTAGGGTAACACCAGAGCCCCAGTCATGAAAACACCAATACACATGCTTAACTTTACTCACATGAATAATCCCACTAACATCAAAGCAACTATTCATCTGAGTAAAAGTAAACAAGTGCGTAAGCATTTGAAAGACCAAAGTCTAGGTGCATAAAGTTAGGCAGAGAAGTATCCTCTCATGGATATAGGCAAGCCTTAAAAATGGCTAACACAACATATAGGGCATAAATATACTTTCACCGCCCAACTTCAGTTGTTTTCAATGCACTAGAAGCATATATAAATGTGCTTAACCTAATCCGTTCTAATTTCTGATTATACTAGTTAGAAAAGCGAATGGAATGATACAGATAGTGCTTATCAAAATATAGAACTAAATATGTTTTAATTTAACTTGCTAATTAATGTGCAGAAGAAGCTGCCCTTCAAAATACAGGAAAGGCCACGTAAGCCTGGATAAACTATGCAAAGCCTAATTGGTCTGTTAATTGAGGTCTGTTGTAAGCAGCCACACTTTGTGCCAGGTAGGAGAGAAATGAGAACACTCAGTTTGTCAGCAGAAGCTAGGGTATGTCTAGCATAGGACATGACATATGTTTGCGATTGATATTTTCAGTATACTAAATCAAATCCACATAATTTCTGCATGACTAATTGTAAAACTACAAGACAAAAACTTAGCTGGCAGAAACCATCTTACATACAAAATACAGTATCTTAAAAGATTTTTTTTTTTAAACAGATGAGCTGTTTTCTGACTGACTATATCAAAGAGCAAACAGGGATACAGTTTTCCAATTATGGTAGAGTAAGTTCACTGTACAAAATCCATTAGTCACTATAACATTTCCATCAGTCACTTAGTATAATAGGAATAAACTGTTTTGGTAATAGGATACTGTGAAAGGATCAATGCTTCCTGCTTTAAAAATAAACACTGAGGCAAAGTCTTAGTTTCTGTTTAGCATTCATCTATCAGCAGGAGCCCTTATGCTGTGACAACATTGTATTTCAGACATACTCTCTTCTATAAAATATGTTGTGTCCTTTCTTGAAGAAACTTCCCCTCACTGTAGTAAAAAGTAAAACAATATTCTCAATGTAACTACCAAGAATGTACATATTCAATTGATATTTATAATATACAATATTAAAGTTTATGGAAAAACCACAGCAACCTTCACTCCGAAATATAGGACAGCATGACAATGTTACAACCTCCTCTTTGCTACATTCTTTATTTGTATCCAATTTTATGAATACATTTCAGATGTAAATTAAATTTTTACAAAGCATCTACATTGCTTGTTTTACTAATTTAGAGTAATTAAAAGTGTAGTTCTTGTTTCCACATATAACACTTATGACAGAGATAGGGTGAAACCTCATTGAAGCTGATGGGTGTGAGAGACTCCCTTCATTCAGGATAAATGTAAGAAACAGTTAAGCTCCTTATTAAAGCAAAATAGCTGAACCAACAGGAGCCACCATCCAAAACACAAGCTACAAATAAGGCAGTCAGAGAATCTGAGCTATGGATGGAGGTGTTTTGCTGCAGAATGAATGCAAACAAGTGAGGGGTGTGTAGCTGGGTATCGTTTGGTGAAGGTGTTTTTGTCTAACACCAGAAGCAGCCACAGAAGCACTGGGAGCATGGTCCTGAGAGAGAGAGAGAGAGAGAGCAAGCGCTTTTTGAGCAGGGTGCTGGCTGGAAAGGCAGGCCTGGAACTATAAGCAAAGAAACTGTCTCCTGTTGTTTGGTTCCTACTGTGCTCAGGAACATGGAATTTTGTGTGCATTTTTTGTAAATAAACAAGATTGCATCAAAGAAATATCTGCATCTGGTGGAGAAATTGATAATGGAATCAAACAACCAACCAGACCCTGAAAATGGGCTAGGTGCCTGGATCAAAAGAGATAACAATACATAATCTGGAAGAGGAAGTAAAGAGCCTATCATGTTGACAATGATACTGACTTTGGTTCTGCTCCCATAATTCACTACATGCAGGCATGCTGTTGCATCTGCAAAGAGCCCTCATTGAGGCCAGCAGGGATTCAAGACGGCAGAGGAGTGAATTGCAGGATCAGCCCCTTAGTATTGTCACTAGTATTAATTTTATTACAACAACTAAAATATGCTAGTGTTGTACAAATCTATAGTGAGAGAAAATCCTTGTAACAAGAAGCTAGATGCGGAGATGTTCCTCAGTGAGATGCGTCAAATTGTGAGGTGAACATCATGGAGACTGAGCAATAGAAAGAAACCTAGAAAGGTCAGAAATGTGGTCACAAAGTAAGAATCACTTTGAAAAATTATTAACTGTCATGTGGGGCAGGGGATAACAATTATAAAAAAAAGACTATTTTAAATTTGATATTTGACTGCAAGGATAGCACAGCCTGATAATGGCCTCTTGCACTTTCACTTTTCCTCAGCACGTGTTTATATCTGGAACAAATGGCCTATAATCCTGATTTTGGGCTGTAAGCATTACCATAATATAAATAATAATATTCCCCGGAGACAAAAAGTGCTATGTCATGGAGCAGGGACATGATAGTCCCTCTTAGTAGACTCAATAATGTGAGGAATGGACAACCTTCAATTCCCATTGCATGTGGAACTACACCTAAAATGTTGTGTTTAGTCTCAGTACCTCAATACTAACAGATAGATAAGTGGGAGGGATATCCAAGAAAATCAATAAGTATAATTAGGGGGCTGCAGAGGCATTGAATAATGAGGAAAAAGGAAAGGAACTAAATAGACAGATGGGGGAATAACACTGCTGTCTAAAAATATTCTCTCCGGTCACTCGATTACAGACCTAAGAGTGGCTATCCTTCAACAAAAAAGCTTCAAAAACAGACTCCAACGAGAGACTGCTGAATTGGAATTAATTTGCAAACTGGATACAATTAACTTAGGCTTGAATAGAGACTGGGAATGGATGAGTCATTACACAAAGTAAAACTATTTCCCCATGGTATTTCTCCCCCGCACCCCACCCCACCCCCCACTGTTCCTCAGATATTCTTGTTAACCGCTGGAAATAGCCTACCTTCTTGTCACCATGAAAGGTTTTCCTCCTTCCCCCCCTCCCCGCTGCTGGTGATGGCTTATCTTAAGTGATCACTCTCCTTACAGTGTGTATGATAAACCCATTGTTTCATGTTCTCTGTGTGTGTATATCAATCTCCCCTCTGTTTTTTCCACCAAATGCATCCGATGAAGTGAGCTGTAGCTCACGAAAGCTTATGCTCTAATAAATTTGTTAGTCTCTAAGGTGCCACAAGTACTCCTTTTCTTTTTGAGGTAGTGTAGTGTTTCTTCATCAAGGTATCAATATTTAAAGAGCTCCCTCAGTATTACTGCTTCTACTTTCCAATGGACCCAAGCAGTAGTGCCATGGGAAGCCTACGATATGTCAGTGCCTTTGTGAAGAGGCACCTGCCTCCCCAAGCATTGTTGCCTCAGTGAACCACGGTATAAACCATGATCCTCCAAGCCCCACTTTTAGGCTACTGCCTCACATCCCTGGTCACTCTTTCTACAGCCCCATCGCTTTCCCAGAGTCCAGCCTTCCACCTTGACTCAGCAGAGATATGTCCAGAAGACCACAGGAGCATCAGGGACAGAGCAAGATTAATTTTTTTGACAAGCTAAATTTTGAAGAATGGAAATGATCATTTCTGGTTTTCAGTGATGTTTTGCCTCTAGTCTGGGAGGAAGGCTGATAGCAATGGAAAAAGCTGATATCTGCATAGTTCTATTGGTTCATCTTAGTGAAATTAAGATTTCATTTCTGCTTTAAATGCAAATTTCAAAGAAACTTTAACTATGGAGTTACATAGTACATGAATACATTCAGAGAAATAACACTGGCTTCCACAGCTAAATTGTATAGCATAGTCATTATAGACATTAAAGATCTAAATTGATACTTACTGCTGTGTTTGCATTAGTGGCATGCTAGTATTATCATAGCTGTCTGTGTGAAGAGGTGGTATAATCTCACCAGTAACTGGGTGAAACACAGGAAGTGTTGAAAGAGGCCATGCTATCTCTCTATTTTTGGACATCTCACGAAGCTCTTTGGTGGATTTCTGTATAGCACTGTGGTGGACCAACTGGATACTATGTTAAAAGGAAATAAAATACATATTTTTCTTAAAAAGGGTTCTAAGAATATGGATAGTTTTGTAAAACCATTGAAAATTGTTTTTTATTTAAAATACAAGGATTTTGATGCATACTACAGCCTATCAGTAGAACAATTATAGTATAGCTTCAGTATAAAACAAATATTTAAGTTATTTAATTTTGAAAGCAAGAATTGTTCTGTCAGACTATGCTGTATGAAGAAGTATTTTTCTAAAATATCTTAGACTATGCAATTTAATGTTAATATTCCATTTATTTCCTACTGTAAAAATAAAAGTTTTGGTATCTTTTATATTGTTGTTTCTTGTGCTGGATTCCTAAATACTCAAAGCAGCTTCAATTTTATGGCAGAATATTATGTAGGCACGGGATACCTTTCATGAAAGTTCTTTCATCTGTCCATTGCCTTGTAAAAATGTAGATTGGGCATCACATATGCATGAACATTAATTACATAATATTGTTACTCTAAATGATTTTACATTAAACTGATCTTTATTAATTTCAAACCCTTTTTATTCTGACCTGCTAGCCTTGCCAGACCTCTCTGTTTTATAGCAGCTTTCACATATATGAATTAGACTGTGAATCAAGGAGAGTGAGAGAAGAGCATGACACATGTATGAAGCATGACAAGCTACTGAGAAATGAAAATTAAATAAGAAAGAAAAATAACAGGAAAGAAGACACTTACTCTGGTGTTTGCATGTTTCTCTTTTCCCTAAAAACAAAACAAAATTTATGAATTAAATAATAGCATTGATAGTTGGAACATTAAATCTATCTGCTGATGGAAACAGTACATGATGTGGAAATGCTTACTGTTACCACCAAATTAAGTTGGTAGCATTTGCCACCAGGTTAATGATAAGAACTGGATGAGCACACACAGAGCTGTTGATACTGATGACAGACAGACAACCACTCCCACACACAAGTGAATGAAAATGCAAGTTAAGGAAAAAGCTTCTGGCTAAAATAAATACTATGACAAAATAAAATCAGGGTACATGTAAGAGATGGAAGAAACTACGTTACTTGCTGCTTTTGTTTCATATGTTTGGCTTTTATAACCTTAAATTCAATTTAGGTCCTTGGCAATATTTATTTTACTAGTGTTAGGGTCTTTAAAATTAATGTTCAGTGAATGAAAATTTTAGTCCAATTAAATAATTGTCCTGAATTGGTGGGTCCTTTATTTTTATTTTACTTCTTTTGTGCATGGATGATTTAACCATTTTGAATAGAACTACAGTCCCTAAATCCATTCTCTTGGAGATTACTATTAATTTTAAAGCATGTTTAGATGGAAAACAGTATAATATATATATTAAATATTTCTGCTCATCTGTTTAAAAAGTGTTTTTATGAACTGAATGACTCTTCTACAGAATGCTTTCATATGAATTACAATCTCAGAAAAATCTACAATTACTAATTAAAGTACTCACACTCCTTCCCGTCGGCAGCACATGATATAAGCAAGTATTAGAAAAAGCACCAGTGCTACTGCCGAGGGCACTGCCAGTGTAATTAGGAAATCCGAATAATAGTCTTTGCTTTTCAGTGTATCAGGTGGTGGTTTATACTCTCCACCATCAGGTAATATTCCCTCTCCACGGATCACTTCCTGATAAGTGGAAACTTGTTTTGTTTTATCAACCTGATACAAAAGAAAGACAATTACATAACCAATTAACAAATGTATGTAGAAAATGAAAAGAATTTTAACCAATCATAAATCAGAAAAAGCAACACTATACAGCACAGCCTTTCAAATTATATGAAATCTCACATCTCCATTTATTTTCCAAAGACTTTTTCACGTAAGGTATTTCATTGTCTTAATTCCCATTAAAGATCAAATCACAGAAAATGCTCATTGACCACTGCTGTGACTACACCAAAATGGTGATAATTTGTTATGTGAACTGGACTGAGACCACCAATTAATTTTATTTAAGACACTGAATAGCTACCAAATAACAGAAGAGGTCAATGAGCATATAATAAAACTCTGAAAAATTATCGAAGTCAGAAAGCTACCAAATAACCATTTCCTGGTCAATATCAACCAGGGCAAGCTTTTGTACTAGAGCTAGGGAAATTGTACAGTCAAAACTTTTTTTGATGAAAAATTATGATTCAGTGATACAAAAACAATTCTCAAATTAGTGTCAATTTAATCAAATTGTTTATGGGGGGGGAACACCCCCAACATTCTGAAAACCTGAAATGTTTCATTTGGATATTTTCAAAATGAAAGTTTTGATTTTATTTGAAATAACTTCTAATTTCAAATTTTCCTTTGATTCTAAAAAGAAATAAAATACAAAAAGAAACACTGACAATTCATTTTTTTAACTTTTTGATTGGCTGAAAATTTCAAAATTTTCGTTTCTGGTTTAAGCGGAAAAATTTTTTTTGGAACTTCCATTGAACCAAAGAAACCCATTATTCACCCTTCTCTTCTTGTAACATAAAGCAGAAAGGGTGTATAGATCCCATTATTAATTCCCTCAGACATCCAATTCCCCAGCTTTTGATTAAGTAATATTTATCCTGCTTCTGTTCAATTATTCATCCCACTCACACTTCCAAAGTGTACTGTATGTCACTAGAAAGTAGAGGAAAGAAGCAATGTAGCACTTTCAAACCCTACTAAAGGGGGGGAAATTAAGGTAATCAACCACTGTATAACAGTAAAGCTCTATTTAGTATTAACTTCACAATAAGTGATTTTGAATCTAATTGTATGCCCTGGATGTGCTTGTGCCCTTTCGATCTCAATATAAAATAAAATAATCCCATATAGTAACGTATATGAACTAGTAGACTTCAGAATATAATTAATACATAAGGTGAATGTTTCTTTCATTCATTTAAATCTAGGTAACAACAAACTCATTCATTTCATTAGATGAAATATTGCCTTATCAATTATTGAATAATTTAGAAGACCAGCATAAAGTGACAAATTAAAACTTAAAAAGACAAATATTAAAAAAAGATTACTAAAATATTTATTCACTAGCTGAATAGTTGTACAAATGAAAACAGTAATTTTAAAAAATTGTTGACTAGAAGACCATTATCTCCAAATAATCTGAGATCACTAAAAATAGATATTTTAAAAGCACTTTTGAAGACTCATTCTAAACATTGCCATAGCACAAGATAGATATTTTTGATCAGTCATATAAATGAAGTTAGAGAATCTATTCAAAGTTCTGGTTTCACCAAATTAAAGAAATTTTGCTGATCTTCAGATATATTGTAAATAACACTTCGACTAACTCACTCATTTTGCATTCTTTTATTTTACATAAGGAAGTGTGACAAAGTTCCTCCTCTACCTTAGTGGGTCTTGCGCTTATTGGCGGATTTGCTTGCCTTGGAGCTTCATGGCAGCCCTCAGTTTGGCTGTTTCCGTGAACCCACAGGCCAGGTCATCTCTTCCTGTGTCTGACCAGGAGTTGGGAGGTTTGGGGGGAACCCAGGCCCACCCTCTACTCCAGGTTCCAGCCCAGGGCCCTGTGGAATGCAGCTGTCTAGAGTGCCTCCTGGAACAGCTGTGCGATAGCTACAACTCCCTGGCCTACTTCCCCATGGCCTCCTCCCAACACCTTCTTTATCCTCAGCATGGGACCTTCCTCCTAATGTCTGATAATGCTTATACTCTTCAGTCCTCCAACAGTATGCGTTCTCAGTCTCAGCTCCTAGCGCCTCTTGCTCCCAGCTCCTTACACGCGCACCACAAACTGAAGTGAGCTCCTTTTTAAACCCAGGTGCCCTGATTAGCCTGCCTTAATTGATTCTAGCAGCTTCTTGATTGGCTGCAGGTGTTCTAATCAACCTGTCTTAATTGTCTCCAGAAAGTTCCTGATTGTTCTGGAACCTTCCCTGTTACAATACCCAGGGAAAAGGGACCTACTTAACCTGGGGCTAATATATCTGCCTTCTATTACTCTCCTGTAGCCATTCGGCCTGACCCTGTCACAGAAATAAGATTAAATATATAAATGTATTTATTAAGAAATAGATCAATAGCAAATATCAGATTACTGTAATATAAAAATGTCCTTTGAATTTATTTTATTAAACACTAATTTTTGTTATTTGATAAAATAAATTCAAAATCCTACTTTTATATTACAACAATCTGATTATTGGCTATTGATATATTTCTTAATAAATACATTTATATATTACGCACATTTCTTAAATACCAGAAAGTAAACCCTGCCTGTGTTGCATGAATGTGTTATGAATGACAGGAAAAAGGTTGTAGGATGTCTCTCCTACCTGTTCCTTTGCCCCTAGTTGGTATTCAAAGGAAGTGAAACTGGATACAGTACTGAGGGGGGCATAGTCTGCTCCTGCCTCTCAGCCACTAGCACTAACCACTGCATTCAGCAGTATGTGCTTGCCAGGGATGTACAGATCCATCCCAAAGGACAAGAAATGGTTACTTGCAGTAATTGTTTTTTTGAGATGTGATGGAGCCATGTATTCTACTTAAGTGTGTGTGCACCCAGTGCACTGGAGCCAGAGAATTTTGTCTAGTAGTACCCATAGAGGGGCGGTATTCACACTGATGGCCATAGTCCCTCCCTGGCTATATGAGGCAGCACTGCCCTGAGCCCCCTCAGTTCCTTGGCACCAAGTGCCCAAAAACTAGACTCCAATACAGAGGGGACAGAGGATCAGTCATGGGGTACACATATGCATCACATCTTGAAGAACCACATTTACAGTAAGTAACTGTTTCTTCTTTTTCAATTAGATGCAGCTGAGTATTCTACTTAGGTGATTTGCAAGCAGTACCCACCCCAGGAGGCAGGGCTCCAAGTCCACCTAAACAAGGATTGCAGGACTGCCCCCTACCAAAGCTTGCATCTGCCCTGAAAGATGTGGTAATGGCATAACAGTTCATAACTGTACGTATGGATAACCATGTAGCAGCCCTGAAAATGTCCAAGGTTGGGACATCACTGAGGAACGCTATTGACACAGCTTGCGCTCTCACCCACTGAAGCCATTTCATATGCAATCTTGATACAGGAGGATATCCATTTAGAGAGAGTCTGTGAAGTGACCTCTTGCCCCTTCATACAATCTGCATATGACACAAATAGCTGAGGCACAGCATGAAACGGTTTAGTCCTGTCCAGACAGAAGGCTAAACATCACCTGACATCTAATGAATGAATGTACTGCTCCTCTGGAGATGAACACAGCTTAGGAAAGAACACTGGTAAATATACCACCTGGTTCAAATGAAACCGAGAAACCACTTTAGACAAAATTTTCAGGGTGTTGTTGTAAAGTCACTTTATCGGTAGAGAATTGTGTGCATGAAGGTTCTGCCATCAGAGCCTGTAACTCACAGACTCTCCTTGCAGATGCTATCACTAACAGGAATGCAGTCTTCTGACACAAAAGCAGAAAGGGAGAAGATACCAGGGGCTCAAACGAAGGTCCCATTAAAACCACTAGGACCTTGTTAAAGTGCCACAGAGGAATCAGCTCACTGACTGGAGGATGGAGATAAAGAAGTCCCTTTAAGAATCTTGCTACTGTGGCACTGGAGAAGATTGATCGTCCCTGAATAGGGGGATGAAACACTGATATTGCTGCCAAATGTACTCTCAATGAGCTAAGCACAAGGCCCAGTGTCTGAAGGTGCAGCAAGTACTCAAAGTTATTCTGAATAGAAGGCAGCATTGGTTAAACTCTGCGGGCCAACAACCACACCAAAAACTGCTTCCATTTTGCCAAATAGGTTAAGCCCTGCATGAATACAAAATCTGTATCCACATCCGATCTGCGATCCGCAAAAATGATCCACAGATATCTGCATCCATGGATGCAAAGCAGATATCTGCAGTTTTGCAAGGCTCTGTGAATAGGCCATTCTGGTAGAGGGCTTTTTACCACTGAGTAGGACCTGTTGAACAGCCATGGAACACCACAATTCCTCCTTGTTTAGCCATGAAGCATACCATGAGATACAGGGAACTGAGTATGGGATTTAAAGTGTGACCATGACTCTTTGTGAGTAGGTTTGGATAGAGAGGAAAGGGTATGGGAGGCTGAACTGACAGTGCTAGAAGGCCAGAGAAACTGCACTGCGTCAGCCACACTGTGTCAATGAGAATGAGCCTTCAGCTTGAGGATGACCTGTGGAATGACTGGGATTGGGGGAAAAGCATACAGACGTGCTAACTGGAGCCAAGATAGAAGATGTCAAACAGGGAGTCCAGTCTCCCTCTTGAGAGCAGAACAGATGACATTTCCTGATGTTGCTTGTAACAAACAAGTTGATCATCGGAATGCCCTAAGCTGCAAAGACAACCCGGAGCACACTTGTCTTCAGGGACCACTCATGACTCAGGGAAAAATTCCTGCTGAGATGGTCTGTGAGATGATTCTGGACCCTGGGCAAGTGGTCAGCAATTGGTGTGATACCCTCCTCGATGAAGAACTGCCACAACCTGATTGCCTCTTGGCAGAGCATCCTCGAGTAAGTGCCCCTTTGCCTGTTCACATAATACATTGCGGTGTTTTATTGCAAGTATGTGAACGAACCACTGAGCCCCTGATACAGTTCAGAAAAGTGTGACATGCACCACAGATGGCCAGAAGCACTGGTAAGTTGATATGCAGTGAGGACTCCTGCTCTGACTACGGACCTTGAATGTACAGCAACGCCAGATATGCTTCCCATCTCATCAGGGAGACATTTGTGATAACCGATCTGGTTGATAAGGGCCAGATGAAGGGAACTCCCTGACAAACATTCTCTAGAAGTGTCCACCATTGCAAAGAGTCCAGGACCAGTGGAGGGAGACAGACCACTCTGTCCAAAGAGTGGTACAGTAAACTGTTCTGAGCCACATTTTAAGGGGGCAAAGGTGTGACCATGAAAACTGGAGCAACATATCTGCTTGCCTCAGGCACATCTGGACTGTCATAGAAGGCTGAGACTGCAGACTGAGGAAAAGGGGGTGAATCACTTGAAAACGGTCAGTTGGCACAAAATGCTCTCAAACTCAGTCTATGAGGCTCCAATGTATTCAATTTTCTGAGTGGGAAATTGACTCTTCGGTGTTTAGGATGAGACCCAGACAGTCAAGCAAGCACAGTGTAGTGTCAACACGGGAAAGGACTTCCTCTATGGGCCTGCTCCTCAGTAACCAGTTGTCCAGGTATGATAAAATGTGGAATCCTTCCTTCCTGAAGTATGCCATCCCCAGACCATGCATTTGGTAAAAACCTGAGGTGCAGAAGAGAAGCCAAAGGGAAGCACCATACACTGAAAATGGTGCTCTGCTATGATGAATCAAAGACATTTTCTGTGGCTTGGCAAAATCACCACAATGAAAGTAGGCATCCTGAAGGTCCAGAGCAGCAAACCTGTTGTTCTGAGAATGCGGGGAAGATAGTTGACAGAGTGACTATTCAGAACCTCATGTAGCTGATATATTTCATGAGGCTGTGCAGGTCAAGTATGGGTCTTATCACTCCCTTGGATTTGGGCACCAGAAAGTACGGGGAATAAAAGCCCTGACCCTGGTCTTCCAGCAAACCCTCCTCCACCATCCCCAAAGCCAATAGCTAGTGAACCTGCTCTCGTAAGGGGGGTCCCTGAAGAGGGTCAGGGAGGATAGGTGGCAGGGAGGCTGGAAAGGAACTGGAGGGCCCAGCCCAATCTGATGGTGCTTAGGACCCAGCTATTGGTGGTGATCAAACCCCAAGCATTGTTTGGAGACAGACTGGATCTCTTTCACGTTAGGGGTGGGGAGAAGACAGTGATGACTGGAATATTGCTCTGGACCAAAATGGTCCAGAAGGACATGTCCAGAAGGACAGGGAGGAAAGGTGAGGGCTGCTGGGGGAAGGTGTGTTGACTGGCCAAACTCTGCTCCCAAATGCTGCCTCCTCTGGGACCTATGCCCCTTTCTGGGGAAGTCCCTGCTGTCGTGGGGTTAGGATGTGGGTGGGGTGGCTGCCCAAACGTGCAGTGAGAACGATGCTATTGCTGTTGTTGTTGACCACTGTAGTGGTGCCTCTGCACTGCACTAGAGTCCTTGAAGGAGTGCAGAGTCTCATCTATCTTGTCCGAAAAAAAGCACTCGGTTGCACATAGGGAGAATGCCTGAATTCTACAGCCAGGATGCCCTTCTCATAGTCACTGCTGAGGCCATCACTCTGGTGATGTATCCGTGACATCCAGTGTGGACTGCAATGAAGTTTTAGCTACCAAGCAGCCATCAGTGATAAATGCCTGAAATTCCTCAGGCAGCTGGTCCACACACTTAGACATAGCCATCCAGTTCACAAAAATCAGATTTGGACAGGAATACCTTCTGATTAGCAATGCGTATTTGCAAGAAAGAGAAGGTGTCAATCTTCTTACCCGTCATATTCATCCGTTTAGTCCTTATCCTTGGGAGTGGATTTAAATGTGCCCTGCCAGGCTCTATCATTCACTGCAGTTACATCTAGGGAATCTGGAGCCAGATGTGAGTAAAAATCCTCAAATCCCTACACCAGAATGAAGAAGCATTTCTCCATGCACTTCACAGTAGGCAATACCAAAGCTGGCACACTCCAGAGAACCTTAGCAGCCTCTAGGAGCACATCATTAATAGGGACAGCGACTCTCCCCAGGGCAGACTGCTGCAGGATATCCAACAACTTATGGGTATTCTCCTGCAAGAACTCTGCTTGAATACCCATGGAAGCAGCCAGGTACCACTGAAGATCCTGGTACACCTTGAAATCCTCCAGTACCAACAGAGAAGAAGAGCCAGGCACTCTGGAATCGTCTGGGGATGAAAATGAAGCAGTTAACTGTGCCAGGGCCAAATCCTGCTACAGGACTGACAGATCTAGATGGGATGATACTGATGGCTCTTCAGGAGGAAGGTTCACCTTGGGCCTGTGGCAGATTGATGGTAACCACCACAGACCTGCCCAGTGATCTTGCCTTAGAGTAAGATGAGAAGTGGGAGCTACATGACTGAGGCGTATCCCATGCATTCCATGGAGGCCACTGATATGGGTAAGTCATTGGTGATCAGTAGGCCCCATCCCATGAATGGCCCCCACTGAGGGTCAGGTGATGGAGTGCAAGAGGAGAAAGATCTCAACCTGAATGCCAAAGAGTCCTGGGCTTTGGGGATAAGGTAGAGCTAGCCTTGAGGGATAGAGCAACCAGTCTGACTCATCTGTAGCCCAGAATGAACAGGTGTAGAGGATGGAAATGGTACTGCCGGCATCAAGTATGTCTCCATCATTTCCAGTGCCAGAAACAGAGCCAATCCTGAAGTTGGCACTGGTACCAAGGTGAGAGACTGCTGAAGTGGAGGGCGGTGAGTGCACCATGGTAACACATTGCTGGCGCTGACAGCAGGGATGCCAAAGAAGTTCCCTTGTGCCAAGCCCGGCCCCCACCAGACTTCCACTGTGGAAGACAAACATTGGGGTACAGTGCTGACAGGGTTCACTCACTGGGTATAAATTATGCAGGCCTGGCAAAGTCCTGGACCAAGGGAGAGGTCAAGACATAAAGGCAGAGGAAGTAAGTTGCTGCCCAATACAATGCTGACACAGAAAAAGTTGGTGCTGGAATAGCCTTCATTGGTACTGGATTCAACCGATGCCCTGGAGCCAGAACCAGAATTGACAGTACGGGGTCTCTGACCTTCCTGCGTGGTACCTGGGAGCAGTTGATGGGACCTGCTGCATCCTGTGCAGTGGCGTTCACACCATGCTAGTCCAGACTCCTTCTGGAGGAGGCAGATGAGTCCCCAAGTGATTTGGAGTGACCTCGATCAGTCTTAAGTGACCTTTTCCTGGGCGCACTTGACTGAAAGCAACTCCCCTGTCTCTTTGGAGAGGCACCAGCTCCAGAGTCTGAAGTGGCAGCACCTTCAGAAGCAAGGGCAATCTCTGATCCAACCTCAGTGCAGAAGCAGGCCACATTGCCTGGTCGAGCAAGTGCTGCTTTAGATGAAGATCCCTTGCCACCCCAAATTGAATACGACTCCTTGACATAGGTTTCCCCTAATCACAGCAAGCATCATGTATGGGGATTATTGTTGGGGATCGCTCCCCCACATGACCGACAATGTTTAAACCCTAGTTAAACTAAAGCTAACTAACACTAAATCTAACTGTCACTACACTAAGAGTACTAATTAACTATACCACAACTAGAAAACTCACTAAGATATAGAGAGATTGTGAGGTTAGGAACCATACAGAACCCCAACTCCAGCCACAGGTAGTAAGAAGGAACTGAAGGGGGTTGTAGTGGCGCCGCCTCATATAGTCAGAGGAGGGACTTTGGCCATGAGGCGCAAGTGCCACCCCTTCTAATGGTACTGCTGGCAAAATTCTCTGGCTCTGCTCTGTGTGCACATGCACCTAAGTGGAATACGGGGCTACATCTACTTGAATAAGTACTGAAAGCACATCGATACCAAATTGTAATTGCCATGACTTTTTTCCTTCCCAATGACACTAAATCATGAGATTTAGTTTATCTGCTGTCACTCCCAAATTTTTCATCAATTCACTGTTTACAGAGATTTGCTTCCTTGCCCACCAGCAATTTTTATCTAAAGCCAAGTCAACACTAGAGACCTTACAGCGGTACAACTGTACCAATGCAGCTGCGCCTGTGTAAGATCGCCTGTGTAGCCACTCTATGCCAATCGGAGAGAGCTCTCCCGTTGACATAATTAAACCACCCCCAACAAAAGATGATAGCTATGTTGGCAGGAAAAGCTTTCCCGCTGACATAGCACTGTGCATACTACCACTTATGCCAGTGAAACTTATGTCGCTCAGGGGGTGGTTTTTTTCACATCCCTGAGCGACATACGTTTTGTTGACATAAGTGGTCATGTAGGCATGGCCTAAGATGCTTGTTACCAGAAGTATTATTTTACTTTTATTATTACTGAATTTCATCTCATTGCATTCAGTTGACTGTTCTAATCTTTCCCTGCGACTTCGCAGTTTTGTAACATCATTCTCCTGCTACATGTCCAGTTTTGCTACTCTGAAACCTGGTATATTCAATGAATGTTAATTTTACATCTATCTAGACCATTAATGAAATAAAGTTGGATTGGTTTAAATGTCTGGCCTTTTGTGGTGAATCACGACTACCAATGTGATATATGCCATCATGTGCCAGCAATGCCCCTCTGCCATGTACATTGGTCAAACTGGACAGTCTCTACGTAAAAGCATAAATGGACACAAATCAGACGTCAAGAATTATAACATTCAAAAACCAATTGGAGAACACTTCAATCTCTCTGGTCACTCGATTAGAGACCTGAGGGTGGCTATTCTTCAACAAAAAAATTTCAAAAACAGACTCCAACCAGAGACTGCGGAATTGGAATTAATCTGCAAATTGGATACAATTAACTTAGGCTTGAATAGAGACTGGGAATGGATGAGTCATTACACAAAGTAAAACTATTTCCCCATGTTATTTCTCCCCCCCACCCCACGCCCCCACTGTTCCTCAGATATTCTTGTTAACTGCTGGAAATAGCCTACCTTGCTTATCAGCATGAAAGGTTTTCCTCCCTCCCCCCCGGGTTCATCTTAAGTGATCACTCTCCTTACAGTGTGTATGATAAAACCCATTGTTTCATAGATTCATAGATACTAAGGTCAGAAGGGACCACTCTGATCATCTAGTCCGACCTCCTGCACAGCGCAGGCCACAGAATGTCACCCACCACTCCTATGAAAAACCTCACCCATGTCTGAGCTATTGAAGTCCTCAAATCATGGTTCAAAACTTCAAGGAGCAGAGAAGCCTCCCTCCAGTCAACCATGCCCCATGCTACAGAGGAAGGCGAAAAACCTCCAGGGCCTCTCCAATCTGCCCTGGAGGAAAATTCCTTCCCGACCCCAAATATGGCAATCAGCTAAACCCTGAGCATATGGGCAAGATTCACCAGCCAGATACCCAGGAAAGAATTTTCTATAGTAACTCAGATCCCATCCATCTAATATCCCATCTCAGGGGATTTGGCCTATTTACCCTGAATATTTAAAGATCAGTTACTTACCAAAATCCCATTATCCCATCATACCATCTCCTCCATAAACTTATCGAGTAGAATCTTAAAACCAGATAGATCTTTTGCCCCCACTGCTTCCCTTGGAAGGTTATTCCAAAACTTCACTCCTCTGATGGTTAAAAACCTTCGTCTGATTTCAAGTCTAAACTTCCTGGTGGCCAGTTTATACCCATTTGTTCTTGTGTCCACATTGGTGCTGAGCTGAAATAATTCCTCTCCCTCTCCTATATTTATCCCTCTGATATATTTATAGAGAGCAATCATATCTCCCCTCAACCTTCTTTTAGTTAGGCTAAACAAGCCAAGCTCCTTAAGTCTCCTTTCATAAGACAAGTTTTCCATTCCTCGGATCATCCTAGTAGCCCTTCTCTGTACCTGCTCCAGTTTGAATTCATCCTTTTTAAACATGGGAGACCAGAACTGCACACAGTATTCTAGGTGAGGTCTCACCAGTGCCTTGTATAACGGTACTAAAACCTCCTTATCCCTACTGGAAATGCCTCTCCTGATGCATCCCAAAACCGCATTAGCTTTTTTCACAGCCATATCACATTGGCAGCTCATAGTCATCCTATGATCAACCAATACTCCAAGGTCCTTCTCCTCTTCCGTTACTTCTAATTGATGCGTCCCCAGCTTATAACTAAAATTCTTGTTATTAATCCCTAAATGCATAACCTTACACTTCTCACTATTAAATTTCATCCTATTACTATTACTCCAGTTTACAAGGTCATCCAGATCCTCCTGTATAATATCCCGATCCTTCTCCGAATTGGCAATACCTCCCAGCTTTGTATCATCTGCAAACTTTATTAGCACACTCCCACTTTTTGTGCCAAGGTCAGTAACAAAAAGATTAAATAAGATTGGTCCCAAAACCGATCCCTGAGGAACTCCACTGGTAACCTCCCTCCAACCTGACAGTTCGCCTTTCAGTAGGACGCGTTGCAGTCTCCCCTTTAACCAATTCCTTATCCACCTTCTGATGTTCATATTGATCCCCATCTTCTCCAATTTAACTAATAATTCCCCATGTGGCACGGTATCAAATGCCTTACTGAAATCTAGGTAAATTAGATCCACTGCATTTCCTTTATCTAAAAAATCTGTTACTTTTTCAAAAAAGGAGATTAGGTTGGTTTGGCACGATCTACCTTTTGTAAAACCATGTTGTATTTTGTCCCATTTACCATTGACTTCAATGTCCTTAACTAATTTCTCCTTCAAAATTTTTTCCAGGACCTTGCATACTACAGATGTCAAACTAACTGGCCTGTAGTTACCTGGATCACTTTTTTTTCCTTTCTTAAAAATAGGAACTATATTAGCAATTCTCCAATCATTCGGTACTATTCCTGAGTTTACAGATTCATTAAAAATTCTTGCTAATGGGCTTGCAATTTCAGGTGCCAATTCCTTTAATATTCTTGGATGAAGATTATCTGGGCCCCCCGATTTAGTCCCATTAAGCTGTTTCAGTTTCGCTTCTACCTCTGATATGGTAATATCTACCTCTATATCCTCCTTCCCATTTGTCATGCTACCATTATCCCCAAGATCCTCTTTAGCCTTATTAAAGACTGAGGCAAAGTATTTGTTTAGATATTGGGCCATGTCTAGATTATCTTTAACCTCCGCTCCATCCTCAGTGTTAAGCGGCCCCACTTCTTCCTTCTTAGTTTTCTTCTTATTTATATGGCTATAGAACCTTTTACTATTGGTTTTAATTCCCTTTGCAAGGTCCAACTCTACTCGACTTTTAGCCTGTCTCACTTTATCCCTACATCTTCTGACCTCAATTAGGTAGGTTTCCTTGCTGATCCCTCCCATCTTCCACTCCCTGTATGCTTTCTGCTTCTTCATAATCACCTCTCTAAGATGCTTGCTCATCCAGCTTGGTCTACAACTCCTTCCTATGAATTTTTTCCCCTTTCTTGGGATACAGGCTTCCGATAGCTTCTGCAGTTTTGATTTAAAGTAATCCCAGGCCTCAACTGCCTTTAGATCCATAAGTTCTTCAGTCCAATCCACTTCCCTAACCAATTGCCTTAATTTTTGAAAGTCAGCCCTTTTGAAATCAAAAACCCTAGTTGCAGATTTATTTTTGTTAATCCTTCCATTTAGTTTGAACTGAATTAGCTCATGATCACTTGAGCCAAGATTGTCCCCTACAACCATTTCTTCTATGAGGTCCTCGCTACTCACCAAAATTAAATCTAAAATGGCATCCCCTCTAGTCGGTTCAGCAACTACTTGTTGAAGGAATCCATCAGCTATCGCATCTAGGAAAATCTGAGCCCTATTATTATTACTAGCACTGGTCCTCCAGTCTATATCTGGGAAGTTAAAGTCTCCCATGATCACGCAGTTTCCATTAGTATTTACTTTATTAAAGACATCAAAAAGGGCTCTATCCATAACCAAATTAGATCCCGGAGGTCTATAGCACACCCCAAGCACTATCATAGGAGAGGCTTTACTAGTTTTCTTCCCCAATGTAATTTTTGCCCAGACAGACTCTGTCTTATCCATTGCATCGCTTCTTATTTCTTTATATTCTAACTCATCGTTGATATACAATGCTACTCCACCCCCTTTACCTTTGTTTCTGTCTTTCCTAAACAGCACATACCCTTCAATACCTGTAGTCCAGTCATGACTACTATTCCACCATGTTTCTGTTATCCCTATAATATCTGGTTTCACTTCCTGCACCAGTAGCTCTAGTTCCTCCATTTTGTTACCTAGACTCCTCGCATTGGTGTATAAACATCTTAATTTTTGCTGTTTGGCCTCGCTCACATTTTGTACCCTATTAGGCACAGTCATTCTACAGCCATTATAACCTATTAGACTAGTATCCACACCGCCCTCGCTCCTTATATACATTCTCCTACCCATGGCTGTATCCTTTCTTACTTCATCTTCTTCCCTCTCAATGCTAAAATCTGGCGTGGAGATTTTCCGGACATCTCCCATCCATCTCCCCCCAATTCCTAGTTTAAAGCTCTCTTTATCAGTTGTGCCAGCCTCGATCCTAGAAGTCTATTTCCTTCCCTACTCAGATGAAGTTCATGTTCTCTGTGTGTGTATATCAATCTCAAGTGAGCATTTAAAGACTTATCATAATACACCAACGTCTCATTTGAGTACTTGACTTTGCAATATAAATGTTGTTTTAATATAGGTTTTTCTTAATGTAGTTTCCTTTTTTAAAAGGAAAAAAGCAAAATACAAATTCTATTTCATGCAACTGTAATACCCCTCCCCTCATGCATCTTCATCAGGGTTTGAACCCTGAACCTTCAGCACTGAGCAGAACACTTTTGTATTCTGGGGAGAAAGAAATGTATTGGCACCATGAGCTGGGTCGGGAGGAGTGGTTACAGGAAGCCCAGCCCTCTCACAGACTTTTGGGAACTCCTGCCCCTGTGGAGCTCCCGAGGGAGGCAGATAGGTGGGGGTATGTGTTCAATGCCAGGAGGTGTGTGGTCAGACGGAGGGAAATATGAATCAACTTTCTCCTTAACTCTACTTGCTGCTATGGGAGCTGCTCTGGCAGCTACCAGATGTTCCCAGTACACTGTGTGATGAGGCGCTGGAAACAGCACTGGCCTTAGAATGTTCATGTTCAGTTATTATTGTGGCAGGCTGCCAAAAAATTCCTGATCAGTGCAAACAGAAGGGAAATGACTGAGTTATTAATTGTAAAACTTTCAAACCTGAACAAAATTTCATTGAACAAGCAAAAGGCACATCTATAGCCCCATGACTTTGTCCCTGCTGAATTTCAAAGGCCTGCTGCAAACAATGGAGGTATCAAAACTTCTTTAAAAAAACTGCAAGAATCACACAGGCCCACTTCTGCTTCACTACCCAGTGTCAGCAACTCTTGTCAGGCCTGAATTGTTGTTAGACACCTTTGTACAGATATCCCTAATTTATGCTTATTTTTTCAGCAATAGACACCAGAAACAGTGGATATTTTATGGATCTTCCTTTTGCAATAATTGTCATTTTTACAGTTTTTAGGCAACCTTCCTGATTCAAAATGTATTGAAAGACAGAGGATCGGTGATCTACTGGACTGCACATGGTCAGGTAATTAGGTGCGTTTACGTTTTAAATCCCTGTTCTGATAATCTCTCCAAAAAAATCCTGGTAAAACATTTCACCTCTTTTCTTCAGTTTCCTCATTTGTGAAATGGGGATAATGCTTATTAACATACCTCTGAGGAGCATGTAAAGATAAATTAATATTTGTAAATGCAATGAAAATAAGAAGTTCTATGTGTGTTAAGTATTACCAGGTGATTCAGTTTATTCTGCTTGCTCTTTTAAAATTTCTGCACACTTCTCATTTGGCCCTACTGAGATACGGGCTTTACTAAACATTCCCTCACCATCTTTGTTTAACATTGTTTGCATTACATTCTTCCCATTCCTCGATTTCTTTGCTTTTTGTTTAAAACTGAGAAAAAACTAACCATTTTAAAAATTCAGCCCTTATCAGAATTATTCTCCTTCCCTGGGAAACAGTAGTCCTATTTTTTCCTTAATATTTCTCCTTTACTTGATAAACCTGAGGAAAATTTTCCAGTTTCGTTTGGCTCCAATAGTTAATCTTATTTTCATTTTCTGCCTCTTATGTAATGTGAGATGTTTATGTTCAGAAGTTTTTAACAATTTATAAACATTGCAACCGGGCGTGGTGGTGTATGCCTGTAATCCCAGCTAACTGGGAGGTTGAGGTCGGCAGATTGCTTGAGCTCAGGGGTTCTGGGCTCCGGTGCGCTATGCTGATTGAGCATCCAGTGCCTCTGACAGCCTAGCCAGCAGGTGGCTGAAGGAATGGCTAAAACAACACAAATAATCAAGGTGATTCAAGGATAAACATTGCTAAATTACTCAACTCAGTATGTTGTTAACTGATGTACATTTTTTTTTTAGGTTAATGAGTTAGACCTAGGCATATTAGTGCAGTGAATTAATGAACCAGACATTCATTTATGGGTTCAAATCCTACGTAAGTCATCACAAAGGAAACTGAATTTGGTGGTTTTAGTCTTGCCTACACTATAATACACTTCTTGTCACATAGCAAAATCCCTCCACATTCTAGCAGTCTCTGCTAAAGGAAGAGTTAGTTATGGTCTGATCA
The DNA here is from genome assembly GCF_009764565.3 of Dermochelys coriacea. NCBI lineage: Eukaryota > Metazoa > Chordata > Testudines > Dermochelyidae > Dermochelys > Dermochelys coriacea. The sequence continues at coordinate 223,327,614 of NC_050069.1, read as the reverse complement.
GTCACAAGTGTGGTACATTTGGAAGAGTTGTTTGGTGAGGCTTGCAAAATACTTAGCCACACACTATGTCCAGCTCTAAGTAGCGCATTTACAAATACATCACTTCTTATGTTATCACAAAGTAACTCACCAAAGAGATTTTACACCAGTCAATATTGAACTGAGTACGAAATTTTTTATCACACGTTATTACAGGTTCCATTTCTTGGCTGCATCTCAGCTGATTTTGTGGATTTTCCACTTCTCGTAAGCATGAGGAGAATGGAACATCTGCACCAACCATAACATAGACACTGCAGAAAAAGATGCGTGACGAAGTGTCACCAGGATATCCATTAATAAATAAATATCTAATGAACACAGTCTAGTCCTCTGCATTCCAATAATCACCATAGTTCATTTCTAAAACAGCTAATTGTGTTTTATAGGCTATGACATCATTTTTTCCAATGTAGGCACAATGAATTGGGACCAAACTGTTTCTCTAGCTACTTATTACATTCCTGCTACTGCTTGAGTGTACTGTGTGATTATGACTAGCAGTTGTCAATTTTCATTAAAAAAAAGTTATGAAGCTCAAAGTTCAGGATTTTGAGGTAAAAACAGCAATAAATCATTGATAAAGTACTTTAGGAAGTTCTGTTAAAATAGTTCCATTTCATGTAAGAGAAAATTTTGCTCAGCATTGCATTCTTGAAAATTCACTTCTTCCCACGTATAAATTGTAAAATGTATTTGAAAATGCTTTAAATTAAAACTGCAATTTATTAATTTATTATTGATGCCAACCTGCCAAAACATCAAGCTTCTCTTAACAAATTCCACAATACAGTTATGCACTGTCAATACAAAATTTTGAAACATACTGAAAGCAGAGTGTGGGACAAAACAAACTGCTTTTAGTGTCAAAGTAAATAAAACAAGGGCTACTGTCCTGATACTATTATTCATTTTCATACTTATCTCAATTGAAATGAATAAATGAAACTATTACAGAATATAATCTGCTGCACCAGAAAGTCACAGAATCCAGGGACCTTGAAGATATTGTTCAATGAACAAACTTCACTGATACCTTACTGGGGGTTGGGCACCAGATTTTCTTTAGCTGCTGTTCAACTGTAATGACAGACTTCAAGAAGCCTCTCCATCAAAAAACATTAAAGGAAAATTTTGCTCAAAGCATATTTCTCCGGTAAGTTCTTATCAGCATATTAAAAAAAATACTCCTAAAACTTCTAATGCAAAGGCACGAGCCCCTTCCCAAGCAATATTAATCAGTAAACTCTAAATTTAAGAGCTATTGTATTGGAAGATGTAGCTTTAAATGTGCCTGTGATGTTTGGAACAGAATGCAGGTGAGCTAATTTTAAGTTTTGTGAGGTCTAAGTTGTAGAACTTCAGAGTCATGAATCAAAATTAGGCTCTGCAGTTAGTGGGATATAAAACTGGAATAGTAGATTAAGAGTCTTCTTTCCTTCCACCTGTTTTGTATGCAGGGAAAACTGTTAATGTTTCTTTGATTGTAAATTCCCAGCACCTAAGATCAAAAGACCTTGATCCCCCCATCTGGGGCCTCTGAGAACTTACATATTTTTAATATGTAATAACAATTTCCAAAAGTTTGTTCTTTAAAAAGTAACTTCCAAAAAGTCTTGAATGCCTAAAAGGAACATTAAACACTTCAGTGACACTTATTTTGAATGCTAAAGACTTATAAACAGATTAGATATAGATAGATAGATATTCATGTGCTTACCCCTCTTTCATATCATTAATAGGAAGTGGAACTCTGCCTCCCCTGTCTAGAGCTGAGGTGATGTTTATAGCATTCAAGCGCTCTGGTTGCCACACATTTTTCACTGCTCCAAGAAAATCTCCAAGAACCTCACTTGCTAACATTTCTTCTACATTCATGTTCTTTATGAAGAACTCCGCTTGATATGGTAAAGGAAAATCTAGTTGTGAAGGAAAAGAGTTGTGTCTTTACTACAAAAGATCTAAAATAGTGGTTAAGTACTGCACTACTGACTTATGAAAGAAGACTGAGGAGGGAGGCACCTTCCTAAAATCCTTTTATGATATCAAGTTATATTCTGAATCTGATCTGGCCACTCTTGTTTAATTATCAAACTATGTTTATTTATAATAGAACCAACTATTTTTTAAAAAACACTCAAGCTTTGCCCTATTTATGGAGCTATTGGCAACCTGCAAATAACCTGAGGGCTGATCCTCAGCTGATGTAAATCATCATAGTGCTGTGACTTCAATGAGCTTGACAATTTACATCTGCACAGGATCTGCCCCCTGAAGGCAACACTTAATCTGCTTTAAGTGAAGAAAATTGCAGCTACCCTTCTCTTGGGCAAAGAGGAGTGGCCTGAAATGACTACAAGTCCCAGCCTGCAATGTTTCATACACTGACCTGAGTGACATGAGATGATTCATTCAAGATGAAATATTGTAGGCTGGAACCTGTAAATGCAATAGGCCACAATTCCATGTTGAAACTGATGACAGCCTATATGGTAGGTCCCACTTTAGTTTCCTCCTGTCTAAGTAATCAGTAAATTCAAAATGCACAAACTGTCCACATCCACAATTAGAATGGTCTGCTAAATGTTAAGGAGAGCTGGGCAAATAACTGATTTTTCAGTTGGATGGCAGTTCTGAAATATGTTAAAAAATAAATCAGTTTGGTCAAACCAAATCTGATTTTTTTCTGACTTTTCATTTAATTGAGACATTCCATATAAGGTATATTTTAGAGCAGGAATTCAAACCTTTATCTCTTATATACCAGGTGAGTGCCCTAACCACTGGGCTAAATATTATAAGGGCAGTAGCAGAAGCAGCAGCATCACGACCATTACCACCACAACCTTCACCTCTTCTTCCTCTGGTTGTTTTGTGAATGGTCAAAATTATGAGTGTTAAATTCATAGATTCAGGTTGACCAAAACAGATTTTTCAGTGAAAACTCAATTTGCCTAAAAAACTTTGCCCAGTTCTACTTTTAAGCAGGATCATGGTGTTGGTATTTTTAAGGTGACTTATATTGTTCTCAGTTTTGAACAGTGACTTGTTTGCAACTTGGTTAACCTGAAACATCTACTTTTTTAAATGTAAAAGTTACCACAGAACATTGTCTGCGACACCTGAGTGCTGCAGTTTTATGTGCCACTATTTTTGTGGTACTATGCATTTGCATCCTGTGCACACTCATAAATTCAATATGCACATTTCATTTTTTCTCCATAGATAGATTTCTAAAAGCACCTAGAGGAGGCCAGGAGTAGTGGACAAGAGCTCTGATAAAATAAAAAGCCTTCTTTCAAATATTAAAGAAAAACCACAGGAATTTTCATTTTACAGGTCTCATTAACTAAAATTACATGTATTTATGTCTTGTTTTCTGATTTTACAGACTTCTGAATATTTTATTTACACTGTTACATATTGCAATCTTGTTACAAAAATTGAAGGGCACAGGTTTTCCTAAATGAATATCAAGATGCTTCATTTTTAAATCCTTTCCACTCTTCTTGGAGATGCTATTTGATTTTTTCACTTGGTTTATTTATTTAGTTTTGCACTGGGTTTTTAAATTTAGTAAAACAGGACTTTCACAATCTTTCATGATAAAACAGATGTTATTAGTTAAGTATGAGGGTCTATTGTACAAATCAACATAGTAACATTATGAAAATGAAAGGGATGTTCACACTGGAGAAAATTTGAGGAGAAAAAATGTACGCAAAAAATTGTTGCCTGGCATTTTTCCTTGTTTCTTTTGCTACTTTTAGAATAGATAGATGCTTTGTGATCACATACCAGTTTTCTTTCTGAGTTTTTATGACATCTGTCTAACTGTGGAAGTGATTGTCACACATTCAGCATTATGATTTAACTATAGTGAATCATTTCACAATTACCTAAATGCATTTGGGGGTGATTTTCTTCCTCTGGTGATACATCAGCTATTGACCTCTATATGTTGTGGAGACTTAGCAATAAAATAAGTAGTAAATTCAAGAGGCATATCAAAGTTAAAAGCCTTTGTGTTACTTTTAAAATCTAGGGAATGAAGGCTTTGTATTCCAGTGCCCTGAGCCATCCGGCTCTGATTCTGCAATGCACTTAAGCACATGCTGTAAGTTAAGCAAATGAGCAGTTCCATTAAAGTTAATGGAACTAACCACATGCATAAAGTTAAGTATGTGCTTAAATGCATTGCTGGATTGAGGCCAAAATGCTCAGCACACTACACTGTTGGTCCCTATGACAATTTGAAAAGGAAGAAGAAAAAAGCCACTATTGCTTTGTAAAAAGAAAAGGAGTACTTGTGGCACCTTAGAGACTAACCAATTTATTAGAGCATAAGCTTTCGTGAGCTACAGCTCACTTCATCAGATGCATATTGCTTTGTGGAACCCATATGTTTTTCTGATAATGAAACATATTCTCTACTCAATGTAAGTATTACACTGCCAGTGACAAGAATAGGAGTTCTGTATGTGGAATAGGAGATAACATATCCAATGTGTTTACATAATAAACTAAAAGAATGTAGAGAAGCTGCTCCCAGAAAAAAGCAGCAGTAGGTAAGGATTTTTATTTGCAGGGGGTGCCAACGAGAGTATATAACAGGAAAAAAGTGTGGAAGAGAATGCAGAACTTTATCTTATCATAAAACATTCTGTTATGTGCTTCTCTTGTGACAATTTCTTTTGTGTATAACATTTGTTTTGCCTATCCTTTGAATACCAAATCAATGAAAATTACATTTCTTTACCATTTACGCTCCTTTTTTGACTAACCTGCACTCTCATCTACTTTTCTGCTGACTGTGGCCCAGAGAACCAGATTCTGAACTCAACAACACTGTAGGTCTGGAGCAGTTCCATAGACTTCAGAGCTGCTCAAGATTTTCACCAATATAAATGAAATTAGAATTTAGCTCATTCTATTTATTTGGAGAATTTTTATCAATGACAGTTGATAGAACATGCAACTAGCTGTTTTGCAAGGCAACCTGAATCTTTAAGATCACTGCTTGTCTAAAGCATTTTATATTATGAAATTCATTGTCTTTCATAAAGACATTTAAAAAGCATATTGGGCCTCCCTGCCTCCATTTCAAAATCCAACATCCACTATTGCTGATGACAAAATTGTGCAACTCCTTTTACCTTAATGGAGCAGTACTTGATTATGTCACTGCTTAACTTGACCCAGTGTCCCTAACTTTGCAAAAAGTTGTTCATTCTATGCTTTAAATGTCTAATCTTCCAGTTAGATCAGGGATCAGCAACCTTTAGCACGCGGCCCACCAGGGAATCCGCTGTTTGGCTGGGACAGTTTGTTTACCTGCAGCGTCCGCACGTTCAGCTGATCCCAGATCCCACGGCCGCAGTTCGCCGTGCTAGGCCAGTAGAAGCTGCAATTGGCTGAACCTGCGGATGCTGCCAATAAACAAACGGTCCCAGCCTGTCAGCGGATTTCCCTGACGGGCTGTGTGCCAAAGGTTGCCGATCCCTGAGTTAGATATATCTTTCATTAACCAACTGAGATGCAAAATAATGCTGACATCCCTTCATGTTTCCTTCTCCTTTAACTTCAAAGGCTTGATGCACTTCTCAAATACAGCTCTCACTACTATTGGTTTCAAAACAAATACTTTGCAGAAGAAGAGCGATATCCCTTGTATGTGGCATAGGTGTAGAAAATATACAGTTTGGTACAATCTGGTTTCAAAAGCAAAAAAATTAGCTCTTCAGAAGAATTTTTAAGAGCAGGGCATAAATCAGCCCTGGTTAAAATGGTTTAGCAAAAAACAACAAACAGGATGAATCAGGACAGAGAAGTTTCCCTTACCTCCTCCTCACCAGCCATGCTTTTAGTTGAAACACTGCCTAATGTTTGACAGTATTTTATCAAATCTTAAAAATCATGTTATTTTAACAATTTATCACTTATACAATCTAGAGTGCTGCAAAATCTTTTCTGTACATACCTTCTGCTGACATTATATTAATGATCAAGTTATGTCTTGCAGTCTCAAAGGTGCGCCTGTTATAAGCAGTGATCTAGAATAAAAACAAATGATACTAAAATGGTAGTACAAATATGAAAACCAAAATTAATTAATTCAGCATAGAAAAGTATTGTTTTTCTTAAATTAAAAATATTCACTAATATATGTAATTATTTTTATTTTTGAATACTAAAAAAATAACCTCTATGGACTATAAATGTAGAAACATGAAAGATAAATGAATGAGCAGGCCTACTGGCTTTGATGGAGCACTATATTAAATAAAGACAGCTTATTGGGATTTACACACTAGTCTATATAGTTATTTATACTGCACTAATATTCTCAGATGCCATATGGATAACAAATTTACATACAAGTGGTTGGCCTACCCTAGTCCTGTATTCTTTTCTCTCTCAGCTCCATTTCAGGAACAAGAGGGAGCAGTTTGTTTGGCTTTTTCCTGTATTTTTTTCTTCTTTTATTGACCTATGTATGATAAAGTCAAAGAATAGAGATGGGTTTTGTGTTTTGTCCTGAAGGCTGCAAGGTTTCTATTCATTCTTAGCTCCTGGTGGAGCTAACCTAACTGGTGATATTTATAGGAAAAAAACACTGTAAGGTCTTTGGGACGGTGACCATCTTTTAGTTTTATATTTATACAGTGCCTAGCACAATGGGACCGTGATCCATGACTGGGGCTTCAAGGCACTACCACAATACAAATAATAAGAATGCCAGGGTCTTTATCTTTAGGTGGTTTGAAAGCTAGTGGGCGATGCAGAGTATATGCTCCTTATTTCTGGAAAAATATGTCTCTGATGTAATTATGTACAAGTACACAGAAAGGTACCTTTTAAATGCATGAAGGATCTGTGGTATTCATCTGATGGCCAAACATAGTCCCCAGTGATTATTCTTTGACTGTGTTGAAAAGTTATACCATGACTGAACTCATAAGAATTTTGGAATATGGTCTATCAGAATTATGTATTTTTCCCTCTCCTTTCTTTTCCCCACATTACCCTCAAGAATATAGGTATCTCATAATACAAATAGAAACAGATGGTCCCCGCCCAAAAGATCTGACAATCTAGCTTGACATGATTCAACAAAGGGAGGTAACAAAATATCAGAAGATGGAGGGCAGGACAGTGGCTATGTGAATGAAATTATGCAGTCTCTCAGGAAAGGGTAGGAATAGCATAGTGGAGCACATTAGTTAAAATAAACCAATAAATGACTAACTCACTTCTTGATGGTGTCCCAGTAAAAGTGGGTCTTGAAAGGGATTGGAATGAGGAGAGGATAGTGATCTGGCATATCGGTTACAGGCAAATTTATGTAAGTGAAGAGAATAAAGCTTAAATTGTAAAAATAGCGTACTCTATGTAAAAGAAGTTAATAAAAAATCAATTGAAAATTAATCTCTAATTTGAGAGCTTTTAAACAAAAATTAATTTAGCACTGTAAAATTAAATCTGCTGAAAAAACTAACTGAAGCACTAATATTTAGTGTGGCATTCTTTCCTTTTTTTAATTTGTAATTTCAGTTTAACAATAAATCCAAATGATAGATAAATCACTTATTACAGCTACATCACAAACTATATATTTAAAACTCCTATAAAAGATGCAAAAAACCATTCACCTATTTACTAGGGAGTAAATCAAATAAAATAAAATCAAGCTTTGGTAACAAGTAACCTATTTTAAACCTAAGCTATATAAAATATATATCTACATTTTGATGTGAGATATGTATATAGCTCACATCAAAATGTAGGCCCCAAACATGCACTGGTATCACTAGCATATTTCTGTGCCCATGTAGAATCTTCAGAACTATACTGAGATTTGCTAATGCATCTGTGCAAAGATCCTTGTACCTGTGCAAAGTCACACTGACTTCAGTGGTACTCTATATAGCAGCAAGAATCCATCCTTGCAGATCCTGATGCAGGTTTGGAAACAGACACCGCTCAAAAAAGAACAATTTTAAAAATAGTTTCTTTAAGCAATCCAGGGTTCTGATCCTGCAGACTGTTCTGCACATGGTTAATGTTATGCATGTGATTAATGCCACTGATATCAATTGGACTAACCATGTTGTAACGCTCTGTACCTCGGGGGAACATCCAGCACCCACATGTTTATCCTTGTAAAATGATTGTGTGGTATCCAATGCAAAGTTTGTCATGTTGGGTGTCTTCAGAAGGCTCATGATGCACTGAGCATTGTTGTTACAGTAATGGTATAGGTTATAATTCCAAGTATGTAGTTATGAGGATGAAAATGTATCCTCATGACTTAAAATAAGCCCAAGCAAAAACTCTCCAAAAGCAGAGAGGCAGTTCACACCTCATCAGGGCAGATATGGAACATACCGAGCCCAGCCTCACAGGAACAAAGGATGCTGGCCTAGGCAGCAACAAAAGGATCTTTTGGACTCTCAAGTGAGTCATCCCCCTTCCTTTGGCCAGTTTGGGACTGCGATGAGGTAATGCTCACCTGACCCTGAAGGGGGAAGGGCAAAGCCAAAAGGGAAGAAAGAACCTGATAAAAGGGAGAAACGTTTGCCATGCTCTTCCTCTCTCTTCCACTTATATCTACAGACTCCACACCAAGTGACTGTAGCACTGATCAAAGGGGAAAGCCTGACTGAAGAGCAACCAGCCAGCCTGTGGTGAGAAGCATCTAAGTTTGTAAGGGCATTGAAAGTGTTAAGATCAGCTTAGAATGCATTTTGCTTTTATTTCATTTGACCAAATCCGACTCATTATGCTTTGAGTTATAATCACTTAAAATCTATTTTATAGTTAATAAATCTGTTTATTCTACCTGAAGCAGTGTGTTTGGTTTGAAGCATGTCAGAGACTCCCCTTCCAATAACAAGCCTGGTATATATCCATTTCTTTGTTAAATTGATGAACTCGTATAAGTTTGCAGCATCTAGCGGGCATAACTGGACGCTACAAGACGGAGGTTCCTAGGGTTGTGTCTGGGACCAGAGATATTGGCCAGTGTCATTCGGTTGCACAATCCAAGGAGCAGCTTATATGCCAGAGGCTGTGCGTGAACAACTCAGGAGTGGGGGTTCTCATAGCAGAGCAGGATGAGGCTGGCTTCCAGAGTCAAGGATTGGGGTGATCTAGCAGATCACCAGTCCAGATAACATTAGAGGGGAACATTACACATGTATATAAAATTAACCATATGTGGAACTGTTCGTAGAACCTAGGCTGTTGTTTACAGGTTTATCTTTGGAGAAAAACAAGTTAATAAAACCAAGAGAAGCAATTAATCAAGAGTTTGACACAAATATATGACTATCCAAGCAAAATTGGTGGAACTGGCAAGTTAATGTAGCAATTTTTTCATAATGTTATGAGCTGCAGAGTTGCTCCATTGACTTCCTAATCTGTGGTGTGGGACCAAAGGCTTGACTGAGAATCATACAGCTTTTGTCTTTCAACTGCTGTTCACTATATAATGAGTACTTTTAAAATTTTGGAATTATATTCATATTAGTGATATAGATACAACAAATAGTGATTTTTGTCAGCATTAGCAATTAGGAGATTAGAATAGGAAAATGTTTGGTATTAGTTATTAAAGTAAACATGAATAATTTACCACTAAGTGATAAAAAGTAAATAAAAAAATCTGTTAATTGATTTAACAACTGTATTTGTTTGCACTGAAGGGAAAGAAAAGTGGAATATTTCTAGAGAAGAAAAGTGCAAAGTTAAATATTTAGACGTTCTTCATTTAATTGTTTATGAAGTTATTTTGCACACTAAAATAACACTATTTTATATTAAGTGATAAAGATTTAAAAATGAAATAAAACCTTCTAATGCTTTTAAAGGAAGTACCTCAATGATGGTTGGTTTGCCCACATTTTCTATAGTTGGTGATCCATACAACACTCCATCACTGTATGGTGTCCTCTGAATGTAGCGTAGCCATCCAGGTCTGTCAGGGTAACCCATTAAGTTGGTGTTAAATGTTATAGGATCATTACTTATCTCACCTATATAAGATACACAATATTAGAATGTTTTCAAAAAATGAAGTTTATGCAACTTGTTTTTGAAGTTTCCATTAAATAATTTTGAGTTCAGTTTTGTCATATAAACACAATTACTATAATGTTTTGTAACACATCATTGCAGTTCCATGGGGAAATAATAAAATTGTAACTTCTTATTATCAGAAAAGTGCCGTTTGAGAGAGCCACACTCCTGTGTCCATGCTTCAGCATGTGTAATTGGCAGGAATCCCATATTTGAAATGTATAGCCAAGAGCAGAGTGGAGTGTGCTTGTACTTTCTTAGAGACGTAATGACTCCTTCAGCTTCCACCCATCAATTGATAGGTCCTGGCTTCACGGGGGCTTGGGTTTCCCAGAACACCAAATCATCCAGCCTCCCTACCAACAGAAGCAAAAGCCCAGTATTTCCAAGCAACAAAAACCTTTAAACTTTTCAAAGGCTTTAGAGACAATGTCTACCTCTGAGGACCTTACTGTAAGAGGGAGACTATGTTTTTTTCCTCACCTTACCATATGTGGTCATCTCAAGACACACAGGTCCTCAACACTAATAACGGGGCAACAGATTTGCTTTAGAGAAACTCTTCCAGATTTACTCCTATTTCAGAAGATTGGAAACAGGCAAACATTGCCAACAAACTTGTGCCACAGGACAGAAAAGGAAAAGGATTTTATTTTAAGAAATTTGTGATAGCCTAAAAGACAGGAGGACAACAAGATTTCTCTGAGACAATTTTTAACTGGTAAAATAACACTTAAATATGGTATCCTGGCCTTTTAAGAGTAGGCTCCTCATCGAACAGTGTTCTGCTCCTAATTTCAGCACAGACCCCAGGAATGTTGTGATCTGTAGTTCCGAAAGTGATGAAAGTTTGAGACTCCAGGCAAGGTATTCTGGGAATAAGGTAAATAAGCAGCTCTTTTTTCTCACAGCAGGAGGATGCAGATAATGAGTAGGAGCTGTGGACAGGAAGTATCTTGGAAGGACCCTGGGCAGTGGCCATCAAAAGTACCACATAGAGAACTGGATGGCTGGAGAAGAAGTGCCAGAAGAGGAAGCTTGATATTTAAGACTGTTTTATTAGGTGATGTTGGGAAGGGCAAAGAACAAGTGGAAGCAAGTGAAGGAAGAGGCCTCAGAGAAGGGAACATGGGGGGGGGGGGAAGGTTGAACCAGGCACTTGTTTCCTTTTCAGCCCAAGTATACAGCTGCCAGTAGAGGGCAGGAAGAACTTCCCATTCACTTTGCTAAATGAACAGAATGAGAGTTTGCACACACTTCAGGAAGAGAACCTATAACGTAGAATGAGAAACATCAGAAAAAGATTGTGCAGACTCAAGAAGAGAGACCCAGGAAGCAACAGTGGGAGACTGGACAAAGAAAGTGGACTTCTGCTTATTTGGACTTTCATAATCCAGATGATGGATGGTCTTCATTTTACTTGGAGAGTTAAACACAAACCAAATTCAAAAATCAGTGAAACCTCGGGGTGTCAGGGGAAATTGAGAATCAACCATGATACTACAGCAATATGCTAAGACATCAGTCAAACATGTTACCATGGCAACACAGAAAGCCCTCCCAACATCACTTCTTTGGGAATTATCTCACCAGGGTGCTACAGTCGCTAGGGTTCATCATAAATTACCCCATTTCACAGTTTGTTCCTCAAAGTCAATTTTAATACATCAATAGTCTAAGATGTGGCTTGCTTGTTTCAAAGTCCTTCTCCAGGAAAGGCTCTATGTTGCTAAGGATCTGGCAGAACAGATTTGTCATACACAATAGTTTTAAACAAGGACTATATTGCAAATGTTGAGCCTTGATGATCAATGTGGTATTCATGATGCCTACAGGTGGGGCAATTTCAATGGATCATGAGGTCACAATTGTACAAGTCAGAGATTCACACTGCATCTGTGTAACATGCCTCAGACATGGAATTGAGGTAGCACAGTTCTAGAGACAATCTGCAATTAGGAAAGGACTTTCAAATTCCTTCCATTTACATCCCGAAGTTGTTATCTTAGAAGGGGAAAAACTGGGCCTGAGATAGGCACATTTCACCCTATTATTGGCTGGCAGTAAAACTGTGAAGCTCCAGCAGTCACACGTGGAGCATAAACTCAAGAGTAAGGGTCTGTCAAGACATCCACCTTTAGAGAAGAAGATTAATGAAAATAAAAACAAATTAAGTCATTTTTTCTCTTGAGAATATTTTAAACATATGACATTCAAACAAATGCTATTTTTAATCCAATGTGGTTTCAAGGTGCCATCTTCCAAAATCAAAATTAAAAAGATGTCAGTGAAGTAGAACTTCTCAATTTTACCTGCTTCTAGAAGGCTAAATATTTAATAAGCAAAGTGGGGGGAAATGTACTTTATCTTCATATAAAGTTTGAATTCATCTCAAAAACATCTTTTCTATCTTGCTAATGATCTTCCTTTAGTTTTACTTCATGGATGTAAGTCAAAATACTATACTTATGAAATACTATAGCCCTTTCTATGACAAAAGACTGCTTTACGATTTAAAAAAGTTACTGCATGTAGAAACAAAATAGGATTGAAATCAAGGGAGCTTTCATTTTCTTTGAAATAAAATAATCATCACTGCTCTATGCTAAAGACATTTAAAATTTTTATTTTAAATGTTTCTTGTGTATTTAAAGTTATTTTATAAAATGTATAAGATGCTTTTTGACACAAATTGTTAGTATCACTATGTATTTTGTAAGAAAGTGATACAATCTCAAATGGGGCATTTTTTACAAAAAAAAAACCACGACTCAATCTTTTTAAAATTAAAATTAAGCTTGTACAACTACAGATTTAATGGGATAGCAAAGAAAAATGCCAGATTCTAATATAACATGCATTACTGAAGATTTCAAAGTCCATAACTGGGCTTCTCAAGATGCACAGCAATGCATACCTGTAGTTCATAAGCCTTAAGATTTAAAACCACTTGAAATTATCCACTTACTTTACCAGTATGGAAGAGTCAGCTAAAGTTAAAAGTGTTGCAATGATTTATGTTCAATACTGTACCACAAAGTATTCTAGATACATCTGAGATCTTGAATTTAAAACTAAAAATTATCTTTTTCTATAACATGGAAGATCTAAACATCCCATACCAGGCTTTGGATAAGGAGGAAACTCCCCCTTAAAGTATTCTCTCTCCAAAACATGAACAAAAAGAACTCCAGCAGAAGGGTATACATTCCGATCAGAGTGCACCTTAGAGAGAATCGTGTACACTGAAAAGCAGAAGGAAAGATAAGAGACAGAAAAGTAAAAAGTGAGACATGCTCTAGACAATACAGCATGCATTACTATGGAAATTTTCATTTCTAGGGAAAGGAAAGCAACAAGCATTAGATACCTGTTAATAAGTTTTTAAAAGGTTGTGTGGGTTTAAGAATACAATGCAAAACAAATCCTCTCTTTGCCCATTATGTATCCTCCAAGTCCTGTCCAAGATTCCAATAAACATTTCAAGACAATTTTTAATATTTCAAATGCTAATCACCTACTTACTTTTAAAATGGTAATAATGATGGATAATGAAGAAGCCAATGAGTATTTTTGGAAACTTGTTTATTTGTGATATTCCATATATCAATAAAAACACATGAGTGTATAATCAAATTTCCCCCATATTTTTAACAATAAAAATAAGGAACAGAAGGAACAAAGTAGATTAAACTGGCTTATTAACTTGTTTGTAAAGTAATTAAATATGACTACTTAGTCAAATACATCCTGATGAAGGCTGTGCAAGCAAGAACTTCATTATTATACCTTATTGTAATTTTTCCTTGTTCTTTGTTATTCTGTATTTGTACACTATCAATAGCCTCAGAACATAGGGTAATATTCTTCCACTGTTCTGCATGCAAGATTCCCATGGACATCTATGGTAGTTCTGTGCACAAATTGAGGGTAGAATGAATTATATTAATCACACCACACACCAAGGGTAAAATAAAAATGTCATAATTCCTCAGTGGCATTTTTTAAACTACTTAGTATTTACTACAAAAATTGAGTGCTTTTCTCTTCTGATTACATCTCATGTTCTAAAAATACATATTACTATCAAAAGTGTATATAAACTATTTATATACAGTTATATTTGACATATCAGACATAATGTGAATTTTAATTTCTTTCTGTTGTTTAAGGGAAACTTCAGAAGCTAAATTTTAAAGGAGTCTCCATCCAGCCTCCCATTTTTCACCTACAATTTTGCAGGTACAGCAAACCAGGTATTCAGATAAAAATAGACATACCATCATTTTTATTTGCCGTGATTTGCAGGTTCAAAATGGGAGCCCAATTTTAAAATCAGGCCCTATATATGTGATATAAAATTGCTCAGTTTTATATATGGCACTAATCTAAATAATAACATAATACATTGGTGTGATACCTCATCTTCCCGTAAGTGAAGAAGATTCACATTCTGTCAAACTAGAATTTTACGAGTTTATACATACCAGGATTATTCACAACAAACATAAAAAGGGACTCAGATAAAATTCCAATCCATTTTTATTTCTCTATTTAAATTATAAACTTGAACTCTTTTAGAAACAATTGCTTTTGATGTGTGAAACCCCAATGAAGATTTTCCCAAACACTGGAAAAATCTGATTGCACACACAACAAAAAAATAGAGTTGGATGGGAATGATATGTAATTCTCACAAATTCACATTGTGCACATCTGGATCCTTCCATGTTTTATTCAAATTGTTCAGCTGCAGGATTTACAATTGTGGGAGCCCTTGTTTTAGAGAACAACTTGTTCTCATGAAAAACAGCTTTGATGGCAATCAAAATGAGAACCGCTCAGTGCCCTTTTCAGGGGTAAACTTTGAAAAACATTGTGTCAAACAGCATTTCATGGCATTCAGATGGGCTGGCAAAATTATAAATCACCAAAAAACCTTCTACAACTTCCTGAATCTGGAGAAGAATGTGCATTTGTCCTAAGCTATCAGGGGATGAAAATGAACTTGCTCATTGAGTCCCCAGTTGTCATTCTCATGAGCCAGGCTGCAAAATATGGTGAGTGGGCTGGACAGATTATCTGCAACTCCTAGACTGATGTCTTAAATTATTAAATGCATAGTATGCTGAAGATTTTTCTGGGTTTTTAAAATTATTATTTCATCTTCTACAGTCATCCTAGACTTAAGTTATTTCTTATTAAGTGCATTCACAAAAAGGATAAAGAAAAGTGTCAGATACTAGAAGACTTTTTTCGAATTATCTCATTGATAATTTGGGATTCATTAGGATGCCATCTTCACCAAAATTAAAATAAACTCCACTTTAAATATAAAGAGGCAATCCTCGGCTCATAAATTGTCATAACTACATTGAACAGAATGTAGCCAGCTGAGGGTCTGCCCCTAAAGACTGTAAACCCCCCAAGCATAGAGTTTATTTGATGAGTATCAATATACCTTTCTGATAGGTGCTATGGAAGAGCATGTAAAAATAGTAGATCTGCTAATGTAATATTTAATTTCAAGATGCATGGTCTTTTGAAACAAATTTTAGTGAACCTTTTTCTTTTAAGCATTAGCTAAACAAGATGTGCTTGAAATTCGGTGTTTCCAGCTATCTTTGATTTAATAACTCTGTTCTTTGGCCTCTTCCAAACTTTGTGTTCATTCCCATTATAAATATATAAAGACAGGCTCAATGCCAAATGCCTCAATATTTACTGTATTACTGTGTGTTAAAAGTGAGTTATATTTACTATCATAAATAGCCTCTCTAGCTTTCTAAAATAAATTCACTATTTTAAAGAACAGCACAATATAAGCAAAAGGGAATCCATGTCCTCCAGCTGGCTGAAGTGGAGCCACCACAGGCTGGCCAGCCTTCAGACATGCTCCTTCTCCAGCAGAGCTACATGTGTTTCGGGCCATGGTGCCTGTGGTGAAGCTGCTGGGTCTCTATAATTCCCTGTCTATGAAGAGGCCCCTATGCTTGCAGCTAATAGGTACAGGAAAATTTGGTGGGGGACCCACTTCTGAACTCCCTTGTTGCCACCTAGATCACCCATTTTCACAGGTTGTGGCACCATGCCACAACTCCATCCATCACCATGCCCCTTCTGCCCTCTCAGCACTTGGTGTGTGTAGACCATCTCTATTACACGGTGGCCATATGCGCTTAACTCTGCACTGGGCAAAATTGGAGATATGCATTGGCAGAATCACCACAGTGTGCTCAGTACTGTTGTGGATCCCCATCCACATGGTAGCACTACCTCTTAACCCACTGCCAGGATCAAGCCTTTATTGCTGATAATACCCAATTGTGTGAAGATTTCTTTTTTCAGTTTTTCTTTAGGCCAAACTTATTGCATGATGTTTGCTCACAAAACATTGCTCAACAACAGTTACTAACAAACATTCTATTCCTTGCACCAGATATTCTGAGCCTGGTTTTCTAAGATTAATACCTTCAAGTGCCACATATATTACTGAGCTCCAGAAATCAATCTTTTTCTAATTGTATTTATATATTAATCCTGGTTATCCCAGTTGCCTTTGCCCAGAGTGAATTTCGCTTTTATTAAACTATATTAAACTGCCACTTCTTATAATAATTTTATCAATAAGAATAAAAATTCAAAGTCTTGAAATATAAATACATTTTATGAAAAAAAATCTGTATTAATAAATCAGTTATTGTTAATATATTTAAAGCAGGTTTCATTTAACTAAACTAACCTAGAACAATTTGTTGCAATTTGCTGCATATAATCAAAGTCGGTAAGTACACCCGTCATCTTGCCTTAGTGACCCAATAAAGTCTTGCACTAGCTTTTGTAAATAAACTATAAATAGATCAAGGAAATAGAATTATATAGGAAATTGTATCTATCAAGAAAATCTAAAAAAGCAATTTGTAACATTAATAAGATTATTTACAGAACAGGAAAGGTGAGAAAAATATCCTGACTTGATGAAACCTAAAGAAAAATTTAATTTATTTTTCTATTCCAGATGTTTTGCTTTATACCTTGAGACTTTAATACTACAGCAAAGATCAGTTTCAAAAAGGAGAATCAATGAAAAGTTAAGGTAAACTTTCTCCATAAAGAATAAAGAATTAATAAGAGAGACTATAGTGGGGAATTTTGGCAGAAAAATTATTTCTCAGACATGTCTTATGTCTTAAATAGGCAGTTTACTGGATATTGCCACATACACTACAATGGGTGCTCCTGGTAATGGAACATATTATGTTGTTGAGGTAAGTGTACCATTGAGGACTTTCTGCAGATGTAAAATGATGAAGTTAGTGGACAGTTAAAAATAAGCTTCAGAGGAACAAATTAATCCTAAAAATGACCTTACTAAGTTGAACACGCTAAAAGCAGCTTTAGAATTTGGCCCACAGCTGGAATGAAAGATACGGTTTCTCTTTACTGAAAAAAATAGGGGTGTTTTAAAATGTTTACTGATGTGTTTGTATTAATGTTTTAACACTAATTAGCACCTAGTATAAAGTCCTATTTTTAAAAGTTGCCTACCAGTGCTACAATGCTTTAAATTTACAAAGCATGTTACAGACATTAGTTAACCCTGACAATAACCCTGTGAGTTACTTTATAGTATTATTGTAATTATTCTAATATAATCATTTATTATTATTATTAATACTGTTACCAGGGGGAGTCTTGGATTAACCAAAACCAAGTAACACATTTAAGAAGTAGTCGCTCTTTCTCCATAACGCTGAAGTCCTGTTTAAAACAGCGTTAAAACTGTGTTAGCTAATATCTTTTAAAAAACAGTTAAAAAAACAGTTAAAAAAACAGTTCTATTTTCCTAATCTAGATGGGGCCTTGAAAGGTAGAGTTCTACCCTCTGGGTATATATTAGCTTCATTAATGCTAATGTAATTGAGCACATGCATCCACAAAAGACACATTAATCCCATTTCCCCTTCTGTTTTAATCAATAATCCCCTGCCTTTAAAGGGCAAACTAAAATATTTTGAGAAAATAAACCCTAAATTTTCCTATCCCGGTTCCATTAATTGGTTCCTCGTATCTTAACATGTTATCTACCTACTTACTTATGCCCTCATTACCATATTATTTAAGATTTGTACTCATTAATGGATTTTATCCTCATAGCACTCACGTGAGGTACAGAAATATCTCCATTTTAGAGATGGACAACAGAAGCACAAGGCACATTGATGAGGTTGCCAATTTTGGTTGGACATATTCCTGGAGGTTTCATCACATGACATAATCTTGCACTGAAGATTCATCTTTAAATCCTAGAGACTCCAGGACAACCCTGGAGGGTTGCCAATCTTATATACTGATTAACATGCCACTCTGAAAGCCTGTGGATGAGCTGGGAATTGTTTCCACTAGGTCTCCCAAGTCCTAGTTCAGTTTCTAATCCACTAAACCATCTTTCTTATGTATAATTCAGAGTACTTTGAATGATATATTCTATTCATTGTACAGGATGAATTTTGACCTTACAGATATTTATCTTATAACCACATATGAATTGTAATAACACAACTCTGGAGACTGGTATTTGGAAAGTTCTCCTTCACAGCCTTTCTTCTCCCTCCCCCTGATGTTTCTTCAAAATGAGAAAAGAAGTGGAAGGTGAATCTTCGGTCCAGTATGCCACTTGCTCTTCCTCTCCAGCTGACAAAAAAGTATCTCATTTAGTGATAGTCTGTTATCTTCAGGTTGTGCAGCCTTTTAACAATCTTCTACGACTGACTGATTATGGAGAAAAATGTTCCTAACTTGTTTCAGAGTAGCAGCCGTGTTAGTCTGTATTCGCAAAAAGAAAAAGGAGTACTTGTGGCACCTTAGAGAATAACAAATTTATTTGAGCATAAGCTTTCGTGAACTACAGCTCACTTTATCGGATGCATTCAGTGGAAAATACAGTGGGGAGATTTATATATACACACAGAGAACATGAAACAATGGGTTTTATCATACACACTATAAGGAGAGTGATCACTTAAGATGAGCTATTACCAGCAGGAAGGGGAGGGGGGAAGGAGGAAAACCTTTTGTGGTGTCCTTGCTTACAGACAGCCTCCCCAACCTGAAGCAAATACTCACAAGCAACCACACACCACACAACAGAACCACTAACCCAGGAACCTATCCTTGCAACAAAGCCCGTTGCCAACTCTGTCTACATATTTATTCAGGGGACACCATCATAGGGCCTAATCACATCAGCCACACTATCAGAGGCTCATTCACCTTCGCATCTACCAATGTGATATATGCCATCATGTGCCAGCAATGCCCCTCTGCCATGTACATTGGTCAAACTGGACAGTCTCTACGTAAAAGAATAAATGGACACAAATCAGATGTCAAGAATTATAACATTCAAAAACCAGTCGGAGAACACTTCAATCTCTCTGGTCACACGATTACAGACCTGAGAGTGGCTATCCTTCAACAAAAAAACGTCAAAAACAGACTCCAACGAGAGACTGCTGAATTGGAATTAATTTGCAAACTGGATACAATTAACTTAGGCTTGAATAGAGACTGGGAGTGGATGGGTCATTACACAAAGTAAAACTATTTCCCCATGTTATTTCTCCCTCCCACCCCACCCCCCACTGTTCCTCAGACGTTCTTGTTAACTACTGGAAATGGCCCACCTTGATTATCACCATGAAAGGTTTTCCTCCTTTCCCCCCACCCCTTCCTGCTTGTAATAGCTCATCTTAAGTGATCACTCTCCTTACAGTGTGTGTTCTCTGTGTGTGTATATAAATCTCCCCACTGTATTTTCCACTGAATGCATCCGATGAAGTGAGCTGTAGCTCACGAAAGCTTATGCTCAAATAAATTTGTTAGTCTCTAAGGTGCCACACGTACTCCTTTTCTTTTTGTCCTAACTTGGCAGAAGATGTAACTGAACATTCTCACTAACTCCCAGTGCCATTTCCATGAGCCAGATTGCCAAATATTCTGTTTTTGTGTGAGTCCACCTCATGGAAGGGGAAAGGGAAATTTAATTTCTTTACTAATGGTCATACATGATATATGGTCCCAGTTTAGGTGCTCTCAAGTCATGTAGGGGGCATCATCGACCTTCACTTCACTGTTTTTGCTCCTCCTTTCCCCCCGACTCCATGAAGGCCTTTCTATGAATCCTGGGATGTACATGCTGGGAAGGGAAGCTGCACAGGCCTAGGGAATAAGTAGACAGGCTGTGAACAGAGGGGAGAGGGAACATAAATTGTCTTTCTCTGTCCCTGTAAGGATTCCCCTGGGAAAATAATACTGCCTCAGACTGTATTACCTCTTATGAGTAGTGCTCTTTCTCCTTCTCCATAGATCCTGGGGATAGGCATAGCCAGGAAATCACCCCACTGGAACTGCACTGTCAGAGAGCCTAGAGGCTGAGAGCTGTCAGAGGCCAGAGCTAGCAGAGAGGACCAGGATCTCAGTGCGGATGACCCTGCTCTCCCATGGATTTCAGAGGATCAACCAGGTTTGGTGACAGGCCTGCAGCCTATTCTGCATGTGAGGGGGGGAAACCCATTCTTCTCCATAGTGAATGAATTCCAGAAGAGAATCCATATAGAAGTTTCTTCCTCCAGAGCTCCTTTTCCAGATTCCCTGGGTAAGAGTGATCCTGGCCATAGCTAGAGCTCTAGGGAGATCCAGATCCTTTACCTAGCTAGATGATCCATGAAAAGTTACCAGCATTTTCTCAGATAACTGTTGGTCTCAGTAAAATTCAGCTACAATATTCTCTGTGTATTCCTACAAATAAGTAATAAAAATTGTGTTTTTCCTACATATAAACACAGACTGAATTATTTTAAGAGTTATAACAAGTTATTGCATTAAGCACACTGCAAAGATGTTTTTAAGCAACCAGCAGTGACAAGAAAATATGCAATATTAGGTTATACACACAGCCATTATTTTAAGCAAAGCCATAGGCAACAAAAAAAAAAAAAGAGGGAAATTAAACATAAAGACATACAGATTCCTGATGGTTTAGAAGATTAAAGAACTATAAAATTGTTTTTCAAAATTACTTACCTTGAGATGTCATTTTATTAATAAACATACACTGAAAAAGCAAAGGTAACATTGAAAGCAGATGTTGACTGAACCCACAATGGGATTTAAATTTACAACCTAAACTCACCATTCTTTTCAGCAGCCCTTACTCTGCTGATAATATAACTGTTGGGTTGCTTAGTCTTCCAGTTAATTGTTCCATTTATCCCTTCAGCAGAGCTTAACAAAAAAGCTTTTCAAAATAAAATAAATGCAAACAAAAAAAGAATTAATGTCAGATTAACAGACTCCCACAGATCAAAATGCCATTAGCTGGGATCAGATTCTTTTAAAGACAGCTTTTGTTTTCAACTTTTCTTCAGAGTGTAGAAACAGAAATAAATAAAATAGATGATGCTGGCTTATATATCCCTCTGGCAGTCATCATTTTGGCATGCTATCTCCAAATAAGGCAGGTCTACACTTCTGCCAGCCTACCTATGTCAGATAGGGTGTGATGATATGTGATCTATGACCAACACAGCAATACCAGCAAAAGCGCATAGTGCAAAGGCAGTTATACTGTAAAACTGTACTTTTAGCAGCATAGTTTGTTTCGCTCTGGAGATGGGGGTGTAGAAAAAACTATACTGCTAAAGGTGAAACTTTGCCAGTACAAACTGCATCTGAACTACAAGTGCTTTGACAGTATAATGCACTTGTACACCTATGCCAGTAAAGTGCAATGTAGACAAGGCATAAGAGGTTGAACAAGTCACCCTCAATTCACGATAATACTCACTATTAATTGGCTAACAGTTTGCTGAAGACAAAGTAATTTTGATTTCCCCCAAAGACCAAGTGAATCATTATGGGCCTAAATGTGCACCACATCACATCCAGTGTAATAATGCGCCACGTGTAATATATTTGTTTTAAAATTCTCATAAAACAAATTCAAATACATTGTTCAATAGAGGATTATGTTTATGCAAGTAAGCAAAAAATTTTAAATATAAAGACGATATTTCAAATTGTTTACTGTGACAGTTAATATAAATGTGTGATTTAGAGTTTACCACAATATATTACAATTGGAATGTTTGTTGTTGTTCGAAATGTATGAAACACTTATCTTAAAATCAATGTAATTTCTACAAGAAAGGCCATTTAGTTCAGAATGATAGCAAAATCAACGTTATGTTTACCACTGATCTTTTACTAAAAACCAGTCCATTAACTTACTAACAAAAGGATGTCTTAAAGAAGTTGAAGAACATCATGTGATGGGAAATGGGTAGGTTACAATCAACAACCTTGCATGTATTCAGTTTGGGGGTAAGGAGAAGCATTAATCTTCTGAAATGAAGTTAAATTGTTTTTTAAAGGTAATGTCAAGCTGTAGCTTCTTGCCTGGGACCTAAAGGTGAGAGTAGGGATGACTGATTATAAATGGGTTAGGGGAGCCGAACCCCACACATTAAATCCCTCTTTATTTATTTAAAACAAAACCTCTTCTGGCACATGAATCATAGAATCATAGAATCATAGAATATCAGGGTTGGAAGGGACCCCAGAAGGTCATCTAGTCCAACCCCCTGCTCAAAGCAGGACCAAGTCCCAGTTAAATCATCCCAGCTAGGGCTTTGTCAAGCCTGACCTTAAAAACCTCTAAGGAAGGAGATTCTACCACCTCCCTAGGTAACGCATTCCAGTGTTTCACCACCCTCTTAGTGAAAAAGTTTTTCCTAATATCCAATCTAAACCTCCCCCATTGCAACTTGAGACCATTACTCCTCGTTCTGTCATCTGCTACCATTGAGAACAGTCTAGAGCCATCCTCTTTGAAACCCCCTTTCAGGTAGTTGAAAGCAGCTATCAAATCCCCCCTCATTCTTCTCTTCTGCAGACTAAACAATCCCAGCTCCCTCAGCCTCTCCTCATAAGTCATGTGCTCTAGACCCCTAATCATTTTCGTTGCCCTTCGTTGTACTCTTTCCAATTTATCCACATCCTTCCTGTAGTGTGGGGCCCAAAACTGGACACAGTACTCCAGATGAGGCCTCACCAGTGTCGAATAGAGGGGAACGATCACGTCCCTCGATCTGCTCGCTATGCCCCTACTTATACAACCCAAAATGCCATTGGCCTTCTTGGCAACAAGGGCACACTGCTGACTCATATCCAGCTTCTCGTCCACTGTCACCCCTAGGTCCTTTTCCGCAGAACTGCTGCCGAGCCATTCGGTCCCTAGTCTGTAGCGGTGCATTGGATTCTTCCATCCTAAGTGCAGGACCCTGCATTTATCCTTATTGAACCTCATTAGATTTCTTTTGGCCCAATCCTCCAATTTGTCTAGGTCCTTCTGTATCCTATCCCTCCCCTCCAGCGTATCTACCACTCCTCCCAGTTTAGTATCATTCGCAAATTTGCTGAGAGTGCAATCCACACCATCCTCCAGATCATTTATGAAGATATTGAACAAAACGGGCCCCAGGACCGACCCCTGGGGCACTCCACTTGACACCGGCTGCCAACTAGACATGGAGCCATTGATCACTACCCGTTGAGCCCGACAATCTAGCCAGCTTTCTACCCACCTTATAGTGCATTCATCCAGCCCATACTTCCTTAACTTGCTGACAAGAATGCTGTGGGAGACCGTGTCAAAAGCTTTGCTAAAGTCAAGAAACAATACATCCACTGCTTTCCCTTCATCCACAGAACCAGTAATCTCATCATAAAAGGCGATTAGATTAGTCAGGCATGACCTTCCCTTGGTGAATCCATGCTGACTGTTCCTGATCACTTTCCTCTCCTCTAAGTGCTTCAGGATTGATTCTTTGAGGACCTGCTCCATGATTTTTCCAGGGACTGAGGTGAGGCTGACCGGCCTGTAGTTCCCAGGATCCTCCTTCTTCCCTTTTTTAAAGATGGGCACTACATTAGCCTTTTTCCAGTCATCCGGGACTTCCCCCGTTCGCCACGAGTTTTCAAAGATAATGGCCAAGGGCTCTGCAATCACAGCCGCCAATTCCTTCAGCACTCTCGGATGCAATTCGTCCGGCCCCATGGACTTG
Organism: Dermochelys coriacea; assembly: GCF_009764565.3. Taxonomy (NCBI): domain Eukaryota; kingdom Metazoa; phylum Chordata; order Testudines; family Dermochelyidae; genus Dermochelys; species Dermochelys coriacea. The sequence goes on along the minus strand of NC_050069.1, from coordinate 223,303,369 downwards.
TGCACGTCCAGCTTTTCTAAATAGTCCCTAACCACCTCTATCTCTACAGAGGGCTGGCCATCTCTTCCCCATTTTGTGTTGCCCAGCACAGCAGTCTGGGAGCTGACCTTGTTAGTGAAAACAGAGGCAAAAAAAGCATTGAGTACATTAGCTTTTTCCACATCCTCTGTCACTAGCTTGCCTCCCTCATTCAGTAAGGGGCCCACACTTTCCTTGGCTTTCTTCTTGTTGCCAACATACCTGAAGAAACCCTTCTTGTTACTCTTGACATCTCTTGCTAGCTGCAGCTCCAGGTGCGATTTGGCCCTCCTGATATCTTTCCTACATGCCCGAGCAATATTTTTATACTCTTCCCTGGTCATATGTCCAAGCTTCCACTTCTTGTAAGCTTCTTTTTTATGTTTAAGATCCGCTAGGATTTCACCATTAAGCCAAGCTGGTCGCCTGCCATATTTACTATTCTTTCGACTCATCGGGATGGTTTGTCCCTGTAACCTCAACAGGGATTCCTTGAAATACAGCCAGCTCTCCTGGACTCCCTTCCCTTTCATGTTAGTCCCCCAGGGGATCCTGGCCATCTGTTCCCTGAGGGAGTCAAAGTCTGCTTTCCTGAAGTCCAGGGTCCGTATCCTGCTGCTTACCTTTCTTCCCTGCGTCAGGATCCTGAACTCAACCAACTCATGGTCACTGCCTCCCAGATTCCCATCCACTTTTGCTTCCCCCACTAATTCTATGACTTTTTCTCCCTTCTCTCCCGCAGTTCAATGGAAAGCAGCAGCAGGGTGGATGGGACAAGGGGAGAAGGGAATGGTAAATTCTAGCCTCATCACTGAAGAACCAGAATAAAGTCCAGGATGGGAGGGGAAGGTGGGCCACACTAGGATAAAAATGTACTAACATTTAAATTCTACTTGTGCTGGCTACACTAGGATTTTAAAATGTCTTAGCTAATACATACTAATAGTAAAAAAGGTAAAGAAACTGGTCAGATCTTCCATGCAGGCATAAAAACCAGCCGCAGATTAGCCACTGGGGCCTGTGCTCAGGAGCCCTGGCCAGTTGGGCACCCCTATGCCCCAACCCACTCTGCCCAGCGCTCCTGCCAGGGATTGGGGTCAGGGCGCGGGAGCTTGCCTGGCTCTGTCCACCTGGTGCTCCTGCCGGGGAGTGGGACTGAGGCACGGGGACTTACCCCACTCCGTCCGCCCACATGTTGCTCCTGCCGGGGAGCGGGGTTAGAGTGTGGGGGAAGGAGCGCCAGGCAGGCGGGGCAGGACAAGCCCCCGTGCCCCGACTCCATTTCCCCGGCAGGAGTGCCAAGGAGGAGTGTGACTGCAGTCAGAAGGGTGGGGGAGGGACTCCCACTTGCTCTGGCCCAGGGCCCCACAAACCCCTAATCCCACACTGATAAAAAACAATGTAACTGGCTCCTGCCCATCACACACCCTGGAATCCAGAGGTGGGGAGGGGTGAGGGCATGGCCAGGGCAGGCTGTGTGACAACAATCCCCAGATGGTGATGGCTTCTTGGCACTATCACCCTCTGATCTACATTAGAGCAGCTCTTAGACTAGAAACAAGCAAATAATTTTCAGGTTTGGAAGATGCTAATGGGTTTAAAGGACTAAATAAAAACACAGTAAAGTCAACAGAAGCAATCAATGTCAAGACATTGAAATTTCTGCATAATTAGTGTATTTTTTAAAATTGTAGTTATTCTCATCTTGACACACTTGGACTTACTTCACTAACTCTCATGCCCCTTATTTAATTATAAGGAAACTGGATGTCTCTGAGGACTTCGAAATAAGATAAAAGCATTTCACATCTACATCATTTGTTCAAGTACAGCCAAACTGGTGATGACCAAAAGTTGACAGAATTGGAAAACTGTTCAGTGGCCAATAAGAAGTAGTTTCATTAGTTTCAGTTTCTTGTATGTGGATATTCAATTCACAGAATCACCATTACACACTTGATAAGTCTCAGTAATGAAGCCAATGGCTAAATGAACATGGAACACATCATTTCAAAGACAGTACCTCCAGACTTTTCCTGAGCATTTAATTTTATTATTAAAATAAATCATACCACCTTAAAATTGTTAAAACCTCAAGTGGGGCATGGTATATATATTATCCAACCCCCACTGGTACTTCAAATACCTCACTTGATATTACATAAAAATATTATAATTACATTAATTTCAGAACAATTTATATTTACATTCCGCATATCAATATTGTGTCCACGGTAACTCTGCTGGGTTGTGGAGTCAAACAGGAAATGGTTAAGTGGCTGAAGAGTAGATGCAGCTGGACCTCATGCATCTACCTGGCACAGCTGCTATGTATAAATGAAGGAAGACACAAGACATGGCTAGATTAGAAGGAAAGAACCAAAAGCTGTGTTTTTAAAATAGTTATTCTTTCCAAAGGAGAGGATGTTATTTTTTGGAGTTGGTTTATATGTTACAAAGGTAAGGCTATTTATTTGGACTTTGATTATACCCTGGAAAAGAAAGAATTTAAGAGTTTATTTATTTATTTTGTAACTTTTTACTACCAGAAAGGGAAAGCCTACCCCATGATAAAAGCAAATAAGAATTTCTGAAGTTTAATTACAACACACTAATAGCCTTTAAATGTTCACTGTCCACTTGAAGTCTACCTACTTTTAAAAAAGTTAGCCACTTTCAGATACTACATCTGGCCTACCTCCTCTACCATGACATGTGATTATTATGCTCACATTTTACTACTTCTGAAAATGTGTGTTTCCTCTTCTCTGGTGTGATGTGAAAAACCACGCACAAGTAACTGGCTATAATACACTAAATATTATCAATCACAAAAATAAACAAACTGAAAACTTATGATAACCTTAAATTATCTTTTGCTTCAGGGGCTCCCAGGTAAAACTGAGGTTGCTAAAAGGAGGTTTTCTCCAATCCTAGTCACTATCCCCTTTTATCTAATGTTTTATGGGAAACCATTCAACTGGCTTAAGGGACATGGGGTACGGGGAAGATATCTGTTACTGGCTCTTTTGTTTCTGCATATGCTTCTAAAATATTAATATTTCTTTCTGTACTACAAAGTATTCTTATGAGAATGAATTAAAATAACAACTTTGTAAAGTTATCCAAACTGGGGAAAAAGACAAATCTAACATAAAAAACAAATGCAAGAAAATATAACTAGGGAGTTTTAGAGATCTATGCTTTCTTAAAGTATCTGAGGGGAAAGAGTTGTATAATTATATGATGACACTTCTCAGTTTGATTAGAAACTGTAAATCCACCTTTCAAGTATCCAAAATAGCCTGTAATTTTTTCAATCTAAATTATGCCACCCCACAAACAAAAAAAACTTTATTCCATAATTGCAGTCAAACCAATCAGATGACTATTGTAAAGACTCACCCTTCTGTATCTACTTATCTGATTAATATACAATCAGGTTTTTTTATGATGAGTTATGTCAGCAGAAAGGACAATATGGGATGGATTAAGGCATAAGCACTAGAAGCTTAGGGCTGCTCCTCAAGTCATGCAAGTAAGAATCTGAACTCCTACTTAAACAAATTTCTAGCCCTCATGATGCAAAGAAAACACTGAAAAAAGGAAACTAACTAATTGATGCGGTGATGTCTGAATCTACAGATGACCAGAAACAATAGCTCTGAAAGTGCGAATTACTCCATTCTTTTCTTGGGTGTTATTCCCAAGACCCAGTCCACTGTTTGTGTGGTCCTGCAAACATTATTCTAGTGATCATTCTGTGTCAGGAAGAGAAGAGTGCAGTGGGTCTAGCCCAGTTTCATAAGCAGATACGCCCCAGCTTCTGGAGTAAGTACTGGGGGTCTAATGTTTCTGCTGCCGCCTCTCCAAACGGGGAAGGGACCCTTCTTGCTGTTCCTGAGGCACCCATATTCTTATCCCTGCCTCTACTAGAGGGGAGGAAGCCCCTGCACTACCACCCCAAGTAAAGGCGGTTGGGGAATGCCAGGGCTGTAGAATGGGGACAAGGTTGCAAGGGAACAGCCACAAGGGGATGTGTGTCTACGGCTCCAGGTTCCCTTAATTTGACTCTAAAGGCAATATGACTGATTTATAAAAAATTTCGAAAAGAGAAATCAAGTATAAGGTTTAATCTTGGGATAATGTAGAGGTCTTTATCTCAGACTCTAGTAAACTCTCTTTTCCCCATGTCTGAAATCATGATTTCATAATGCAGTCTAGTTTTAACAGCAATTATTGAATTAGTAGTTCTTTGAAATTATAAATTTTTAAAGCTTGTTCTATCACAATATCAAGGAATGTCAAGACTTATCTTCCCTGGCTTTGCTGGAGGACTTCCAAGGGCAGGGGGAAGAAGTCACAGATGGTCATCGCTAACTCTCATATCTCAAATGAAGAAATCAAGGATTCTGAATCTTAAAGTTCATTAGCCAGTGGAATTAAATGTCAACAAAAAAACTCCTTGAAACAGTAACTAAAAATCCCATACCCTTTCACCTTTTAAAACCAAATGATATAACTTCAAGTCAACATGCTTTTTCCAGGGTAAATAAGACCGTTATTTCTGAAATAAGCTTTTTTTAAAACCTTTGTTATTTGTACATCATAAAGAAGCAAAAAAGAAAAGAGCCTGGACTTGTGCTATTGCAGATCAACAGCTATAACTAAAGGAAAGAGTAAAATCTTAATTACCCAAACTTGCAGAAGACAACACTTCAAGCAATGCCCTTAATCAATATGCAGATCATCAACTAGTATCAGTAGATGTTTCATGCACAGGTTAAGAGCAATTTAAAAACAAAACAATGCTTCAGTGTATTAGGGGATGTTGAATGGCTTCCAAAATCCTGATTGATGTGCAAATAAGAATTCAGAATTAAGTGAATATCTTCAAATATATAAATCTGAATGAGATAAGCCCTGGTTATCCGAGGACAAACCATCTGTGACATGCTACCTGAGTTGAGATCAGCAAAGAATCCTAAGGTAAAGTCTCTCTTTGATAACTGAGGGTCTTCTGTTTTGAACTCCATAGAGTAGTGGTCACCAGAGGCCAGATTTATTATCTTTCAGGTTCAGCAAAAATCCTTTACACTATTAAAAAGGGAGAGGTATGGGATGGTTACCTTATGGGCAGTTCTGTATCTTATATGTGAACTTGGAGCATAGGATGACATCTATAGCTATATTTTGTAATAGGAGTGGCCACAGTAACTGATCCTCCGAGCCACATACAATAATCTTCAGAAGTTTGAGAGCTGGGCATGCTGCTGGGGCTCAGGGCTTCCGCCCTGCTCTTGCTGAAACTCCAAGTGCCAACAGGCACCTCCTGTTGGGTTGAAGCCCTGAGAACCCCCTCCTTCCACAGCAGAAGTCCCTAGCCCCATCACCCTGTTGCTGCAGGACAGATGCCCTGAGCTGCCCCTGCCCCAGTCTGGTAGGTGGAGAATGGGGGTGCGGGGAGGGGGCTTCACAAGCTGCGCGTTCACTGTAACAGAGCTGTATGTGGCTCACGAGCCACAGTTTGGCCACCCCTTTTTATAAAGTTGAAGAAACGAGTAAATGAAGCTAGTACTGCAATAAATACAGTATTACAGAAATTTGATAGCATGCAGATGCCATTTATTAACATTATAAGATACAGCTCTTATTATGATGCAGTCTTTTAAACCACACATAGTTGCCCACAACTGTGTCCTATACCTTGCTCACATGGGTTACATTGTCAGACCCTTTGAATAAAGCAAGGCTGTAAAGCCTAGAATGGGTTAGTTTTCCACATTCCCACTCCAGAAACTCATAAAAACCTTTAGAAGTACTAGATTTGAAAACAAATGCTAATGTTTTAATTCTGTGTAATTTATCCCTTCTGAAGTTAATCTTTCATTGACTGCACCACTTATATCCTGCACACTGAGCCCATTCATCTGTAATGTAGATGTAAATAACCTGAGGTCTCTCAAGAAATGAGCAACTAATCTTCCAAAAACTATTCATTTTTTTTTCCACTTTCTGTATCTATCCAGTTAACACTGTTGAAAATTTAAGTCTGAAGAGACTGGCCTAGCTCCCCTTTTTACTGACAATCTAATCCTATGGGGGGGGGAGAGAGAGACTGGAAAGCATGCTGTTGAGGGGAGCTGTTTCACAAATCTATGCTTGCTAGATAGAACTGGTATGATCCCCACCTTGCATTACTTTGGTGGATTAACCACAAACATATGAATCAAAACCCGAAACACTTGTTAGACTCCACCCCAAAAAATTTCACATTACTTCCATTTTTTAAAATATTTTAATGCATGTGGTACTTATCATATTTAAGGTAAGTGATCCCAAATGCCATTGCTTCATAGTTTGAGAGAATTAAATGCAAATAAACTTTTGATCACAACAAAAGGACAGAGAAACTATGTGATTAAACCACCATGAAAAATAGCTACACATTTTTTTTTCACTGCAAAATCCTGGTACCCTAATTACAAAGTTTATGGGAGTAGCTGCACTCCTTTAACCTTTTTAGTAGGGTGGCCTAACACTTTCCTTCATAAGAAATGTCTCTGCTTAAAGAGACAATACTTTTTGTGGCAGGACTCTGAAAATAGTATGATCATGTGATTAAAGACTGTTATAAACATATGCAGAAAGGAGCAGAATAAAAGTTGCTGTATAACCTTAATTCTGGCACTCTAACTTCTGAGTGCTTGACACTGGTGGGACCATAATTCTTAAGTCTTTCTTGTATATAATTATTTGCACAATGGCAGAAGCATGCAAATGCATGTTGCTTCAGACAGAGCTCGAAGAAGTGTCGGCAAATCCTATGAGGTCATGAGAGGTGACAGGAAAATATACTCTTTGTAGCCTTCAGTAAAACTAGATCTATGCTCGCTACCAGAATTGAGTACAGGGATCTCTTTTAAATGACTGTGCCATCAAATTATCTTCATGCATCACATCTCTTGTTCTTGACATGATTACCTACAGCCTGTTAATCTATGGAGGCATGCATACCATGTTCATTACTGTGGCATGAGGGTACCTCTCTCCCATGTAGGTCATATCCAAAGTGACAACTACTCCTAAAATGGGCATGTTACTCCCGGTGCAGTGGTTGGGATGGGGAGGAGCTGGCCAGCACTATGTTACATGGATGGTGGCCAGCACATCACATCTAGCATTCCTGTAGATTTTTATAGTGTCAGGCTGCTGTTTTATAGCGTCAGTACAAGCCTAGGGGAGGGGGAAGTTGGGGCTGTGTCAATCCTACAGAGACGATGCACTGCCACCGAGGCTCTGAGACTGGCTTTGCTGCAGAGACTCCTGTTTTCCGTAATGATCGCAGGGGCGGCTGCCCGCTAGGGCCAGGGGCTGCTGCTGCGGCTGCTGGAGGGCAAGGCGGGGTTAGAGGGGCCGAAGCTGCTCGCGGGGAGGGGACTACGGGCGCCGCTACTTGAAGGGGAAGTGGGAGGTTTAAAAGGGGAGCGGCTACTGCTGCGGGGTACCGAGGGGTCGCTGCCCTGGAGGTAGTGGGGGTCCTTGTTGCAGGCAGTGACTAGGGGGGCCGCAGGGAACAAAGCGGGCTCGAGGGGGCCGCTGCCGGGGATTGAGGGGTGGCCGGCGAGGCGGGTCGGGGTTTGGGGCGGCCAGCGAGGGGCTGGGGGGGGGGAGGGTACAACGGGGCCGCGCCTGTTCGATGCAGTGAAGGAGCCGTTGCGACCAACCTGTCAGCAGGAGGGTGGTGAAGGCGCCCCCGCTCCGCCTGCTCTGCGGTCGGGACCCCGGCGTACAGCGCTGCATGGCTCCTCGCTCCTCCAGCCGCCGCCGCCGCATCCTCCGCCCGCTCCGTGCCGCCGCCTGACACCAGCCAGCGGCATCCCCCCGCCCCTAGTGACGGTCTCCAAGCAGCGCCGGTCGGTCGCCTCCGCGGGGCATTCTGGGAGGAGCCGCGCTCCCTGCAGGCCTGGGAGCGAGCCAATGCGCGCCCCTGAGCCGCGAGGGCGCGCGCAGGCCGAGCTTGCGGCGGCTTCTCGGGGGGGGGGGGCAGTAAGCGCCCTCAGAGGAGCCTGGTGGGGAGCCCCCCCCCCCTTCCAGTCACTCAGTGCCCTGTTTCGGAGTCACAAGTGCCCCTGGCCTGGCCGGCTCTGGCCTGTACTTAACCCCGAGGTGGAGCCCTGAACCGACTCCTTCCATCCAGCGCCGCACTGGCACAGGGCGAGCAGGATTTGCCTCGCCCTGCAGCCCCTCCCTGCCACCGCAGCAGGGTGCAGATGGACTCGGGCACCCGACTGGGTCCAGCTTAGGGTTGCCAGGTGTCTGGTTTTAGACCGGAACGCCCGGTCGAAAAGGGACCCTGGCGGCTCCGGTCAGCACTGCCGACCCGGCTGTTAAAAGTCCAGTTGGTGATGCAGGCAGGCTCCACACGGCTCCGGGGAAGCTGCCGGTTTCTTGGGACGGCTACTGGGGCTCTGCACTCTACCCCCAGCGCCAGCTCAGCAGCTCCCATTGGTCAGGAACCGTGGCCAATGGGAGGGGCGGTGCCAGTAGATACGGGTAGTGCCCAGAATCATGTGGTCGCGCCTCCGCTTAGGAGCCGGAGAGAGAAGCCAGAAGCTTCCTGGGAGCTGCTTGAGGCAAATGCCATCCAGAGCCTGCACCCTGAAACCCCTCCTGCACCCCAAGCCCATACCCCCTCCTGCACCCCAAACTCTGGTCCCACCCCAGAGCCCGCACCCCCAGCTGGAGCCCTCACCCTAAATCCCTCATTACTGGCACTATCCCTGAGCCCGCAGCTGGAACCCCAACCGCCTTCCCCAGCCTGAAGCCCTCTTCTGCACCCCAAAACCCTCATCCCTGGCCCCACCCCCCCAGATGGAGCCCTCCTGCACCCCAGCCCTCTGCCCTAGCCTGGAGCCTCCTTCCACACCCCAAATGCCTCAATCCTGGCCCAACCCCAGAGTCCGCATCCTCAACTGGAGCCCTTACCCCCATCACATCTCAACCCCTGCCCCAGTCTGGTGAAAATGAGCGAGTAAGTGAGGGTGGGGGGAAGGAGCAACGGAGGGAGTGGGGATGGAGTGAGCCAGGGCATGGCCTTGGAGAAGGGCTGGGCAGGGGATGGGGCAAGGGTGTTTCGTTTTCTTCAGCTACAAAGTTGGCAACCCTAGTCTGTCTCATGTCTGTCTCAGCTACAGAGCAACTAACTCTTCCCATGCTCGCTGTGACAAATGAGCCACAGTGACTTTACAATTCTTTACAAGTAGCGACAACACAAACTGAAGGGGAAGTGGCAGCTCAATGGAGGTAGGGGTGACTTCAGCACCTGTTCACATGGTGTCTCTATGGTGTCCACCCACATTTTCCAGGGTCCAGCACGAGCAGTGAGTACAGGAGAAACCCTGCACGTGCTCCTGTGACCCATGAGCCTCTTAGTGCCAGCTGGTAAGGTGGTTACAAGAATATCCCGATCCTGGTGTGTCCGTTCTAGTTCACCAAAGACTGTCTTGTGAGGTGTTAAAGGAAAGCCAGGGTCATGCTGCTCATTAATGTCGTGAAATGTAGGTACAGATACTATGAAAATATGTTCCTAAAACCAGGATGAAGACAGAGTTGACAAACAGGCTTCTGCCAGATAAAACATGTTTTTGTTACCTATCTCTCTTGGTCCACTTATTGTAAGGTGACACAATGGGGAGTCATTTACATATGAAGTCAGCGGGGGAATGTGAAATCAACAGGGGGGGGGCACGTCAGAGAATAAGCTATGGAGGAGAATCCTGACTCTGAGATCCAGACAATGAGTTTTGGAGAATATAAGGAGAAGGCAAGGAAAACACCCCTTTCTCCTGTACTTAAAGTGACACTATGCCCCATATTCTTCATAGAGATATTATTAATCATAGAATATCAGGGTTGGAAGGGACCTCAGGAGGTCATCTAGTCCAACCCTCTGCTCAAAGCAGGACCAATCCCCAACTAAATCATCCCAGCCAGGGCTTTGTCAAGCCTGACCTTAAAAACTTTTAAGGAAGGAGATTCCACCACCTCCCTAGGTAACGCATTCCAGTGTTTCACCACCCTCCTAGTGAAAAAGTGTTTCCTAATATCCAACCTAAACCTCCCCCACTGCAACTTGAGATCATTGTTCTTTCATCTGCTACCACTGCGAAAAGTGTAGATCCATCCTCTTTGGAACCCCCTTTCAGGTAGTTGAAAGCAGCTATCAAATCCCCCCTCATTCTTCTCTTCCGTAGACTAAACAATCCTAGTTTCCTCAACCTCTCCTCATAAATCATGTGTTCCAGTCCCCTAATAATTTGTTGCCCTCCGCTGGACTCTTTCCAATTTTTCCACATCCTTCGTGTAGTGTGGGGCCCAAAACTGGACACAGTACTCCAGATGAGGCCTCACCAATGTCGAATAGAGGGGAATGATCACGTCCCTCGATCTGCTGGCAATGCCCCTAATTATACATCCCAAAACACCATTGGCCTTCTTGGCAACAAGAGTACACTGTTGACTCATATCCAGCTTCTCGTCCACTGTAACCCCTAGGTCCTTTTCTGCAAAACTGCTGCTGAGCCATTCGGTCCCTAATCTGTAGCGGTGCATGGGATTCGTCCGTCCTAAGTGCAGGGCTCTGCACTTGTCCTTGTTGAACCTCATTAGAGGATTGGGCCAAAAGAAATCTAATTTGTCTAGGGCCCTCTGTATCCTATCCCTACCCTCCAGCATATCTACTTCTCATCCCAGTTTAGTGTCATCTGCAAACTTGCTGAGGGTACAATCCACACCACCCTCCAGATCATTTATGAAGATATTGAACAAAACCGGCCCAAGGACTGACCCTTGGGGCACTCCACTTGATACCGGCTGCCAACTAGACATGGAGCCATTGATCACTACCCGTTGAGCCCAACAATCTAGCCCACTTTCTATCCACCTTATAGTCCATTCATCCAGCCCATACTTCTTTAACTTGCTGGCAAGAATACTGTGGGAGACAGTGTCAAAAGCTTTGCTAAACACAAGAACAATACATCCACTGCTTTCCCCTCATCCACAGAGCCAGTTATCTCATCGTAGAAGGCAATTAGATTAGTCAGGCATGACTTGCCCTTGGTGAATCCATGCTGACTGTTCCTGATCACTTTCCTCTTCTCTAAGGGCTTCAGAATTGATTCCTTGAGAACCTGCTCCATGATTTTTCCAGGACTGAGGTGAGGCTGACTGGCCTGTAGTTCCCAGGATCCTCCTTCTTCCCTTTTTTAAAGATGGGCACTACATTAGCCTTTTTCCAGTCGTCCGGGACTTCCCCTGACCGCCATGAGTTTTCAAAGATAATGGCCAATGGCTCTGCAATCACATCTACCAACTCCTTTAGCACTCTCAGATGCAGTGCATCCGGCCCCATGGACTTGTGCTCGTTCAGCTTTTCTAAATAGTTCTGAACCACTTCTTTCTCCACAGAGGGCTGGTCACCTCCTCCCCATGCTGTGCTGCCCAGTGCAGTAATCTGGGAGCTGACCTTGTTTGTGAAGACAGAGGCAAAAAAAGCATTGAGTACATTAGCTTTTTCCACATCCTCTGTCACTATGTTGCCTCCCTCATTCTGTAAGGGGCCCACACTTTCCTTGACTTTCTTCTTGTTGCAAACATACCTGAAGAAACCCTTCTTGTTACTCTTAACATCTCTTGCTAGCTGCAACTCCAGGTGTGATTTGGCCTTCCTGATTCCACTCCTGCATGCCCGAGAAATATTTTTATACTCTTCCCTGGTCATTTGTCCAATCTTCCACTTCTTGTAAGCTTCTTTTTTGTGTTTAAGATCAGCAAGGATTTCACTGTTAAGCCAAGCTGGTCGCCTGCCATATTTGCTATTCTTTCTACACATCGGGATGGTTTGTCCCTGTAACCTCAATAAGGATTTTTTAAAACACAGCCAGCTCTCCTGGACTTCTTTCCTCCTCATGTTATTCTCCCAGGGGATCCTGCCCATCAGTTCCCTGAGGGAGTCAAAGTCTGCTTTTCTGAAGTCCGGGGTCCGTATTCTGCTGCTCTCCTTTCTTCCCTGTGTCAGGATCCTGAACTCGACCATCTCATGGTCACTGCCTCCCAGGTTCCCATCCACTTTTGCTTCCCTTACTAATTCTTCCCGGTTTGTGAGCAGCAGGTCAAGAAGAGCTCTTCCCCTAGTTGGGTCCTCCAGCACATGCAACAGGAAATTGTCCCCTACGCTTTCCAAAAACTTCCTGGATTGTTTGTGCACCGCTGTATTGCTCTCCCAGCAGATATCACGGTGATTGAAGTCTCCCATGAGAACCAGGGCCTGCGATCTAGTAACTTCTGTGAGTTGCCAGAAGAAAGCCTCGTCCACCTCATCCCCCTGGTCCGGTGGTCTATAGCAGACTCCCACCATGACATCACTCTTGTTGCTCACACTTCTAAACCTAATCCAGAGGCTCTCAGGTTTTTCTGCAGTTTCATACTTGAGCTCTGAGTAGTCATACTGCTCCCTTACATACAATGCAACTCCCCCACTTTTTCTGCCCTGCCTGTCCTTCCTGAACAGTTTATATCCATCCATGACAGTACTCCAGTCATGTGAGTTATCCCACCAAATCTCTGTTATTCCAATCACATTATAATTCCTTGACTGTGCCAGGACTTCCAGTTCTCCCTGCTTATTTCCCAGGCTCCTTGCATTTGTGTATAAGCACTTGAGATAACTCACTGATCGTCCCTCTTTCTCAGTATGAGGCAGGAGCCCTGCCTTCTCGCGCGCTCCTGCTCGTGCTTCCTCCCGGTATCCCACTTCCACACTTACCTCAGGGCTTTGTTCTCCTTCCCCCGGTGAACCTAGTTTAAAGCCCTCCTCACTAGGTTAGCCAGCCTGCTTGCGAAGATGCTCTTCCCTCTCTTTGTTAGGTGGAGCCCGTCTCTGCCTAGCACTCCTTCTTGGAACACCATCCCATGGTCAAAGAATCCAAAGCCTTCTCTCCGACACCACCTGCGTAGCCATTCGTTGACTTCCATGATTCGACGGTCTCTACCCAGGCCTTTTCCTTCCATAGGGAGGATGGACGAGAAGACCACTTGCGCCTCAAATTCCTTTATCCTTCTTCCCAGAGCCACGTAGTCTGCAGTGATCCACTCAAGGTCATTCTTGGCAGTATCATTGGTGCCCACGTGGAGAAGCAGGAAGGGATAGTAATCCGAGGGCTTGATGAGTCTCAGCAGTCTCTACTTCACATCATGAATCCTAGCTCCTGGCAAGCAGCAGACTTCTCGGTTTTCCTGGTCAGGGCTGCAGAAAGATGACTCAGTCCCCCTGAGGAGAAAGTCCCTGACCACCACCATCCGCCTCCTTCTCTTGGGAGTGGTGGTCGTGGAACCCCCAATCCTAGGACAGTGCATCTCATGCCTTCCAATCGTCGGAGTCTCCTTCTGTTCCCTTCCCCCAGATGTGTCATCTAGTCCACTCTCCGCATTAGTACCTGTGGAAAGAACATTAAAATGGTTACTTACCTGTATCTGCGTTGCTGGTACATGGACGTTCCCCTTTCTTCTTCTGGAGGTCACATGCTGCCAAAATTTCTTCCTGTCTCCGCAGTGCAGCCTACTCTGAATCTTCAGAATGTTGGGTCCGTAGAAGCATATCCTGATGTCTGTGCAGGAATTCTTCAGTTTCTCTTATGTAACGCAGGGTCGATACCTGTTGCTCCAGACCTTGAACCTTCTCTTCCAATATGGAGACCAGCTTGCACTTTGTACAGACAAAGTTGTATCTACCTGTGGAAGAAAGACAAACATGGCACATCCAGTGCAGGTCCTCCCCATCCATATTGCCGTCCTTCTATGAGCTTCCGCAAGAGTTGTAGTAACTACTCAGAGAAGCTGGCAAGATGTCAGCCACAGTGGGCACTCCCCAGGTAAACTCCCAGGCAAACTCCCTCTTTTAGCCTCTCTGCAGTTCGCTGCTCAGCTGGTTCGCAGCTGACTGGCTTTTTATAACAGTCAGGCCCACTCAAGGCTCACCTGGAACAAAGCACTCCCAAGTCACACTTTTCAAACAACCAATCAAGCACACTGTCAAACTGTCCCCACAACAGACACTCATGAAATGATTATGGCATAACTATGATGTAATTCATGCAAGATAGATCATGTGAGATATCATTGAAAAAGTTATGATTTACTGAATATGATTATCCTATTTGTATGCATGTATCATTTTGGTATCTGAATTTAGGAATATTGTCCATGCATCTATTACAAATGTGTTTATACCTGGGGAATGACCACTAGGCAGTATGCAATCAGTCTAGTTGGCTGGCTGGCTGGGAAGGGCCATTATGGAGAACAATAGGCCTTAGAAGAAGTTTATCTCCCACCAGGGAGCCTTCCTGAGGATGCTACAAACAGCCTCCAAGTCATGGCTGCTGTGACCCTGCAGGGACATGTGACCAAGTCACCTGGTACTGGACTCCATCTTGGAACACCAGTGTTTTTCCACTGACCAAGCATGGAGACAAAAGGTTCCTGCCCTATGCAAAAGCTATTTAAGGCAGGGGAGTGACATCATCATGGTTCTTCACTGACTCCCCGCCCAAAGGAGACCCGGAAACGCCTGAAGAACAAGGACTGGACTGGGGGAGAAGGGTTGGACCAGACTAGAAGGTTTTCTAGCTTGTGAAAGGAATACCTGGGGTTTTAAAGCTTCAAGCAAGAGCAGCTGGCTCCTTCAGAATCCCTGTAACCAGCATAAATCATCATTTAGGGTGCGAAGTTGCTACTCATATCCAATCTCTTTAGTATATTAAGCTTAGATTGCAGCGGTTTTTTTTTTGCTAGGTAATCTGCTTTGATCTGTTTGCTATCCTTTATAATCACTTAAAATTTATCTTCTGTAGTTAATAAATTTGTTTGCTTTATCACAAACCAGTGTGTGGAAATCATAACTGGGAGCAGAAAGCTGTGTATATTCCTCTCCGCATTGAGGGAGAGGGCGAATTTCATGAGCTTACGCTATACAGTTCTCTGTGCAGCACAAGACGGTATAATTTTGGGTTTAGCCTCCAGAGGGTGTGTGTGTGTGCACTTGAATACTGGACAGTTCCTTAGCTAAAGCCTTCCCATGCAGAGCTGGATGTGGTCCCTAACTGTATGTGTGATGGTGAAGGTGGAGACTGGAGCCTGGCAGAGGGCATAACAGGCTGGTCACAGCAGTACAGTGAAGAGGGAACCCAGGTTGATGGGTCAGGAGAGCTCAGTAGTACCCCAGTTCCAGGTGGCACCCTGGAGGGGGAACCAATCACACTTACAATGTAATCACACAATGTAATTACATTAGTGAAAACTGGATCTCAATCAGATTTGGCTGAGACACTGCAAAGGACATATGGAGTGAGATAAACTTCTTTAGACAGAAGGTTAGCCAGTTAAGTTTAGTCTCTAAAAATCATGTTATGATTTTGTTTTATATGAAAACAAAAGGGCTACATTCTCCTTACTCATCTCTTGAATCTTTGATAATAAACTTCTTGTTTTCACTATATGTTTATCACAACACTGAGACACTATACAAGGACCCGATCTGAGTTGAATCAATCAAGCTTGTGTGTACACTGTTCCCTGTGGGAGAGCAGACCTGGTATTACTGTGAGTGTTCACTAGATAAGAGGCTGGACACTGTACAGGAACACTTCAAAGGGGCTTGGAGCTGGGGTACACCTATTGTTAACCTGCAAACAAAAGTAAGGACTGGAATAGTCCAGAGGCGATTGTTTGGGTGGCTAACAGGCTGGTGGTATTAGGGAACTGACACCCAGTTAAGCACAAGGAATTCTTCCTTTCACTGGAGGCAGGGGAATAACAATGTGACTCTCAGTCCTGGATACCCTGAGAACCGTCACAGCTTCTCACTAGCAGTCCATTGAACATGTAGAGCAGATTTAGAAGTCAGATGGCCAGATCCCAAAGTCCTTGTTGTATGGTGAAAGTAACATCTTATGTTACTAATGTGCCTAAAATCAAGTTCCTCATTTTATGGTTACTCTAAATAAATGTCTGATTTTTTTTTTAGAATGTGTTGAACACTTGCACTGGTTATGATTGACTTTAATGGGAGTTTCTTTAAGGAAGGTATTTAGGATATGGTCCAGAAGTTAGGCCCCAATCCTGCAACTGAGCATGCTGACTTGCTGCTTGCTAACCTTCAATTAGCAAGGGCACCATATTTACCAACTCAATGTCCTGGTCATCTTGTTCTGTCTCGCCAGTGTGTCACTCAAAACCAATAGCTGCCCAAGTCAATATCTGATCTATCTGGTAGCACCAGAAAGAAGCAACATTTGAGAGGCTTAACCATAAATGTTGAGTGGTTTGTGGTAAGATTGTGCTAGTAGAGAGTGGCCATAGACATACTGGAGGAATTGCTCTACTCATACCACCACCACAGTTTTTTGTTTTGTTTTTTACTTCTGCTTAGCGTATTCAGCTTCCAACAGGGCTCTGCTGGCATAGGAAACTGTCCCTGTAACAGAATTACACCCAATCCTTTCTTTGAAGTATATCTTGTATAGTGGCTGGTAGTATTTCCAGACAAAGCAATCTAATCTGATTTTTTTTCTTTCAAATGGTTTTGCAGTAGAGTCTCACTCATTCTGCCTTATAAATTGGCATAGAGACTTTGTTATTGCTACCAAATGGGGACAGAACTTGGATGGAAGTTTATCCTCCCTATGAATTGTTGCACCACATTTGCATCTACTATAGCCAGTATTTCTTTGATTGTCTTAACTTTGCTGTACTGCCTTCAGTACTTCCAATGAGAGCATGTGCCTTGTCAGTTGATGATGATGATTGAGTCAGTTTCTGGATTTAACTTTGTTCTTCTCACTGTATCATAAGAATTCCAGTGCATAGCTTTCTTGCACTGTTCCTTCACCCACAATGAGACAGTCATCTGCATTTTAAAATAATACAGCTATTCCAGTACCTGGTTGAATCTTTGCAAGATCTTAGTTTCATGGTTTATGCCGAATAATCTTAGCATCATAGATAGCTGAGTGTCATCGTCCTATTAGATTCTTCATCCAACTTTGTGCTGTCACAACCCACTGATATCAGACTGTAGAGAGTCTGGCAGAATATAGTCAATTGTGGGTAGTAGGTAGTGGCATCTCTCTAGTGCCTGATGCAATGGTTTTGGGTCTATGTGGATCTGCAATTTGCCCAATGTCTTATTTACAACTATATGCTGTTTATCCAGGCAGTGTTAGTATTTACTGCTATGATGGTATCGTATCTTAACAGATTCAAACACCTCGTGGAGTCACTCAGTCACATGGTGCCCCTGGGACTGTCCCTCCATGGTAAGCACACCAGCTCAATCAGCAGATCTACTTCTAACCATAATTCCCCTTCCACATAGCTGTCATCCATGACAATTTCCCCATACTTCCTTAAGAGTCTTTCTGTGGAACTAACCTTCTGCCTTCGTATTCTGTACATAATATATTTTGTATTCTGGAGAAAGTTCTTTAAGAACTTCCTGCCTCTCAAGGTTGGTGTATTTGCTTTTGCAGAAATTCTAACGCTTAGAAGATATTAAATTGGGGGGGGGGGGGGCGGAATGTAGTCTGACCCATTTGAAATGCATTTGACATAGAAAATCTCCGGAACATAAAGTGGAATATAACTGTAGCAGGATTTATTCAGTCTAGATTCAGACTCTGCCACTACCTCAGTTTTTCCTACTTCCCCTAGTTAAGAAAACTTCATGCAGCAAGTGGTCTAATAACCCTCCCCTTCTAGGAGACTGTCTTATTAACACAAAGTTCATAACAAATATTCTACTCAGTCTTCCTAGCTGGCCCACAACCCTTGGTACAGGGTTCTTAGTCCTGTCCCAGCTAAGGCTTTCCTCTAAGCAGGCTTTTTCCCCACACTGCAGCCTTCCTAGCTGACTTCTGCTCCCTGTAGGCCCTCTGCCTGGGAGCTAGGGAGAATCTCAGTATACAGCAATTCTTCTGCTCTGAGTTTCTCCTTCATTGAGAAACCTCATTCAGGTTGCTCTTTAATCTCCCAACAGACCTAGTTCTGAGTCACAGGCTCCCATTATGTGACTCCAGGCTCATTCCCTTCCCATGGGAAGATGAGCTAAGCCTAGCACAGGTCCAACTGTACCTCAGACCCCTTGAAGAGTTAGCTCATCCTGTGACACTAATATTTCTGCTAACCAATGGGAACAACTGGCAGTTTTGCACTGCTAATTTTCATGCTGGTTGAAATTCTGATTTTTTTTTAAACACCGGTAGTCTGATCAGATTACCAGACCACCAACTTCCTCCCAAAATAATTTATTGTTCAGGCTTTATCCCTACAGACATTAGCTACAAAAATTATATTGACCTACGTTTTTATAATGTGGTGTTCAGTGCCTTGAGCTCAGGTGCCTGTTGTAGCGTCAGTGTCTCAAATAGAGTAGCTTACTACTACCCTGAAGGAATGCAGCATGCTCCCTTTCTCCACCCTGTGCAACTAGTCTGCTCTGCTGATAGGGAGTAGGGAAGAGGCATAGCCATGGTTCAGTTAGTCCCCTTCCTGACCAGTTGCCATGGCCTGATTTGGGGCAGGCAACCCAGGCGACCGCCTGGGATGCTGGAGTGGGGTGGGGGTGCCGGGATCAGGCTGCTGCTGTTGTTAGTGACAAATGGGAAAATAGAATGTTTTGAAGTAACATATTTCAGGTATTCCATAGGTGGATTCATTTTTCACTAACCACCTAGAATGTTCTAGACCTTTGTAGAATCTCGTGGAACCTTCCAGTCTTTTGGAGAACTACATTTTCCTTGAATCTCCTAGAATGTTGTCAGCCATGCCCTTGTGGGTATATAGGAGGCAGCGTGTCGCCAGTCAGTCAGTGAGGTGTAAGAACGAACTGAAGAGAAGTGAGAGCCCAGCTGTAATATTGTGAAACTTGTTTTATTGTGTAGTTGTGAAAGTGTACTTGTGTTTTAAGACTTGAAGAATGTAAGTAGCGACTAACAAAAGACATATGTAATGAGATGCCAGAGGTATCTATCGAACCCCTATCTACGCAACAATGTAAAAGAAATACTGTTACTTCTTTTGCTATGCTTAACACATAATTTTGATGACTTTTTAAGACTTCAGAACATAAATTTTGCTCTCCCTAATACTGTCTGTTTTCCCCCATAGAAAATAAAAGATGCCCCAAGAAGCCTTCAGTTTCTCAGTAGAGGAAGCAAAAAGCTCAATTGCAATCTAGTTTGCAGCAAGGTCTAAGGGGACTTTTGTCCCCTTACTAAAACTCAGTGGGGGTGTTTTGGCTGGCTAGCTCTCAGTACCAAAAGAAAGGGGAAGGATTGATGGGAATACAGGACCCTGAGACTGACAGTTCCCAGGAACAATGGGAAGAGGCCAGTGCTCCAGGTCAGCCTGATTGACCTCCTCCGTGTGAGCTGGAATTGCCTGAGTCAGACAGAGTGGGGCTGAGCTAAGGAGAAAGCAGGGGCTCAAGAGGAACTGGGGAGAAGAGCTGTGCCAGCCAGAGGGGCCACAAAAGCAGCCCAGGAAGCAGATCAGTGCTGGGAGCAGAGTCACAGGTGCCAACTTTCCTTGGCGCCGATGGCTGCTCACGCCCCCGGCCCCACCCGATTCCATCCCCTCCTGCCCCATTAGACCCCTCCCCAAATCTCTGCCCAGCCCCACCTCTTCCCCCAGCACGCTGTGTTCCCCCTTCTCCCCCTCCCTCCCAACCCTTGCTGCGCAAAACATCTGTTTCGTTGCGCAAGCGCTGGGAGAGAGGGGGAAGAAGCAGGATAGCGGTGCACTCAGGGAAGGAGAAGGAGAGGAGGTGGAGGTGAGGTGAGGTGAGCTGGGGTGGTGGGGGGGAGCGGATTGGGGAGCTGTCGGTGGGTGCAGAGCACCCACCAATTTTTCGCCGTGGGTGCTCCAGCCCCAGAGCACCCAAGGAGTCGACACCTATGATAGAAGCAGCCCACAGAGCAGACCTGTGCTGGGAGGAGAGCTGCAGCAACCAGAGCCAGAGGGGCCAGAGAAGCCGCCCAGGGAGCTGGAGGCAGAGCAACAGCAGCAGCGTTGAGGCAGAGTGGAGGTGGAGCTGGGGCTGAAGCAGTCCGGAGCCGGGTGAGGTGAGCAGCTGGGGAGAGTGTGGGGGACCCCGGCAGCAGGTCCAGCGCAGGGAGACACCCCCAGCCAAGATGCCTTGCAGGCCAGACTTGGAGGGGGATTGTAACTCCGACGGGGCGGAGGCGACGCTGGGAAGAAGAGTCCTGCCACCCAGAGCCTGGGGGTATGTGGCCACTGCCAGAATAAGTGTCCAACCCACAGCATCCCTGCAGCACAGCCAGGGCCTGAGAAGGAGGCCTGGGACTTATAAGGAACAGACTGAACTGCCCTGACATTCCAGAGACGCTGGTTGTGATGTCCCCTGCCACAGAGCAGGATCATGTGTTTTGCTTTAATCTTTCCCTTTTTCCTTATTTTTTTTATTGATTGCTGTTTAATAAATTGTATTTGCTCTGAACTGTATGTAATAAGTGGGTCAGGGAAGCATCCAGTGCAGAGAGAGCATCCCGGAGGGGGGAAACCCTAGCCCCTTTGTTAAGTGACCACAACAAGGTTGGGGGTCAAGCCCCCCAGGAATCCTGGACCCAGCCTTGTTGGAGTTACAAGGACTCTGCCACACAGGAGAGTGGAAGGGGAGCCCTTGAGATCAGGCAGGCCTCTAGGTAAAGGACTCAGATCCTTTCACTAGCCCATTTCACCGGGGTAGTGCATAAGCCAGGAAAGTTCCCCACAATAGCAGGACCATTCCCCTACTTACAAAGGGGCAAATTTGATGGGAAAATATGTGAAACAGAACAACATAGAACCGGCTTTGGGCAGTAGCAATTGTCCGAGTGCTGAAGAAATTGAGGAGCGAAGCATAAAGATGATGGAAGCCCTATTACTAAGGAATTAGCATATTTACCTGACGATAAGGAATGGAAATGTGAGAAAAGTGATGGAGAATCATCTGCTTTTCCTGGTGGTATAAAGGAGATTGACAATAAAGAAGAATGTAGCTCACATGAAAAGAAGAGTAATGACAAAGAAAAATCTGATTTACATGAAAAGTAGAGAAAAGATAAAGAAGAATCAGTTTTGCATGATGACAGAAACAGCAGTGAGGAAAAACTGTACACTACAAATCCATACATCAGATCATAGGCACTGACTTCCCCTCTTTCCTCAGGGGGCTCAACTACCCTCTGCCTCTGACCCCACCCCCATTCCACCCCTTTCATGAGGCCGTGCCCCACCTTTTCCCACTCCTGCCCTGCCCCCTTCCCCAAAATCCCGGCCCCAACTCCACCCCCTCCCTGCTCCTATTCCAACGCCTTCAACAAATCCTGGTCCTGCCTCTTTCCCACCTCCTCCCTTGAGCGCGCCACATTCCCGCTTCTCCCCCTCCCTCCCGGAGCATGCTAATGCTGGCAAACAGCTGTTTGGCAGTGGCCAGGCAGGAAGTGCTGGGAGGTAGGCAGAGGAGCAAAGATGCAGCCCACTCGGGGGAGGAGGGGGGGTAGGGCAGGAGGGGTGTATGAGGGGAGCTTGGCTGCCGATGGGTGCAGAGCACCATCTAATTTTTCCCCCATGGGTGCTCCAGCCCCGGCCATCCTAAACTCTGCCAATATTGATCGTACAATTTTGAATTGGCCAGGCAAATCAAGGATATGATGTTTCCAGTAAATGAGTAGAAGTAACACTTGTAAAAGTCACACTGTGAAAGGGTGCTTGAGAATGGTGAGAAACTGAATCGGTGTTGGCTAGTTTACTCGAAATCAACTGACAAAGTGTTCTGTTTTTGTTGCAAATTATTTGACAAAAATGCCAAATTGTTGCTTGTGGTTTCAGGGTACAATTACTGGCATAATTTAGCTGATGCTCTGAAGCAACATGAAAGGTCACCCAGCCATTTTACGGCCTACTCCAAATGGATGGAGGTGGAGTCCAGGATCAAGCTGAATAAAGGCATATGTGCAGAAAACCAGCACCTTATAAATGTACTACATGCATCCGACAAAGTGGGTATTCACCCACGAAAGCTTATGCTCAGGTACGTCTGTTAGTCTGTAAAGTGCCATAGGACTCTTTGCCGCTTTTATAGATCCAGACTAACATGGCTACCCCTCTGGTACTTGATTATAAACGTAGACACCCAGCATTGGAGGAACATGCTCGAGTGTCTGATCTCAGTTACCCTCTTCCTTGCAAAGAATAATTTGGCTTTCTGGGCTCGTCAGATAAGTTGTTCATTGAAATAACAGTAATTTGCTTGGTTTGGTAGATAGGTAGGTTTGGGAAATACAACAATGTCTTGCATTATTACTCCCAAAATTAGACTTTAGGCACCCCGCAATAGCCTGCTTACCCCAATAACTCAATCTATTAATTTATCTATTTTGGTAGGTAAAAGAGCTGCCCCAGCTTAGAGGATTTCCCAGGATTTTACCACAGGGTTTCTGACCTTTGGAGGACTCCCCAGAACAGACTAGCTCTGTTGACCCTTGGAAGAACACGAATACAGCCTTCCGCTCAAAGGATTGACACTCAGACATTTAAATATTCTTTATTTAAACAGTATTTCCTAATACAATGAATCTAAAACATAATAATATTATTAAAACACATCAAATCTAAAACATATAAAACCACACATTTTCTTAAAGGCATAAAATTCTATTAGCACAGATGCATATTAAAGTACCCAAAATTACAATGTCCTACAATTGGAAAATAGCTTTAAGTGATTACATTCTATGTGACTATGATGGCCAGTCACACATAGGATGTTGACAGCAAGTTTTTAAACATTAAAGACTATACATATAACAACAAAACATACATAAACAATCATCCAGCTTTATTATCTCTAACACACCCTTTCACTCAGTTTATTATTGAAATCACCACGTTTACTTCTTGTGTAGTTTTCTCTCCCTCTGAAAAAGGTCCTTCTGATCTGTCTGTTTTGCTACCTGTCAGTGATTCTGTTCTTTCTTTTTTAGTGATTTCGCTCTTTCACTTTGGCGCCTTTTTCACTTGCTCGCAGATTCCAACAAACTCTTGCTGACGCAGACACAAACTGACTAAAGCCTGTCAGCTCTCTTCCTTATACACAGCTTTTGGCCTATTCTGATTGGCTGATAAAATTATAAGGCTTGAAGAAATAACTAATCGGCTTCAAGGTCTTTACCTGTCAGTCAAAGCTGGATTTGATTGAAGACCTAGGCCTGAGAAACTGGACCTGATTGAAGACCTGTATCCTGCCTGCCTGACCCCTCCCTTCAGTTTTTGGAGCGACCTTTATTTTACCTCAGCCTACCTATTTGCTATTGGCCGAATTGTTCCCAGACCTCCATTTTGGATTTCTCTGAATGTGACTGTTTGCGACCACCATCTTGTTTTCACTAGCCATAACCACCCAAAACTATCTTTATTAATTATTAAACTTCTATAATTATAAACAACTATCCATATTTAAGTATACCCTAACACTATGATTCACTATCACCATTCTATTTTTTATTATTTTTGTAACTCTTCTGCCAGGTGGAGTCAGCAGCAACCAGGACCGGGTTCAATATCTAGGGGTTCCTTTTCAACAGTACAACGCAGAACCGGCTCAAGCCACCACCCAGTAACCTGGGAACATTACACACCACCCCTGGGCACCTCTGAGAGGCAATACTTCTCCACTCGCAAGCATAGAGTCTGAGTGTAGAAAAGAAACTTTTAATGAAAGGAGAGAAGTCACCCAACATTAACTAGGGAAAATGCCGCATGCATGATTCATAAACATAAAAATGTGAGCAGGCTGCCCACCCCAGAGTGCATGGGGCAGAGTCTTCTGCCACACGTTCTTGAGTTCAACAACCAAAAGTTACTTTACTGTGCCCCCTTTGCTCCCTCATCATACCCCACTCGCAGTAGTTGTCCTGGCTCAGTGAGGACCCAAGGTTCAGAAGTGCATCTGTGTGAGTTCACCTCCCACCCAGGGAAGAAGGCTTTGGGCTTGCTCCACCATGAGGACTTGCTCTGGTTGGCTGCCCCACCAGCTGCTTTTCCTCACTGCCTGGCCATCCTGCCAGCTACTATTCTTCACTGCCTCCCACTTGCCGCTCCCACTGGCTGACTGCTCGCCACTTTCACTGGCTACTCCTCCTGGTCACCTTCTGCTGTCACCTGCCTCTCTGCTATAATTCCTGTAGGTCAGTCCTTTAGTGATTGTCAGCTCTTAGTGATTTTTAGCTCTCAGTAGGATGGGCAGAAACTCTGTCCCACCATAAGTGATTTCAGCACTTAAAATAACAAAGGGCTCCTAATGAAGCCAATTTAACTCTATCTTTGAACAGTGGGGAGGAACAGGTTAAACCAGACTGGGGATCCTTAGGGACAGTCCACACCTCCTGGCTGGGACACCTGTCCCCACCCCTCTCTGCTTTCACAGGGATTTGGCATTCGAGCCCCTGGTTTAACGAAGTCTTTTCAGCTGAGGGTCACCTCATTTGGGACAGTTTAAGCACAGTGCTACTCCTCTTTTCTCAAACAATAAAGACAACAACATTGGTAACAACATTTCACTACCCCTGTATTCAGTTCAAAAAGTGATTTGTAATGCAACACCAGCCAAAGTTGATCGCTTGGAGCAATACAGCTCCTGTCTGCTAGATACATACGCAGAATAGATGTGTTCATATAAATACAGTTTGCTCCTGAAGTCTCTCCACCTCCCCAACTAGCTGTCAGGGGAGAGTTCATTCAGACCCTGTTTACATCTTAAACAAGCTTAATTCTTATCTCCTCCTGCTTCAGCTAGCACTGGCAGCGCAGCGCTCTTAGTGCTGTATTTCTTACACAAAACAGAGCAGCTGAAAAATCTCTTGTATCAACGTGAGCACCTACATTGTAAGGAAGCTATGGAGCATTACTGCAGCAAAACAATTCAAAATGAATTGATTGACCTTTCGGCAAGGAAGGTGCTTGATAACATATTGTTGCGGCTTGCAAAGTGAAGTAGTAGGCCGCAGTATTGCTGCACTCCCAACATTAGACACAGTGAAAAGATATCATTTACAGTAAGAGTTGTTGATGACAAGGATGGCTGTATCCAAGTAAAGGAACACTTTATCTGTTTCCAATCTGTGAATGACTCTACTGGAAAAGGCGTAACAGAACTGTTTATGAATGTTTTGAATGAGAATAAAATAAAGCTTCTGTTAAGTGACAGCATAAGGCCAGTGAGATACCAAACAACTGAGGTTTACGATGCCTGATGGAACTGGTCTCAAACAATAAAGACAACAACATTGGTAACAACATTTCACTACCCCTGTATTCAGTTCAAAAAGTGATTTGTAATGCAACACCAGCCAAAGTTGATCGCTTGGAGCAATACAGCTCCTGTCTGCTAGATACATACGCAGAATAGATGTGTTCATATAAGTACAGTTTGCTCCTGAAGTCTCTCCACCTCCCCAACTAGCTGTCAATAACAACATTGGTAACAACATTTCACTACCCCTGCGCAAACTGTATTTATATGAACACATCTATTCTGCGTATGTATCTAGCAGACAGGAGCTGAATTGCTCCAAGCGATCAACTTTGGCTGGTGTTGCATTACAAATCACTTTTTGAACTGAATACAGGGGTAGTGAAATGTTGTTACCAATGTTGTTGTCTTTATTGTTTGAGAAAAGAGGAGTAGCACTGTGCTTAAACTGTCCCAAATGAGGTGACCCTCAGCTGAAAAGACCTCGTTAAGCCAGGGG
Organism: Dermochelys coriacea; assembly: GCF_009764565.3. Lineage (NCBI taxonomy): Eukaryota > Metazoa > Chordata > Testudines > Dermochelyidae > Dermochelys > Dermochelys coriacea. Next base: position 223,277,480 of record NC_050069.1, on the reverse strand, counting down.
CTCGAATGCCAAATCCCTGTGAAAGCAGAGAGGGGTGGGGACAGGAACATGAAGGGAAGAAACAGTGCTGTCCAGGGAAGGATCCTTATACTGAATCCAAGAGCTTTCTTCATGCATTTTTATTGCCATTTCCTCAGTCTGGTTGTGTCATATGCTGTGTCATCATTAGATTCAGTATCTCTCTTCAGAGTACTGCAAAGGATATACATCCTGTTTTCAGTATGAACTATCAGGTGGAAGATCCACATAGACAGTGTTACAAATCTGACCATGAAGTTGTTAAGTGACAGCATAAGGCCAGTGAGATACCAAACAACTGAGGTTTACGATGCCTGATGGAACTGGCGCAGTCGAATAAAGCCAAGGCCAGAATTCAACACGAGAGGCAAAGCCTGTCAAACTAAATCACTGACTTCAAATTTCTGGTCTCAGTTGTAGTTTGGCATGATATCCTGTTCCCAGTAAACATTGTAAGCAAGGCATTACAAACACAGTCAATGGACATCATGACCACGACTACTTTGATGAGAAGCTGCCTTGATTTGTTGTGGTGTAGAGAGACAGTGGATTTGAAGATGCTATCATTGCTGTCAAAGACATGGTAGAAAACTTAGGAGTTGAGCCTGTTTTCAAGGAAACTCATATTCATCTGAAGAAGAAACAGTTTGGTTATGAAGGCAGAGATGGGGTAATGGGGAGCTCGGAAATAAAATTCAAGAGGACTTCTTTTGCTTGCTCATTAACACTGCTCGAGTGTCCATCAAAAAAAGGTTTGGACAAACGAAGCACCACAAAAAGACTTGGGGATTGTTGTATGACCTTAGTAAGCTGCCAGTGGACAGGAAAACACTCTTGAACAATTGTACAGACTTGCACTGGACACTGACACAAGGGGAATGTTTGGACATCAATGATAAAGATCTCTATGTTGAATGGGACAACATCTGTCACATTTTGCCACATGGGAAGCACTCTCACTCCAAGTTCTCCAATTCATTCTTGATGCCAAGCTGAAGGACGCTTTCCCTAATGTGTGGATAGCTTTGAGGATTCTGCCCACGCTAGTGGTCACAATCATGAGTGGTGAGAGCAGCTTTTCGAAGCTCAGGCTCATTAAAACATATCTTCAATTGACAATGGCCAATGAGAGACTGACATTGCTTGCTATTTTATTACTTGAAAATGCCACTGGTCAGTCTTCGAATCTCTCTGATGCTTTGCTTCATTTCACGAGGGCAAAGGCGAGAAAAGCAACCTTTTGAACTAAACGACTAGGGTTAACATTCTAAGGCTGTCACCTATTGTAGCACTATTTAATACTGGTCCACCCAATGTTGGTGCACAGTTCAATTTCTTCATGTTAGGACATGAAGTTTCTATAAGATAAGAGGAAATTAATTTTTTTATTTGCTTATATATGGCATGAATAAATACAGATTTGCAGATCCTAGCATGCAAATTTATCTTCTTATATGACAGAGATAAATCATACATGCAAATCATGCATCAAAGTTGTGACATGGATTACAAATGCAATAAAAATAAGGTATTCAAAAGTTTAACAAATGGAGGGAGGTGCCAAAGACGCTCCTTTTCTGGGGTGACATTTGGTCCTGGGCCAGCCTTGCCAGTTGCTCCCATTGGAGGACAACTTTTTAGCAGCCTCTGTGCTGCCCTAAGCACTAGTCCTGCAATATTAGTCAGCCCATTACACAAAACATGCATGCATACAAAACTAATAATACTAAAGGGAGGAGGGAAGAGTCCTTGCTCCCATCCCCATATGTAGCTGTGTATCTAGCCCTATAAATTTATTTTATTCTATGTTTAGGGTGGAAATATCAAAAGTGCACAGTGTTGTCATAACTGGTCCTATTCATATCAGGAGGAATATTTTACTATTAACTTGAATAGGAGCAGAGTTAGGCCAATCCAGCACTTTTGAAAATTCTACTCTTATTTATTAAGTTTGTCAAATGAAGTTATCCTCTACTGGTTTAAACCATTTCAAAGTCACTGAAATCTCTTGGCAACCTTTTGAAATACTTAGTAACAATGTTTCTGACCTGGGAAAAAATTAGCATCTACTGTTGTGTTATCTTGTACAACTTTATCTTCTTAATTTGTTGTAAAACAGCAGCTTGAATTGCTTTACTTTCTATGGGAAATTATTTATCTTAAACATCACATCACCCATATGAACTGGCAACATAAGAATGCACAATGTAAGTGTTTTGCTTTGACACTGTAAAGCTTCAAAGTTCTGAGTGAGCAGGATCTTCGATCAGAACAAGCTCATTTTGATTCAGTCTTTAGCTTGTCAGTTCTTCTCAATAAATACAATGTCATTCCAGAAGGTACTTATTTTGCAGATTCTAATGTGGGCAACTCGCATGGATATGACAGGGCTCCAAAGGCAATGCTGAGGCTCTGTTTATTTATCATCTGCATTATTTTTAAGGCAATCTAAAGGTTCAACACAAATAACATGAAGACCCAATATTTTATCATATCTGGCTCACCGCCTAGACTCCCGAAAATGAATTCAAGGTTTTTGTGGTTTATCAGAAAATTGCATGTGCTAGCAAACTGTGCATGTGTATATATTATTTTTCAGAAGACTAAAAACTTGAAATGGTAGTTGACATACATTTTAATGATGGACTTATTAGATAGAGAATATGAGCAGAACTTGTCATAAATTCAATCCTGATCATTTTTACAACTGTAGATCTATTATCAGTATCTGACAGAGCTATGTTCGCTAGAGAAAAGGTTTTTTTTTTTCAATAACTGGACTCCCATAGTGTCAGGAAGCATGGGGTAAAGCCAAATGATGTCATCAGTCCTGTCTGCGACTCATAAAATAAGACTATGGAGTTCTTCCCCCTGGTCATAGACACTCTTGGCAGTAATTGTGAGCATTAGGATTAAAATATTTTTGTTTCCTCCATATGATCTGATGTTGTGTGTGTCTAATCTTTTGATTGTATGTTCTACAGTCTAATTAACTATAGTTTCCTCTTTGTAAAATTCCTTTTTATTAAAGGATGCAGAGACCTTTAGATACAGAGCCCTGTATCTAAAATACAGAGTCTGTATTTTATAGAAAACTAGATTTCTACAACCTTTGATCATTAAGTTTTGTTGGGTTTTCTAAACTCTGCTTCTCTGGAGTTTAATTCTTCAGCATGGGGGAATCAGCATTGCCCCTATAATACCTACAGGCCAGACAAAAAAAGGTATTTAGGACCATAAAAATGTAGATTGATACCTAGTGAGATTTACAGAGCATCTCTCTGCATCTAAATCTAGATCCATACACTTGTTCTTACCCCACATTAGTCAGGGCAATATTGTAAGAAGTCATGCCTTCCCAAATGTCAGCTGGTCACTACTTTCTTGTCATGGGATGACAAACAACAGAATAGCAGGGTATAAAGGAATAAAGAAGGAATAAAGAAAAATATTTAGTTCTGAATTAGTATGACTAATATTCTCTATATCATTTGTCACTCTTTTTATTTATCTTGGGACTTTATTGTGTATTATCGAAAGTGCACTTTCACCCCTTATGCTGACCGCAGCTGTGATCAGTATGTAGTTTTGCTGCCAATTAAGACAACTTCAGTTGCAGAACAAATGTATGTAATGGGCCTTACATAAGTGGGTGCTGTACATATTGTTACTCCTTATTGGGCAGCCTGCCAATTTTGCTAATTGTATACCGGGAGGGTAAATTGATAATATCTTGTATGATGCCCCTGGAGGCTAATGTCCTCTATTTATAGAACAGTGCAGTGTGGGCAGAAAAGTGAAAGCTTTCCTACACTGCCCAATCAGTAACCTCAACCTTGATCTGAATGGACTGCTCTCTAGATAGACAAGGTTAGTCACCATGCCCATTCAAACGTTGTCCTCCCTGTTAAAAGCCAAGGTTGCCAACTGTGATTTGATGGTAGCTTTTCAGATATGGTCATATCTGCAACAAGAACTGAACTGAACCACAGACTCAATTTATGCAAGCAATCACATGACAACTCTTTCACTCCCTTAACCATTATGCCTAGATTCAAACCAGCATCTAGAAATGAGAGATTCCTGTCACTTTTCCCACTCCGCCTGAGCTAGCAAGTCTATAGCTTTTGGGTGAAGCTGTTTAATATTCATGCTTCTGTAGTTTAGCTGATGCCGGGATACCAGTATCCAATATGGAATTGCCACCCTGAACACAGTTCCAGGGGGAGATCTTTTCCTTCTAAGCACTTTACCTCAAGCAGTTTTCTAGCCCTGCTTAACACAACTTCTTGCTGCCGGTCAGAAATGCACTTCCTTTATGTGTCTTTTTGTTAATGCAATAGATACAACTGTAAGCAGAGTCAGGATGAGCTCTACCCTGACATCTGGTGGCGAGTCATGGTGGGTTGTGGAAAAGAACTTCAGGGGCTGATCTCATTTGCATAGGCACACCCACCCTAGCCTCACTTTGGCTGCTGTGGGAGCCCCAGTTTGTCTGTTATTGGGGCAGGAATAAACTGTTATTACCCTGATTATGTGACTCAAGGACTGTAGAACTGTACTCGGCCTTTTGTTATGATGGACGGACTCACCATCAATTAAGCAGCACTCGCTAGGCAAGGGTCATGGGTTCCAAAACCCAGTGACTGGAGAGAGAGAGGTTGGGGATAGGTATTAATGCTTGGTGGCATGGATCTCCTTACATGCTAATTGCACTTTCTCTCTCTCCGCTGTGGAATATCAGCTAATTTTGATTCCTTTAGGAGTCGAGCTGCTGAGCTGAATTCACTTGGGCTAATGGTGTACCAGCACTGAGGCTCCCCTACTACAAGCTGAAATCACAAAAGAGCTAAACTTACTAAGAGCTGAAATCACTGAGTGTTGTGTTAAGTAGTGGGGGAGCCTGAAGATATATGGCAGAGCAGTTTGCAGGATGGCGAGCAGAGCAGAGTGGCTTGTGGAACAGTGAGCAGAGCATTGCAGTTTGCGGGATGGCAAGCAGAGCAGTTTGTTGGATGCCTGGAACAGGTATGGGGGTGGCTGGCAGAGTGGAGCCCCATGGAGAGGAGGGGCAATCAGCTTTGGACCACGTAAGGTGCTTCTTAACGCCCCCCACTTACCCCATCTCCACCCAGGTTGGGAGGTAAAACTCTGCAGATAAACTTTCAAACTCTGGGGCTGCCCGGACCAGGGACGGACTTTTGGGACTTTGGGTGATTTTAGGTTGCTGGACTCAAGAACCAAAGGGAAAGGACATGCCCCAATTTGCTTGGGGTGGGTTTTTTGCTCATGGGTTGTGTTATGAATTCTGTTGGTGGTGTTTCCCCAACATAATGCCACATTGTTTCTCTCTGTTATTAAAAGGCTTTTTGCTACACTCAGAATATGTGCTTGCGAAAGGGGAAGTATTGCCTCTTGGAGGTGCCCATTGGGGGTGGTATATATTTGTCCCAGGTCACTGGGTGGGGGCTCGAGCCGGTTTTGCATTGTGTTATTGGAATGGAACCCCTAGATACTAAACCTGGTCCTTGTTGCTGCCAACTCTGACGGGCAGAAGGGTTACACAACATATAACAGGCTATAGATCAAGAAGAGTACAGAGGTGTGCAACACCAGTATTCTAGTGTTGGGATGGAAAAGGGAATTGCTATAGACAAGTGGTGGTTATGGGATTTGGCCTATGGTCTAGAGGTAGCTCAGTGGGTTGCTCTAAAAAGAACCAAGTTCAGATCTCAAACACTGCCAAGAAGGAATAAAAATACTTTTGAACTAGAATAGATACATGGGGGTTTTTTTGTTTGTTTTTTTGTTAATGCCAAAACCACAACAGTCTTTGTTGTCCTAGGGCCAATAGTTTAAAATTAAGATGACTTGTAGAATTTATTCTCCAGCCATGTTTGAAAAGTTACTCTCTTCTCTAGGCCCACTATCATGAATCTTTGATGCATGAGAATCTAACCTAGTAAATCTGTTTATCTCTTCACTATGCTTGAGACTGAAGTCAAACTTTTCAACCATAGATGCCTATTGACTACTGGGAGCTGCAGGAATTCAGCAGCTTTGAAGGTCAGCCCATTCTAATACTTTAGGATCCTAACTTTTAGGCTTCAGAGTAGCAGCCGTGTTAGTCTGTATTCCCAAAAAGAAAAGGAGTACTTGTGGCACCTTAGAGACTAACAAATTTATTTGAGCATAAGCTTTCGTGAGCTACAGCATCCGATGAAGTGAGCTGTAGCTTACGAAAGCTTATGCTCAAATAAATTGTTAGTCTCTAAGGTGCCACAAGTACTCCTTTTCTTTTAACTTTTAGGCATCCATCATGGGCTGGTCTCCACTATGGGGAGATCAACGCTACTGCAATCGATGCAGCAGGTCTAGTGAAAACCCACTAAATCGATGGCAGAGTGCTCTCTGGTTGACCCCGGTACTCCAGCTGTCTGAGAACAGTAAGGAAAGTCGACCAGAGAGTGTCTCCCGTTGACTCAGCAGAGTGAAGACACTGGGGTAAGTTGACCTAAGCTACTGTCGACTCCAGCTATGTTATTCACGTAGCTGGAGTAGTGTAACTTAGGTCGACTTACCCCAGTAGTGAAGACAAGCCCCATGTTTGAAAAGATTTTTGTATCTGTGTATGATTCCAAGAAAAAGTTGCAATGCCCGTGATAGTGTGTTTTATTATATATGATTTAAAAATAGAATTACCATCACCCTTGTTACACATTACCATTTTATTTAATAAAAGTCAGAGCAGTTTGCAATAAAACTTTCATTACAGTCCCAGGACTCCCCCACCCCTTGATCTTCACTGCTAACTGCTGACATTCAAAACTTCTCAGCATATCAATGTGATAAATCATAAGTGCAATACATTTTACTGCTAGTCCTGTACACTGTACCCTAATTAACTGCATTTTATCTGTGCAGTGGTGCTATATAAAAGCATATTATTTTTTTTGGCAAATTTTTCTTTTAAAAATAGCTAGTCAGTATACTTTAAAAGAGCTTTAATTTTACTAAAAAAAATGCAACAAAGGGGACATATTAAACACTCACTTAATAGTTTCAACTGATTTCTTCCTTGTAATAAATACTATCTACTGAATTTTAATTTTAGAAATACAGATTATTATTGAGTTCTCTCTTGAGCTGATTTAGTCTGCATATGTCTGTTTTTATGTAACTTGATGTGGAGAAGTGGAGCACAAAAGCTTGAGTTATGTAATGTAGCATTTTTCTCTAGAATTTGGCATCTGTCTTGGAAAACTTATCATGTGGTCAGGAAAAGGACACTGTATATATCCAAAGATAGAAGTGGTGTAAACAAGCACTTTAAAAAATTATTGGAAAAAATTTTAACACACTGTAAGTTAAAACAGCCCACAGGCAACTTTAACTTGCTGAACCAGCACTTATGTAGCCAATCACCCTACATCTCAGCGACACTGGCAGTATTACAGAGCTCCGTTTCAGATGGCGGAACTATTTTTGAACAGTTTCTGCTGCGTTTTCAGATACAAACATTAGCTCTTCTTTTCTAACTTTTTTTTTCTTTCAAAAGCTTGGCTCATGTGGACAACACAGGAAAACTCTTTCTCTCCATCTGTGTATGGTTTCCCTCCCTAGGAGCATCTCAGTGCAACAATGAATTTCTGGATATTATTCCACAGATCTTCTTTTTTGTGAAGGACTTCCCTTTCAAGACTATTGGTATCATAAAACAACTAAGTACTGTAGCTGTTCCTCTGGCAGCTGTGTCTTAAACTATGATAGTCAATTCTCAATCAACCCACCTCCTTTGCAGTGAGAATGCAGGCTAATCAAACTTGGTGAAGTTAGTCGTCCAGCTCCATTTCATTATTTCACCTCAGCTGTACTTTCTTGTCTAACTTCTCCCTTCTTCCGCATTTCATTTTTACTCATATTTGCCTGCTCCATTTTTGCTGCACTTCCATAGCAAAACTTACATACAGCACCACTCTGGACATAGTTGCGTGGGTAGTGCTTTGCAGTGGGGAAGCTCCATCTGCACAAAACCTCTCCAGGCTAGGTTAGCATGGGCTAACTCTGCAGCGAAGACCTACTCCTAAACATTGAGAGAAGATGCAGGTAAATTGAATTCTGGTTTCCTTTGATATACCAGAACTCCAAACTACATGGTCACTACCCAGTCTAAGTTCAAATTTCTTTATTTTGTGTCTTGGAAAAGTAGCAGTTCAGAGTTATCTGATGATTTCAGCCATTTGTTGACTTTCTTAAATGTAGAACAGATTTTTTTTTTCAAAATGATTCATTGTGAAGATATCACTTTTTCTAATGTGTCATGTATGTTTTTGAATTATACAAGATAATTCCCATACCACAACTGAATTCTACATTCAGATATACCACAAAGCAAAATCCATTTCACAGGCTGACCTATGACTATCCACTTGGAATTTTTTTTCAAAGAATATTGTGCAGCCAGGTCACATCCAGATGCACAAGAATCAAATATCTAGAGAACAGGGAAGTCCGATTGTATCTGCCATTTATTATTTTGTCAGATTTTGTTGTCTTTTCTCCTGTATTATATTTTTACTGTTAAAGCAACACACGTAAAACTCTACATGCTTTTCCTCAGTGGAACCCTATGCTTTTTAGAAACTACATAGGTGAGTGATTCCTCTTTATCACTGAAAAGCAGCCATTTTGGGGAGGAATTTAGATGCTACTCTTTGTCAACAACTTTATATTATACTAGCAGTGCAATCAGTTAAAATAGAATATGAACATTTGTCATGTGAGTTGTGGTTGCATTTTTTATAACATGTTAATGAAGAGCAGCCCAATGCTAGCCTCTTCTACTAAACATTTGCTCAATAATATCTTACCCAGTCAAAGGCTGCCTTTTTGTAGGGGCTGAGGGGAATGAACATGGGTTTCCTGTAATTTTCAAAAGATGCTTTGATGCTTACTGAACAGGCCTTTGATAGTGATGAGCTGACCTCATTTTTAAAGGGTTCTCAAAGCAGTGTTTCCTGGTTTTGTTTTTTTAAATGCTCATATTGCTGCTCCAGGGGAGCCAGACTGGATCCATCTAACTCACCTCAACTGACTGATAAATCGGATAGGATATAGACACAGAAGTACTTATTTTAAGATGTAAGTTTTGCAGATCTATAACTCTTAATGGACAAATAGATCCTCTTTTTAAGTAGCATTTGTGTGAGTTTCTGGTTTGTTTTTTAATTTTTGTCTTGAATGGATTTCTGTATTGCTACCAATATACTGTCTGCTGCAGTTAGCATCAACCACCCTGTAGTTGAAAAATAAATCAGAAATAACAAACACAGGGCAATAGCTGGATGGGAACTGCTTGCACAGAGAAGTGAAAGCAGCAAGTTTAAAATCAGAAAAGGAACTGGCTATTGTCCTCTTCCCCACATCCTTTCTATTTGGAAAAAAAAGACTATCAATATGTTAAACTGATTATCTCTAATGTCTGTGGTGCATTTTCTGTTATCAGCGTCGCTGTGACAGTTGATCTTGGAGATGAAAAATCATTTGTCATGTACTCCAAAAGTTGTAACTGATTTTTTAAAAATTAAAACAAAAAACAAACAGTGAAACTTACAAAACCAATCAAATGTTTAGCTTCCTTGCACAAAATAAAAGCAAATATGAAATAAGAGAATAATTACAAATTCACTTGCATCACTGTGAGTAGAACACTGCCTCCACTGTCTGATGTTCTGTTCCCTGTGGGAGTACTAAAGGAATAGCAATATGTTCTGAATTATTGGTTCATCTTCTGTCTTCTCAGTAATGTATGCATTGTATTATGCTCAATATCTCATACAAACTACAGTTTTAAAAAAACAAGGTACTGTTCTTCTGCTTCCCCTTCTAGTTAATGACAAACCTTGCAGCAACCACCACGTGCGTTATTGTGTTGCAGTATTTCAAACTATCATTTCCAAGTATAGTGAGACACAGTAACTTCCCAGCCTGTAGTTCTATGGAAACTATCGATTATTCAGAGAGAAGGTGATAATCTACGCCTTTATTGTTCCTTCACATAGAGAAACCTGCACAGCACACCTTCCAGTAAAGGATGAGGGGAAAGTTTTTTTTTTTTTTTTTGTTTGGTTGGTTTTTTGGCCAAATTGGCTGCTTTGGCCTGGGGGTTTCAATTGGCAACAGGGACCTATTAATCTCAAGACTTCATCTCAGGCAGAAGGTGATGAAGGCTCAGGGTGGAAAAGGCACATTGGTGGCTTCAAACCTTTCAATTCCCCCAAGCCTTTTTTGGGAGAGGGGGAAGAATGCCAAACAGTGGGTCCTTCCCCTCCTCTCTCTACTCCTCATTCTAGTGGAGTCCCTTCTTACAGAGACAAAGTCTTGAGATTTACTGTTGCCAGTTTAAAGCCCCCACCCCACAGGAGCCCATTCATGGGTGGGTGGGTGGGAATGCTTTCCCCTCATCCTGGCTTCTTTCTTTTTTTAATTTTTTAAAATTCACAGCTAATCTCTGCACTCCACTCTTCCTCAATAACTGCTGCTGGGCAGCCATGTTCCCCCAGCAGGGACCGGCAGAAAGTGGACTTTGCATACTGCAGGGACAGGGATTAGCCTTGAGGGTGAAATTCATCCCTGGGCAGAAGTTCTGCCTGAGGCCTAAGCACCATTCAAGTCTCACTGCTGCTTTCCAAACAGGCTGAAAGGGTACTTAAGTGGTGCTTAGGACTAATGGTGGACTTCTGCAACTGGGTGAATTTTTCCTTTTAATATTAAAGAGGCAGGAGATGAGGGCACCTGGAGCAAGAGTAAGGGCTAGGGTGAACACACACAGAATGAGAGTGGGTGGACCAGAGATATAGGAGGCGGTATCATGTGGAAGCCATGCTAGGCACGGTGGACTGGTGAAGTACATCATCTAAAATTTTAAAGTCCCAGAATGCTCTCACTGTAAGAATTCAGTTGCAGGAAAATCTGACCACACTGCTTTCAGACTACCGAATAAGAATAATTATGTAGGATCTTTGTTGATTGAACTATAAAAGTTGTGCTATAGACATGCCCCTACCCTGAGGAGTTTGCATTGTAATTTTAAGACCCCATAGGGTATGTCTATGCTGCACTGTAAGCCCTGGATTAGTTGAACTTGAGTTAGCAGGCCCTGGGTTTGTAAACCTATTGCTTGAGCATCTATATTCATTTGTAACTGCAGGTTAGGAATTGTTGAATCCTGGGTCCTAACCTGGGCCTCCAGCGTCTACACTGCTTTATAATGGGCCCGAGTCTAACCACCCATATTCCAGACTTCCTATCACTGTTCCAAAATATGTCCACTCTAGCCCTTTGTTTATGGTGCAGTGTGGGTAAAATTGACTGGCCACCAAAGTGGACAGTCCAGAGGACAAAGTAAGTTGTCTGTGAGATTGTGGGATACTTCTGGAGGACTCCCAGAGTATGAATCCAGTGGGGCTGTGTCTATGCTGGAAAGTAATAGAGCTTGAATTCTGGGTCCCAGCTTGACTTATGCTTGGACCCTTCACACCCATGGAGTCCTGAGACACAGGATCTGAGCCCTGGGTTAATGTAATTTGTGTGTAATCAGAGGGAGAGTTACGCTTGAGCCTGAGTTTGTACTCTGATCTTATATCATAGTGTAGACATAGGGGAAAAAGAGCCCAATGCCTATGGCAATAAAATAATGGAATTGCAGTGCTGATAGGCGAGGAACATACTTTGAGGGTTAATTTGGTTGGTCTGTTTTTCATCCTTCCTCCACTGTATTGTCTCCCTCCACAGATGTGAAAATAAACCTATTTTCTATGAGGGGAAGATTATGGTATTTAGGCCTTGCAGAAGCATGGGGTGTTTATATTTTTAATTTTATTTTAAAGGCTATGGGAGCAGGAAGCATGGTACACTGTGTCAGGATATACTAGGTCAGGGGAAGTGTTCCAGCCATAGGAGAAGATGGCTTGGAGAGGAGAATGGGAGAATGCTAACGGGGCAGTTCTCAGTGGGTAGAGCTAAGAGAACAAGGCAGGGAATAAAAGGCATGAGAGTAAAGAAGACCAATTATTGCAGGTTTTTGAAGATTAGGACAAGAATTTTACATCCTGTGTAGAAAGTGAGATGAAGGCAGTGAAGGAATCTGAGGAAGGGCGGGCAATTGTTGGAGCATTAAGTGAGGCAGCTGCACTCTGGATGGGCTGAAGGAAGAGATGATGTGAGGTACTGTAACCAGCTACCTGTTGTTGTTTTTAAATACAACAAGCACTCAACATAAAAAATTACTACTTTTTCCCCCTGAGAGTCAGTGTATTTCTTGTGGAATATATCACTGCTATTTTTTTGTGCAGAATCATAGGATTCTGTGGAAAATAAAATATTACCAGCCTCTAATTATGTCTGTGTTTAGCCAATTAAAGGAATTAAAAAAATAGCTACACAGTTATGTATAGTTCTGCAGATGACAGTTCTATTTATCTTATTAATATAGGGCTTTTCATAACAGAATAAAAAAATGCTGGCAGTAAAATAATGCTCTGCCTCCAACAGAATGTTCTGGAAGCACAGGGAAAGGTAATGCCTGGAGAAGTTTAAATAAAAAGTTACAACTTTCAAATGAGAGAACCCACACACTCTAAAACAATATTATAAAGCTTAGCTACGGGAGTCCGTTTGCCACGGACAACCACAATTTATATTGGTCCAGGAAAATCCAGGAATTATGCTACATATTCTTGGGTACTAGCTACATGTACCTTATCTATAACTATTTACAGGAATATACAGAGAGCAATCAAATATTGTCAAGTAGTTTTACCATGCATTTGGGTGTAAGAGGCCCCAATCTGAGTCTATCTTTCAGTTTTGTGCTTGCTCCCCAGTCCAGTAGAGCTGTATTGAAGAGAGACTAGGTCAATCCCTACAATGTTCTATCTAATCTCAGTTTATGCTACTCTTGTCACTATGTGTTACGACACTTGTTGATTTCATGTCTGTGCTCTGCCTGTCTACACTTTGGTGTGTTTGTGTACTACCATAGCATCTACAGGCCTCAGCTGAGATTGAGGACCCATTGTACGAGGCACTGTTCAAATGTACTAAAAACTGTCCCTGTCCCGAAGAGTTTACAGTCTATTAGGATATGTCTATATTGCAATGTAAGCCTGGGATCAGATTCCAGCCCAGATCTAGAATTCTGCAGAGGGGGTGGGTTCAAGTCTGAATCCTGCAGGGACTCAGATCCAAACTCCATCATTTTTGCAGTATGGACACAGCTTGGAAGCAGAAGCAGCCCCAGGTTCAGGTACTGCTGCTCAGCATTTAACTCTTCCATTTTATTCTAACTGGGAGCTGCGAACAGAGTGAACCTTCTCCTGCATTTGCAGTGACCAACAACAGAAAGAAGTCCTGTGCCAAGCACACTGCTACCTGGTCATGGGAGCACAGTCAGATTTTGGTTAATCTCTAGTGCAAGGTGAGCAAAATGTTCAACTTCAGCAAGAATTCCAGGAATTACTGTATATATCAGGTTTCAGAGTAGCAGCCGTGTTAGTCTGTATTCGCAAAAAGAAAAGGCGTACTTGTGGCACCTTAGAGACTAACAAATTTATTAGAGCATAAGCTTTCGTGAGCTACAGCTCACTTCATCGGATGCATTTGGTGGAAAAAACAGAGGAGAGATTTATATACACACACAGAGAACATGAAACAATGGGTTTATCATACACTCCGTGTGTATGATAAACCCATTGTTTCATGTTCTCTGTGTGTGTATATAAATCTCTCCTCTGTTTTTTCCACCAAATGCATCCGATGAAGTGAGCTGTAGCTCACGAAAGCTTATGCTCTAATAAATTTGTTAGTCTCTAAGGTGCCACAAGTACGCCTTTTCTTTTTGTATATATCAGGAGATGGAGAAGAAGCTGGCAGCGTTGGGGATTCACCAAACTGGTGACCAGGGCAAGAAGCAGATTAAGTAGCTCAAGAATGGATACCAAAAAGCCAGGGATGAGAACCACACCTTTGGGAATTTGCTGTCATCCTGCCCTTTTTATGAGGCGGTTGACCAGGTGCTAAGTACCTCACCAAACATGGAGCCGCAGCCTGGTCAGCTGGTATGGTGACTTTTTGACCCTAGAATCCAGTATTAGACCAGAGGGGCGCCAACAAGCACTGGATCAAGCTGCCTAAGTGACTCTCTTGTGCTCACACCAGTCCCTGAGGAGGCTTTGCCACCAAAGCAGCTGCAGCATATCCTAGGTCTCTACTCCGAGGAGCTTTTTGCTGATGCCCAAGAGGAGCCACCCACTGCAGAACAGGCAGTAGAAACACAAGAGGCAGAAATAGCCCCTCAGCCTGTTTAGTTTCTGACTCCAAGGTGGTTCCTGTTAACATAGGGATGGAAGGGATTTCTGGTTTATGACCCAATGAAAAATTTATTAAAAGCTGTTGCAGCAGCATGTGTCTGCTAATAGTGGACTGCACGTCAGTGCCTTGGTATCATCCTACTACCATCACGTGGAATTCAAAATGAAGACTGGGAAGTGTGAACAAGCATTTAAAATGAAATTTTTACTAGAAACTTGTACATTCTTACAAAGATGGGCGGGGAGCAGGGGCGTTAAAAAAAAAAAGAACCATATAGAGCCTTCCCTTTTAGTGTGTCCTGCTGCACAAATCGGCCATGCCACAACGTAATGAGTTACCTGAAAACAATAAACTGTCATGGGGCATGGGGGAAGGAATGGGAAGGTTAAATGTAGTCCAGAGGTGACAAAATCAATGTCTGAAGTACAACTAGGGGTTTTTATATAGTCCAGTAATGTGCCGGGGAAGTGGGGTTAGGTGTGTAGTTCTTTGAGAGTTTGTACTATTGTTTGTGTTTGCATGTAATTCCCAGGTAGATATGTTCAGAGTATCCTGCATCAGAAGCTCTGGGGAGCCATAGGGAGGCAGTAATCCATCTGGATGCTAAAGCAGCACCCTGTTGATTTTCTCCCATTAATTTTGACCCAATCCCAGGAGATAATAGCTGCAAACTTTTCCCTTTCTAGGAACTCCAGATAAGTAGTCAAATTTCCAGGACAGGCATATTTTCCAAGATCACCTCTGGGCTTATCAGCCCACTCCACTCATACATATGCTGCTCAGCCACCAGAAGTTTGAAAACCTCTGTGGCTTTTCACTGGCAGCCTGGAATAAAATGCCTCTTTGCCATTCAGAAATCTTTAGAATGCGTTATGTCCTCCGAGGAATGTGTGAAAGGATAGAGAAAGCTTAGCTATAAAGCCATGTGTCCCCTCCAAAAAAGGCCCAGCTGGTCTGCAATTTTAAAACAAAAATCAAAAGTAAATTTTACTTACCACAGTTTGTGCACTCTTTCCACTGTGATTAACTCAGTTGTGTTCGTGGAGCGTCTGTGAACTTAAGCATTCTCTCAGAATATATTAAAGCTCAGTTTTACAAAGTATCACTTTTTTGGCCTTGAGATTCCACAAGGCAGTTTTGCCCACAGATGCACTGAACCTATTTTGAAGTAGTGAGACAATAATGCCCTGTCTGATGTCTGCTTTTAGCCCCTTCCACCTCTGCTTATCCTTCCATCTCAGTAGTGTGGGCACATTCCAGCAGGTCCCTGGGATTCAGAACTGTCACAGACTAGTCCAACCAGATGCATTTCAGTGATGACTTTATGGTGGACATTCTGGGCAGGACCAACAAGCAGGAGCAATACCAGAGGGAGAAGGATTCACATCAAGTGGAAAGGTACAGACAGGCTGCCAAGCTAGAGGACAGAATTGCAGCATGGGAAGAGAGGCTTGCAGTGCAGTTTCTGGAGTAGGAACATTCGCTGAGGGAAAAATATAGAGTGCAGCAGAAAGACCTGTTTGAGAGGCTGCTTATCAGGAACACTGGATAATTCCATCACTGAGTGTCTTATCCAGCTGGAAAGGGCAAATCTACCCTCATGCAGTCCTCCACCACTTGGCAGGCCTCCATCCCCTGTGTAATGGTGCCAAATGCATGCTAAATCTGAAAGGATAGGAAAATGGGGGCCAGGGAACACACAACATTAGGGGATTGATTTATTGGCACTGCTTTCACTGTTTGTACTGTTCAATGTTTGGTGTATGCACTTTGTTTTATTAATGGTTTTAGCACTGGTTTATTACTGGTGGTTTTGGTGTGCTAATTACAGCTGATCCTGGACTTACATTGCAGTATACACATGACATGACAAACGTAAGGTAGGAGGGGAAACAGAGGCAGCGACTGATGAAGTGACTAGACTTGCCCAAGGTTACATAATAAGTCAGTGGCAGTGCTCAGAATAGAACACCTGTCTTCTGACTCCCACTCTGGTGCCCTATCCACTAAACAATACTGACTCCCAGAATACTCTGTACTAAAACAGTTCTCTGCCACGGTGGGGCATGTATGGAAAAGCATGATTCTGTAACACTACTGGAACTTTGCCACAGCCTTCAGTAATGGCAAGTTTGGGCCCACTATCTTTTATGAAATTTAAGATGTAGTATTTTTGTTGTAGGATAATTCACCAACATCTTAGTTTTAAAACAACAAACTTAATTAGGGCACAAGAAGATCAACCTGTGGCTTCATGTGGATTTACAGTAAATTCTATAAACACTAGAGCCCTCTAAGGGGCCCTAGACAGCAGTTTTTACCTAATCAAAATAGCCATTAACTTCAGTGGGAGTTTTGCCTATAAAAGGACTGCAGGTTTGGACGCTGTAGTAAGCTGAATCGAACTGTGCACATATAAATCTGTGGACCATGCTTCTCGTGCTCTAGATTGCCAGAATAATTGCCACAGGGCAAGCTAATGATTGGGCTTGCTTAGCTAAATTATAGGTTTGTAGACTTCAACTTTCTCTCCACAGGTTGATTTTTAAATGGAAGGAGAAGTGTCCTGCATTATATTCAAGGAGAATAGAGAGGATCCAGAATTATTAATATAATTATCTGCTGAGTAAGCACCATGTGTTCAGCACTGTGGATGGTAAGGAGCAGACAAAGACTGTCCCAAGGAGTCAGAGTAGCAGCCGTGTTAGTCTGTATTTGCAAAAAAGAAAAGGAATACTTGTGGCACCTTAGAGACTAACAAATTTATTTGAACATAAGCTTTCATGAAGTGAGCTGTAGCTCACGAAAGCTTATGCTCAAATAAATTTGTTAGTCTCTAAGGTGCCACAAGTACTCCTTTTCTTTTTTGTCCCAAGGAGCTTACTATCTAGGAAGACCTTAAAATACACAGCAAATTAGATATATAGGATATTGAAGGGACAAATTTTCCATTGTGTCGAGGATCAGAACAAAGGCTATTCACCATTCCAGTCTCAATTAAACTCTATTTTGTGGCTTAAGTGCAAAGCTCTCTGCACGTAAGTTAATTCCAATGCAAAATAGCAGCACCACTAAAGAATCTTTTCTTCAGTGAAGAATGCTTCCTAGAAGGACATATTTAAAAATGACAAGGTGCTTGGTAGCAATGTGTTTTGAAGTGGGATTTGAAAAAGGAAAGGGTAAATATTTGCTGCACTAGGATAGGAAGGGCATAGGAGGCAGTATGGATGCAAAGGAAGCAAACAGCTGTGAAGTAGAATTACTGGAGTTGTAGAAAGAGATCAGAGATGTCAGAAGGGTGGAGTTGTGAAAGTGAGAAGTATTTTAAAGTTGAGGGGAGGAAAAAGTGGGGAAGTGATTCAAATAAGAGCTGATGTATTCTACAAAGGAGGGGAGACTATTTTTGCAGCTGTCATTTGCACTGACTGCAGAGGTGCCAATTGGGAATTAGGAAAGGCAGCAAGGGGGAGGTGGCAGTAGTCTTCAAGAAAGATGACTAAGAACATAGACAAAGGTTCTAGCCACAGGAATTAGGAGGAAAGATTGATTTTAGAGATGTTGTAATGGAAGAAGCAACAGGATTTGGCAACATCCTGGATGTGGTAGGAGGCAAGAATGGACAAGAAAATTATAGATGTTGTATGCTGGGAAATGGGCATGGTGGAGTTGTAAAAGCACAGAAAGGTGCTATTAAATCAGGGAGGACGGCTATGACTTATAGACAAACCTGAGGTGATAGAACAGAGGAGCTGAACATTCTTACTAGAGATCCTAATGTTTAAGCTAGTGTGTACCACAAGTCAATGTTTTCCTTGGTTTTGGAGCATTCCATCTTTCTGACACATGCAGTTACTGGTGGATTTTCCCTGTTTAAGAAAGGTGTTGACTGGTGGGGAGCAATTATCTAGCACCTCTTACATGTGCAGTTAGAGATTGTTCAAAAGGTTAGACCCAAAACTAGAGCTACCTTAACCCTGTTAAAATAGGGAATGCATTATCCCCTGAATACAGCAGAACTTGTTTTTGAGGTACACACTTAATCACATAAAATTGTACCTTCTGACCAGTAATGCCTCTTAACAAACCTATGAAATACCATCCTTAACTATTTCAGCAGCATGTAAAATACACACCAGAAAACATTTCAGTTCCTGCATTTATTTTTCAATGTAATTAAAATGATTTTTGGAAGCTTACAGTAGCATGCCAAGTAAAGGGTATGAGTCCCAGCTTGTGTAGACATATATATGCTGGCTCTCATTTGAGCTAGTATGCTAAAAATAATAGTGTAGCCATGGTAGCACAGGCAGCAGTAGCATAGGGCTAGCCACCCTAAAACAAACCAACTTGAAACCTGTGTGCATGTACTTAGCATGACTAGCCGGTGCTGCCGCTACCCATGCTTCCCCTCTCCCTCTGCCTGTCCAGCTACACTAGTATTTTTAGCACACTAACTCAAATAAAAGCGAGCACAAGTAGGTCTATACATTCTGGGACTCCTTAGCTCACAGTGTAAATGTAGACTGAACCCTTAGCTGGTAGTCTAGATGTAGCTTAAAGTCAGCTAGCTGTCTGAGACATATTGGCCATCAGCAATACACTTCCAATTTCTTGTAATCTCTTCCAGTGGTATAATAATTTATGAAGTTGATGCCATTTTAGAGCAGTGGCATCTCTTATAAACTTTCTTCAGCAGTAACTTGATTTCCTTGAGTGCAGTTCTCCCTCTCCTTCATCAGGTGTGATGGATGGATTTTACATTCCTTTACAGCTGAATTCAAAGAAAACAGATATGGATAAAATTAAGTCTTGTTTGTTCCTTCATAGAATGTCTGAGGACAACAGCGAGTGGAAGAATTCTACCACCTCCTCCTTTGAATATCAACTTTCTTGAAACATTTTAGTAAAGTTGTTGGTTTGATACAGTGATGTTTTGAGGAGGAATGTAGATTATATTCAATAATGTGACTTGTAACAATCTCAGCTGCTCTTGCTGATTGGTATAACTCCAGTGAAGTTGCTCTAGATTTACATAAATGTAACTGAGACCAGATATGGCCCTGTATGCCTGACTATTTGACATTTAGTCAAATGGAGTAGTACCTTACTCAGCAAGCAGTCCCAGTAGAATCTGTGACCTCCTTCCAAATAAGTTTCTATTCAATGTGAGCAAGGCTGGCAGAACCAGGCCATATGGTATTCTCCACCCACCCCTCAAAAAATAACACAAAACTGGTGAATGTAATGTTCATTAAGTTCCTGTAAATGTAGTTGGGTAGAAACCTCATAAAACTAGTTTTATCTCTTTCAGAAGGTCCTGGAGATAAGCACTACAATTGTTCACAAAGCAATTTTGTGCTGTGCCTGTTGAACCTTGCAAACACACTGCAGCATCCATTCCTGAAAATATTTCCAATCTCTGGCCAGGCTTTTGTACGTCACTAAGCGAGTAAGTCTTTTGGCATTTGTCACAGAATAATAAACACTTGTTCCCCCTCTGCATGACTGGCTTTCACAACAAAGCACCAAAATTCTCTCTCTCATTCTCCTGCTCTATATTAGCTGTAAATTGTGTAGTGCGCCACTTTGATCAACTAGTCAGAACAGAAAAGATCTGTTCCTCACTGTTAACCGTGGTACCCAAGCTATAACTGAAAAGGTAGGATATTGATAATTGAGCTGTGTTTATTACTAACATCAATACCTTGGTTCTTACTGTTTTACTCTTGCAGTATTAGGTTGTTTCTTTATCAAAACATCTATCCATTATTCCCTCAGACTAACCAACTTATCATACAAACACGTGCCTGAACAATGATTGCTGGAACTCTCCGAATCTTTCATCTTTAATCTCTCGATTGTGTTTGTGGAGTTTTAGCATTTTTGGCCCTCTAAGATAAAATCTGCTTACTAGTGTAAACAGTCATTCTGGTTTGGTTGATTTCATATTGGACGGATATCTTAGCTAGATGGAATGTATTGTGTATACATCTTCCACTAACAGCTTCATTTTAACAGCCACAGAAAGCACTGTTTGTTTTGTACTGATCCACTTAAATAATGCCACCATGATAAATACATGTTCCTCTCTGATCTAAAGTTCCTTGAAAATAGATAAAATAAATGCCAAAATACCATGCCAGGGAAGAAAAAGATGTCTTGTGATTAAAACCTAGGACTGGGGAGGGTGTGAGATCCTAGGTCTCTCCCAACTCCAAAAAAAAATTTCCTGTGTCATTCTGGGACTATCACTTAAGTCAAAATTTTCAGACTTGGATACTTAAAGTTGAGCATTTAGGTCCTGGTGACTTGTTACTATTAAGTTTCTCAATTAATTCCAAAACCTCCTCTAGTGACACTTCAATCTGTGACAATTCCTCAGATTTGTCACCTACAAAAGACAGCTCAGGTTTGTGAATCTCCCTAACATCCTCTGCCGTGAAGACTGAAGTAAAGAATTCATTTAGTTTCTCCGCAATGACTTTATCGTCTTTAAGTGCTCCTTTTGTATCTCGATCGTCCAAGGGCCCCACTGGTTGTTTAGCAGGCTTCCTGCTTCCGATGTACTTAAAAAACATTTTGTTATTACCATTTGAGTTTTTGGCTAGCTGTTCTTCAAACTCCTTTTTGGCTTTTCTTATTACATTTTTACATTTAATTTGGCAGTGTTTATGCTCCTTTCTATTTACCTCACTAGGATTTGGCTTCCACTTTTTAAAAGATGCCTTTTTATCTCTCACTGCTTCTTTTACATGGTGGTTAAACCATGGTGGCTCTTTTTTAGTTCTTTTACTGTGTTTTTTAATTTGGGGTATACATTTAAATTGAGCCTCTATTATGTCTTTGAAAAGTGTCAAAGGTTTTAATGTAGTATCTTTGTTTGAATGCAAATGCTAATATAACAGTAAACTAAGTGCCTGCTCCAGTTGAAGTCAAGGAGCAGGATCAAGTCCCATAACAATTCTAGAAGAGCAATTCTTGTACTGGCACACCAAATAAATGTATCTATCTGTGCAGCTATATATACATAATGATTATAACAACATTTTTTATAGTCTCATGCAACTACTGGATAAAGTACTTCCAAATAAACATACATTTTGCAATATTTGTAACACTTGTCTGTCTCAATATACACTTGGACTTGCATATTCAATACACCCATTAATATTCACATGCCACCACTCTCTTCTGACCTCGTGAAATGGCACTGCATTGGAGCTGCACACTTCACATGATATTCCAAAAGGTGGCAACATTATGCTTCCAAATTAGACTTTCTGTTGAACAGCCATACAAATCTTAGAAATGTACAGTATAAAGATTTTAGGAATACTAGGGATTTCTGTCTTTCAGCAAAATGATCTAATTTTTCATGTTCTGCAATCAGTCCTCCTTCCACTCTTCCCTACATATAAACCAGGGATTTTATCTATAGCAAAATTGGACAATTTTCCAGATTTAATGATGGGGGAGGGAACCTTGCATCTGCTACCTCTAAGATTCAGTATGTGACTTCTGTCATCTACAGCAGCAAGCCATCACGATCAATCTGTTCCAAAGAGATGTAAATATATAAAGGACGTGCTGTAGTTTGGTCATACCAGGCAATGATAAACTGCCACTATTTTAGCTACCTAACTCATGGAATGGCAACTGTTTAACTTAGAATTTTAATTAAAAATAATTGCTCTTAGCTTATTGAATTATTGAAATTCTATTTATAGGCTACTTTTTTTGTTCATCTTAAAGTACTGTTCTTTAAATGGTAAATGTTACCATTTTTAAAATCCCACACATTTCTGATAATTTTCAGAATTAATTTTTCTTCACTTCAGAGCACATGCACACATTGTCACTCTACTCTTATTACACTCTGTTTTAATAATTTTAATTGTAATATTGTAGTCATTCTATTGTAATAACACACTATTGTACCAGCCCCTCTTTTGTTCTTCTACTGGATACTTCCCATTTTCTGGATTAGTACCTTTATATCTTTTGTAACCCTTTTCTCCTTTGTTCTTGTTTCTCATGGGTAACATTTATTAAAGATGGTGAATAGAACTACTCAGAAAATCTCTGACTGAACCATTTTCCCCAAAAATGCAGTTACATTGAAATCAAAGCTCTTTGCAAAATGTTGTCATTTCACCAAAATTTTGTTTTGGATTTGGTTAAAAAAAAGTTCTGATAATGTCAAAGTATTCTGTTTTGACATTTTGGGAACAAAACAACTTTTTGTTTTGTTTTGACTCTACTCAGTATTACATTATATATTATACAGTTTTTAAAGAATCAGTCAAAATGAAACATTCTGATCTGTCTTCAATTAATTTCCTTTAGTGAATAATTTAGAAATATTCAGGTTTTGTTCCAATTTGGAGAAAAGTGAACTTCAAACACTTGATCCTTTACAAAACAGAATTTCCATCATCCTCATAGCTCAAAGAAAATCAAAGTATTTTCCTGCCTTATTTTATGCTGCCCCGTCTCTGCCCTAGTTGCTATAATTTCTTCTCAAAATTCATGACAAATAACGGCCAATAGACTATTGAAAGGTAATTTCTTATTTGTTTGTTCAGTTTCTCCAAGTTCTCCTCAGCTCTTTCCTTCCAGCAGGTGGAGACAAGAAAATAGCTACCTTATGATGAGAGTGATTTGGTCTTGCCCTCTCCAACTTCATCAGTAAGCAGATCTACACTGGTGTGGAGGAGTAAGTAATTGCTGCTGGCCAACTCTCCCTCCTTTTTCCCTTTTGCAAGAATAGAATCCCTGTCTGCTCCTGTGATGGCCCAGCTACACACTGCCCCTTACTCAGGAGGGCAGATGATAATGTTACAATCTAGTCCTCAGCTTGCTCTTTTTCTAAGTTAAGTCTTTTTAAAAAAATTTTCTGCCCAATGCTCTAATCATTCTATGCCCTCTTTATATTATTTCTCTCTCCTTGTTTGTATTTGCTATCTGTCTATCTAAAGTTACAGATGTACGAACGTCAGGTTTAGATATACCCCCATTACCCTAGTATGTGAGCGCCTCACAGTCTTTAATATATTTATCCCCACAACTCCCCTGTGAGGCAGGAAAGTGCTGTTATCTGTATTTTGCAGTTGGGGAATTAAGGCACAGACAAACTAAGTGACTTCCTCAAGCTCATACAGGAAGACTGTGGCAGAACAAGGAATTGAATTTGAGCCTGGTTCTTAGATGCTGGAACTAGGGGTGCTGTGGGTGCAGTAGCACTCTCTGGCTTGAAGTGGTTTCCATCATATACAGGGTTTACAGTTTGGTTCTATGGTATCAGCACCTCCTCTATAAAAATTGTTCCAGCACCCCTGGCCTGATAAGTTCTAGACTAGTGTCTGAACCACTTGACTATTATTCCTCCTGTTCCTCTTCCAAATCATTAATGAAGATATTAAATTAAACCAATACTAACCCTGATTCTGCGATACTTCACCTGACAACCACATCTGCACATCGCTGTTGGTCATTATTACCACTTATTTCAATCATTCAGCTGGTTCTCAAATCTCAATCCACATTATAATTTTTCCTATTAAGGGTCATTTGAATTAATTTCAAGAGTAAGAGTTCATGAAACACTATCCGTTCTTTACTAAAATCCAAATATATTGAAGCTACTCCATTCTCATCATGCACTAATATCAGAATGTAATTAAGTGCTATTAAACACCAGTAAGAGCTCTGTAATAGTTTTATAAGCGTTTTACAGTATTCTTATAACAAAACCACTGCTGTTTCTTAATGATTCCTTCAAATAAGTGAGTTAAATTCTGCCCACACATATGTATGTGTAACTTCCATCAAAACTGATGGGCCAAATTAATCTTTGATGTAACTCCATTGACTTCACCAGAGTTATACCAGGAACTAAATGGCATCACCTCTTCCAAGGGAAGTTGCACATGTATCTCTGAGGGTAGAATTTGGTCCATGCATTTAGATTCATATCTCAGCAATATAAAATCACTTATCTTTATTATTGTATTCACATGAATAATAAATTTATTAATTGGCTCCTGTTCAAAGAAAACAAACTTGCATTTACTAAATTCAAACTTTTTAAAAACCCATATATTAAATTCACCAGGATGAAAACGTTTCCTTCTATGTTTCCTTTGGGTTAGTAAACATGAAACTAATGCATAATTTCACTTCTAAGAGTTAGGTAAAAATATAATAATTTCAGAATTTAAAAAGACTTTGAGAGTTCCCCCTTCATTCATGCAATGCAAACTTCATTCTCTCCATTATTGTTACTGCTTCAGCTGTTAACACATCCCTGCTCAAAATTCACTGGAGATGGTTTCCATGGAAACCAAAGAATGTGTGCTGATGAGTCTTGAAACAGACAAATAATAATCTCTGCTTTTTACCACTGGGCAAAGATTTACTTCTCTAATGTTTAATGGAAGGCTCTGGAGCCTATTGTGGTTTCAGAGAAAGGCTGGAAGGAGGCCAGGTCTGCCTAAAACACCTGAAAGATACATATTAGCTGAGTTAAAGGATAAAATCAACCTATTTTCCACTGCTTTGGATTCTCTAGAGTGATATCAAAGAAAGGGGAGAATATTGTGATAAATCTGCTGAATATTTGTAGTTCAGCTGAAATGGGGAAGTAGTAGGGTAGCTGTGGTAATTAGGAGGACAATTGGTGAGGAGTAGGTTAGGAAGACTGATTGGGAAACCTGGGTGGAAAGTGATTTTTAGAGGCTGTTAGCTGTGTATTTTTTGGGAGTAATAGGAGCTAGAGTTTGAGAGTCAGCAACTGAAGCACCTTAAACACTTTCATCCAAGTTGTGGTACACCTAGCATTACCAAATACCACATACGTAAAGGGCTGTTTTACCATAGTGACCCCATGAGAGAGGGAACAATTAAAGAGTCATAACCTGAAGTTAAATGACATGGGCCAAATCCTCACTGAAGTCAATGAAGATACTCTTGTGACTAAAGCAAACGTGATATGGCCCCTGCTTCCTATTATAATTCTTGGTAATGTCACTACACACAGAAAACCCAGGGGAGGGAGTCAGAGAGAGAGGAAATTCATGGAGTTTCCTCTAAACCATTCTCACTGAGGGATCATGGAAGAGGAAAGATAGAAGAACTTCTAACCTTTCAGACCCTCAGTATCTGTGGGGAAGGGCCATTTCTCTTCCTTCCTCGGCCCCCTTAGGAGAAAGGAAAACAGAGTTGTCCCCATTACTTTACTAAAAAGTTCCAGTTGTCCTACAAATGCCCATGTCATAATAATCATCTAAAACCAACCAAGGAGATGCATTGTTTACAGGGCTTTATAATTGAGCGATGGCACCAACTGGTACAAGAGAAACACAACCCAGAACTCAGATAAATTTAGCAGGTAAATAGCTGAGGAAATTGTTTTTAAAATATTTTATTGTAAAACCCTTTTATCCCCAAATTTTCCCATGTGTTCTAGGGTCTAGAGTTGCAAACAATTATTTGGATTTTTGTGTAATATTTTGGTTTTATATGACAAACACAGATAGAAAAATAGAAGGATGTATACACAATCAATTATAGCATTTTAAAAGATGAAGCTTGTTATCTTTACTAATTTTATCGGGATGGACATGAGGAGGAACTTCAAATTAGGTATGTGTGTGGGGTTACTAATTAGAAACACAATGGTTTTAAAGTACTCTTCAATGTGGAACTGTAATCCACTTTTCAGCTGAAAAATAAGTTCACCTATTAGAAGTTGTAAAGAAATCCCACGTATAAATGCAAAAGCAGGGAGTGGAGTCAGTGAAGCAAACCCAGGGAGTGCCCAGCACAGGTAAATAGTGGCAAGTTCCCAATTCTTCTTAAGAACTACACCAGCTGGAATATTCATCTACATAAAATAATTATACAAGACACAACTGATTTCAGGTTTCACCTGTGGACCCGTCTTTCATCCATCTTCAAGTTGCTAGAGGAGTGTTGCCTTTGTCTCCTTATACCGTCTTACATGCTGCCCCTGCCATTTAGAATAGCTCCCCACTTTCTTGCACTATGAGCCCTCCCTTTCCTCCTTCATATTTCTCCTAAAGACGTACTTCTGTCATGTAATCTTATGGTGAATGCTCAGCAGTGTCTCCCTAAAAGAAAAGGAGTACTTCTCCCTGTATCTGTTCTCCCATGTATCGTACTAATCTAGATTTGTAAGCTTTTTGGAGTGAGGACCTTGGGCCAGATTCTCCATTGACTTCACTGGAGTTATGTCAACAAAGAAACTGGCCCCTCATTTTCCCACATCTTTTGGCAAATAGACTGATTTGTTCACTGTCATAAAGTAAGAGAACAAGCCCAAGAAGGCCAATATCTTTAAGCCATTGTTGCCAATCTCTCTTCTGTGCTGTTTTGTGAGCCCTGTAGATTATCTCTGACTGCAGATCCAGTAAAAAGTGACTGTATTAGAGAGATGCTGGAGACTCTCTCTCATAAATCACAAAATTCAAGCAAACCTTATTCTTTTGGAGAAGAGTATCAGGGATTGCTTCTCATTTAAAAGGTCTGAATGGTGAGGCAACAGAAAGATAAATGAAAATAGTGGAAACTAAAACTAGGTAAACAAGTGTTGGAGAGGGTGGCAATTTCTAAACACCTGGCAGAACACAGTACAACAAAGGATCGAACTAATGCACTTGAGATTTCATCACAGGGTGCCCAAATCTTTCTTACTCAGTGGGTGAGGGTTAGTTGACCCATGACACCCTGGTGGAACTTTATCCTGTATGTGATACATTTATGAAAAATGTTATGTCATGAACTATAACTCCTGATGTGATTAATTTCAGTGACACGCCCCTGAGGTCATTCACCAAGGGAGGGGGCTTGCCTACACAAGAGAGTTCCATTTAAACTTAAGATGTGAGCTAAACTGATTTAGTTAGGCTGATGCAAAGTCCTGTGGAGGACACTCTTATATCAGTTTACAGGTGGCTTATTTTGGTTAGCAAAATAAGAGTATCCTACAAAGGGCTATGCACTGGTCTAATTAACTTAAGATTGATGTGATTTTTAAACCAATTTAAACTTAAGTGTAAGACAAGGCCATAGATTCTGACCTTCATAGATACTAAGGTCAGAAGGGACCATTCTGATCATCTAGTCCGACCTCCTGCACAGTGCAGGCCACAGAATCTCACCCACCCACTCCTATGAAAAACCTCACCCATGTCTGAGCTATTGAAGTCCTTAAATCATGGTTCAAAGACTTCAAGGAGCAGAGAAGCCTCCCTCAAGTCAACCATGCCCCATGCTACAGAGGAAGGCGAAAAACCTCCAGGGCCTCTCCAATCTGCCCTGGAGGAAAATTCCTTCCCGACCCCAAATATGGCGATTAGCTAAACCCTGAGCATATGGGCAAGATTCACCAGCCAGATACCCAGGAAAGAATTTTCTATAGTAACTCAGATCCCATCCATCTAATATCCCATCTCAGGGGATTTGGCCTATTTACCCTGAATATTTAAAGATCAATTACTTACCAAAATCCCATTATCCCATCATACCATCTCCTCCATAAACTTATCGAGTAGAATCTTAAAACCAGATAGATCTTTTGCCCCCACTGCTTCCCTTGGAAGGTTATTCCAAAACTTCACTCCTCTGATGGATAAAAACCTTCGTCTGATTTCAAGTCTAAACTTCGTGGTGGCCAGTTTATACCCATTTGTTCTTGTGTCCACATTGGTGCTGAGCTTAAATAATTCCTCTCCCTCTCCTATATTTATCCCTCTGATATATTTATAGAGAGCAATCATATCTCCCCTCAACCTTCTTTTAGTTAGGCTAAACAAGCCAAGCTCCTTAAGTCTCCTTTCATAAGACAAGTT
This sequence comes from Dermochelys coriacea, assembly GCF_009764565.3. Taxonomy (NCBI): domain Eukaryota; kingdom Metazoa; phylum Chordata; order Testudines; family Dermochelyidae; genus Dermochelys; species Dermochelys coriacea. The sequence goes on along the minus strand of NC_050069.1, from coordinate 223,249,221 downwards.
TTCCATTCCTCGGATCATCCTAGTAGCCCTTCTCTGTACCTGCTCCAGTTTGAATTCATCCTTTTTAAACATGGGAGACCAGAACTGCACACAGTATTCTAGGTGAGGTCTCACCAGTGCCTTGTATAAGGTACTAAAACCTCCTTATCCCTACCGGAAATGCCTCTCCTGATGCATCCCAAAACCGCATTAGCTTTTTTTTTTTTTTCCACAGCTATATCACATTGGCAGCTCATAGTCATCCTATGATCAACCAATACTCCAAGGTCCTTCTCCTCTTCCGTTACTTCTAATTGATGCGTCCCCAACTTATAACTAAAATTCTTGTTATTAACCCCTAAATGCATAACCTTACACTTCTCACTATTAAATTTCATCCTATTACTATTACTCCAGTTTACAAGGTAACCCAGATCCTCCTGTATAATATCCCGATCCTTCTCCGAATTGGCAATACCTCCCAGCTTTGTATCATCTGCAAACTTTATTAGCACACTCCCATTTTTTGTGCCAAGGTCAGTAATAAAAAGATTAAATAAGATTGGTCCCAAAACCGATCCCTGAGGAACTCCACTGGTAACCTCCCTCCAACCTGACAGTTCACCTTTCAGTAGGACCCGTTGCAGTCTCCCCTTTAACCAATTCCTTATCCACCTTTTGATGTTCATATTGATCCCCATCTTCTCCAATTTAACTAATAATTCCCCATGTGTCACAGTATCAAATGCCTTACTGAAATCTGGGTAAATTAGATCCACTGCATTTCCTTTATCTAAAAAATCGGTTACTTTTTCAAAAAAGGAGATTAGGTTGGTTTGGCACGATCTACCTTTTGTAAAACCATGTTGTATTTTGTCCCATTTACCATTGACTTCAATGTCCTTAACTAATTTGTCCTTCAAAATTTTTTCCAGGACCTTGCATACTACAGATGTCAAACTAACTGGCCTGTAGTTACCCGGATCACTTTTTTTCCTTTCTTTAAAAATAGGAACTATATTAACAATTCTCCAATCATTCGGTACTATTCCTGAGTTTACAGATTCATTAAAAATTCTTGCTAATGGGCTTGCAATTTCAGGTGCCAATTCCTTTAATATTCTTGGATGAAGATTATCTGGGCCCCCTGATTTAGTCCCATTAATCTGTTTCAGTTTCGCTTCTACCTCTGATATGGTAATATCTACCTCTATATCCTCCTTCCCATTTGTCATGCTACCATTATCCCCAAGATCCTCTTTAGCCTTATTAAAGACTGAGGCAAAGTATTTGTTTAGATATTGGGCCATGCCTAGATTATCTTTAACCTCCACTCCATCCACAGTGTTAAGCGGCCCCACTTCTTCCTTCTTAGTTTTCTTCTTATTTATATGGCTATAGAACCTTTTACTCTTGGTTTTAATTCCCTTTGCAAGGTCCAACTCTACTCGACTTTTAGCCTGTCTCACTTTATCCCTACATGTTCTGACCTCAATTAGGTAGCTTTCCTTGCTGATCCCTCCCATCTTCCACTCCCTGTATGCTTTCTGCTTAATCACCTCTCTAAGATGCTTGCTCATCCAGCTTGGTCTACAACTTCTTCCTATGAATTTTTTTATCTTTCTTGGGATACAGGCTTCCGATAGCTTCTGCAGTTTTGATTTAAAGTAATCCCAGGCCTCCTCTACCTTTAGATCCATAAGTTCTTCAGTCCAATCCACTTCCCTAACTAATTTCCTTAATTTTTGAAAGTCAGCCCTTTTGAAATCAAAAACCCTAGTTGCAGATTTATTTTTGTTAATCCTTCCATTTAGTTTGAACTGAATTAGCTGATGATCACTTGAGCCAAGATTGTCCCCTACAACCATTTCTTCTATGAGGTCCTCGCTACTCACCAAAATTAAATCTAAAATGGCATCCCCTCCAGTCGGTTCAGCAACTACTTGATGAAGGAATCCATCAGCTATCGCATCTAGGAAAATCTGAGCCCTATTATTATTACTAGCACTGGTCCTCCAGTCTATATCTGGGAAGTTAAAGTCTCCCATGATCACGCAGTTTCCATTAGTATTTACTTTATTAAAGACATTAAAAAGGGCTCTATCCATATCCAAATTAGATCCCGGAAGTCTATAGCACACCCCAAGCACTATCGTAGGAGAGGCTTTACTAGTTTTCTTCCCCAATGTAATTTTTGCCCAGACGGACTCTGTCTTATCCATTGCATCGCTTCTTATTTCTTTACATTCTACCTCATCATTGATATACAATGCTACTCCACCCCCTGTACCTTTGTTTCTGTCTTTCCTAAAGAGCACATACCCTTCAATACCTGTAGTCCAGTCATGACTACTATTCCTTACTATACCTTGTCTTACACTGGGTTTTTAGCTAGCAGTATAACTTTGTCAGTGTAGCTGCATTGGACCAAACCATTGGCGTAGTGGTTCTCATTCTTTCCATACTACACCCTCATGTCCACTGAGACATATGGAAAGGGTTGTGTGGTCACATCTGGTTGTTAACCCCTTTCCCACCCCCACCCCTCCATCCTACCAGGAGGAGAAGAAATGCCCTAGTGCAAACTCAGTGCATCACTGTAAACCATAACTTTCAACAAGCTTATCCCCATTTGAAACCAGGGTAAATGCACTGGTGCAAGTCAGGGTTCGCACACATGCACTGTTTAAACTGGGAGTTTGCACTAGTGCAGCTTGCTTGGTGTAGCTTTATTACTGGAGTTTTTGCCACCAGTACACTTAGCCTCAGAGGCAAGTTCTGGTTTCAGTTAATAGGTATGCAATTCCCACTTAAAGACAAAATTATTATGTTTTGGCTGTGTACATAGGGCAAGAATTTGGCTCTCAGTAACTAGAAACTAAGAATCTGTTTGAAGAAAGGAAGGGATCAAATCAAACTATGATCTTTAATAATCTTCTACCCATTAAAATTTAGAGAATTTAGAGAATCAGATTAGGAAGGGAACTGTAAAGAATCTTGGAGGTCCCTGAAGATAAAGGGACACTAGATATTACAATGTACATTTAAAACCTTACCCCATTATACTGAATTTGGAGATGGAATTTGAAATGAGTTAATTTTTAAAGGGATGTCTGATCCAAATGAATGGTTGGGGGAGGAAAATCTAATTGTTGTGGTGACATTGTCGAATATGTCTGACAGGGAGAAAATTTCACATACAGTAAAGGAAAAAACTTTATGTAAAGGATCCAAGGTATATTTCCCTCTCCCTCTTCCAGCTACATATGCCAGGATGAGATAATTTGTGTCACTCAGATATGCCTTTGATTTGGATGATTTGGCAGGAAATGGCACTGTGACCATTAAGTAATCTTTAGTAACAAAATATGTATTTCGGGAGATGTTACATCTGTAGAAAGTAAAACTGAAAGCCTGGGGGACATGAGAGAGAGGAAACAGACACTTAGTTTTGAATGCGAGTTTAATGACATTTACTATCTTGGGATTTAATCATGGTGCAATAAAGTGGTGGTTTGCCCCAGGAATTATGATAACCCTTTTATTTTATGAAGCAAATGTTTCTGCATGAAAATGATTATTTTCCATTTTACTTACACACACACACACACACACACACATATTAGGGCTGGCAAGCAATGAAAAACATTAATCAAATTAATTGTGCAATTACTAAAATTAATTGCTGTTAAACAATAATAAAATACTATTTATAAAAATATTTTTGGATGTTTTCTACATTTTCAAATATATTGATTTCAATTACAACATAGCACACAAAGTGTACAGTGCTCACTTTATATTTATTTTTTATTATAAATATTTTCACTTTACAAATAAAAATCAACCTTCTGCTGGTGGTGTCTGACTCAGATGATGAAAATGAACATGGATTGGTCTGCACTGCTCTGGATCGTTATCAAGCAGAACCCATCATCAGCATGGATGCATGTCCTCTGGAATGGTGGTTGAAGCATGAAGGGATATATGAATCTTTAGCACATCTGGAAGGTAAATACCTTGCAATGCCAGCTACAAAAGTGCCATGTGAACATCTCTTTTCACTTTCAGGTGACATTGTAAATAAGAAGCGAGCAGCATTATCTCCCGTAAATGTAAACAAACTTGTTTCTCTTAGCGATTGGCTGAATAAGAAGTAGGACTGAGTGGACTTGTAGGCCCTAAGTGTTACATTGTTTTGTTTTTGAATGAAGTTTTTTTTTTGGTACATAATTCTACATTGTAAGTTGAACTTTCATGATAAAGAGATTGTACTATGGTACTTGTATGAGGTGAATTGAAAAATACTATTTTTTAAAATCCATTTTTACAGTGCAAATGTTTGTAATAAAAATCACGAAAATGATCACTAGATCATTACCTGTTAGGGTCACTCCCTCTGGGGCAATTGGTGTTGGCCACTGTCGGTAGACAGGATAGTGGGCTGAATGGACCTTTGGTCTGACCCAGTATGGCCATTCTTATATTCTTATGTTCTTAAATAATATAAAGTGAGTACTATAGACTTTGTATTCTATGTTGTAATTGAAATCAATATATTTGAAAATGTAGAAAAACATCCAATATATTTAATAAATTTCAATTGGTATTCTATTGTTTAACAATGAGACTAAAACTGCAATTAATCACGATTAATTTTTTTGAATTAATCGTGTGAGTTAACTGCCATTAATCGACAGCCCTAATATATATATATCCTACATCTCTCAATGTGTATAGTACATCAAACTCATAACTTTTTCATGACTTGATGAGCACCAGTAAGTAAGAAAAGTATCTGAAAAGAGGTACAGCATTTAAGTTCCTCATTTGAATAAGTGTTCTCAGAGATTAAACTTGTTTGAGTCCCTTTTTAAAAGAGGGAAGGAATGTTGGCCCAGAAGGTTCCAGGACAGTTGGCAGGACAGTTGGTTAGAGAGAAGGGAAAACAGCAGAATTGAGCACTGGTGAGTTTGGGGAGAAAAACACCCCAAAAAAGGAGTGGAGTTAAAAAATGTGGTGGTTCTGTACATTAGGGATAGATGGCTTTTGGGATAATATTCTAGTCTAATACCAGTTAATCTGTCATAGAACCTGCTCCTGCACCCACTGAAAACAATGGGAGTTTTGCCATCAGCTTCAACAGGAGTAGAATCAGACCCCTAGGAACTAAATACAGAGGGCCAGATGATCAGATGGTGTAACTTGGCATGGTATCATTGGAGTCAGTAGAACTATGCTGACTTACTCTAATTGAGGACCTGGCCCAATACGTGGGGCCAAATTCTGCTTTCTGTAACACAGCTGTGTCTTACCCCAGACTGCTGCGCTTAACTTCAGTTGAATTACACCAAATGTAGTAATGTTACTGAGAGCAAAATTTGGTCCATGTTCTTTTAATGTGTTTTAATAAAACTATTAATGGGCCAGATCCTACCTAACTCTTCTGTGGATGCTCAGGAAGGGATGAAAGAAGAATACAAGGATCCTTATCTCTTGTATGGCCAGGCAAAGCTACAGTCCATGTACTTTGGGGAGCACAGGGACTGCTTCCTCCCTTCTTCTCTGCAAGAGCACAGCACCCCAAAGTGGGAGGCATAGGAAGCTGTGCCTTAGCTCTACCTCTTTCCACACCAGTGCACAGAGTGGGACCATTGTACAAGAGGAATAGCCTGCACCCCATGAAGCATACAGTAGTAGGCACATTCTCCCCTGAAGCATTTATTATGGGCTGAGTAGTAGGAGGATGAGGGAGAGTTAAAACAACCACCTACTATAAAGCAAGATATACTCTTTTGTATATTTGTGGAGCCTTTGCTGCTACCCAGAAGCCACCCACATTGGCATAGCCCCAAGGTTGAGAAACTGCTGATCTAGGTCTGAGATAGTCTCCATTTCCCCTTCAACAAGCTGAAAGAGGAACTGTTCAAAATCTGCAGTGAAAATTCTGGAATATACTTGATTCAAATATAGGTTTATAGGGCAATGACTCGTCTAAGCAATATGAACCTGAATATTAGCACTATCACTAATTTCCTATTGCAGATCTTGTTTTGTTTTAATATGCAAAGCCAGATATCAAAAAGTGTATGTGTGTGTACATATCAATGTGGCCTGGCCCAAAGCACAAAATATTTGTGGTGGTAGAAAATGTTGGTCTGAACCATTTACAGAATTACTTTGTCAATTTCATTTTGAAAAAATTGAATAAAATAGGATTATCCTGAAACATGATATGAACAAATACTGGCCACAGGCATGGGACGTGTATAGTTTTAAGTAATATGTGTCTTTTTATTTCTTAGAAAATTCTATGTAGTTTGCAACTATTAACTCTAGCTTTAGTATTATAAAATCTGCTTTGTGACTATGAATGAGAGTATCTGGACCTGCCCCAAAGATCAGATTTTTTAAGTGACCTAAGAGCCCCAATACCTCTGAGTTGTAGGAGCCTTCTGATCCCCAAACTATTTTCCTTTTTAAAATTAAATCTTCACTGCTGATGATGGCTCCTTTCCTTCTTTACTTATCTGTGGCTATGTCTTATTATCTATTCTATAAAACACTTAGCATACTTTTTTGGTGTTGTAATAATAATGGAAGACAATGGCAAGCCTCTGACTTTATAGGTGAGCAGAATCAGACCCAAGATTTCCAAGATTACTACCTGGTGATCAGGGTGGGAGGAGTATCTTTCTTCACTTTTAAAAAGAAGTTAAGGTGTTATGAGTAACCATACATACTTTGGGCACAGGAAAAGAGTTTTCATTTCAGAACTGGGTGTAGCAACGGAGCTGAGCGGGTCCAATGACCTTCCATGAGCCAACAGTGACAGATATAAGTTCCAGATGGATTTCAAGTTGATGCTTGCTATGCTCCATTTTATTCTGCAAAGAGTTAATCGACCATGCATTTAGTCTTTGTCCTTTCCATGACAAGTCTATTCTATTGGCTATCCTAGGACAATTTCTGTGGGGTTGGTCTCTGACCCAGTGCCCACTATGCCAGACCAGAGCAGTAAGCGTCATTCATTCTCCAGACAAGACAGTCTGAACAATTCATATTAGCTGCAGTGAAAGAAGCAGAGAAAAACACACAGGACCAAGTCCTGCAATTCTGAATGCCTGCAGCTCCTGCTGGTCTGAATGGGAATTGCAGGTATTCAGATTTGGTTCACAAGGAAAGAAAAGTGTATGTATATGCACTGCATAACTGCTGTGGAAAACACATGCTTGTTACTCTACCTACTTACTAAGACGTTTTAAGAATGCAAGAGCCCATTCCTTCCACATGAGTAACTTCACTCACAAGAGATTACTTGTGTTTAAAGTGCAGCATCAAGCTCTCAAAAGTTACTATGGTTCAGCTTTACTCCTTGCGCATCTGAATAGTGGAGAGAGATGCACAGTGCCCTGCCCTGTACGGAATGGGTTTCTGACCCTTCCCTAGAGGATGTCTTTTTATTAACTCAGTTTAACTGTGCAGGCTCACATGATACAATATCTCTGTTGTTGATGTGATATTCTTATTTCCTTGCAATGCCACTCCCTTGTTCTCCTCCATGCTCAGACAACTCAAAATTCCTTTCCAAATTTCGGTTCTGCTGCCACTCTCAAATGTAGTCCCACTGATTTTTCTTATTTTAACCACTCCATTAATCAGCCTCTGAGATGGTGGTAAGGGAAGTGTTTGAGTTAAACGTATTTCTCTGTAGTAGATATTTGAGAGATGGGGAATGCTCCAGACAGCAACCAAAAGGGTTGGCTGGGACAGAGAGTCTAAGCTTCCTTGATACAACTATCCATATTTTATCAGCGTTTCTCCCCCTCCCTCGTAGCAGTATAGTGTTTACATTAACATTCAAATAATCTAGTGCTGTTTATAGGTGGGTGACAGTTTTTTCCCGTTTCAGCCATGAATGTGTATGGATGTTTTCAATTTTAGCAAGACAGATTCACAATCTAATTTAATAAAATGCAATATTAAAAAATATGGGCCAGGCACTGCACAGTGAATCCAATGAAACTCTAGATTAACTCAATGATGTCAATAGTTTTACACCAATATAAATGAGAGCAGAATTTGGTGCCCTGAGTCAAGGTGAGTTTCACTTTAGTAAGGACTACAGGATTTGGCCCCATGTGTTTTCTTTTATAAGATGAGTTTTTCTTCTTTCGGGTGACAGTTGTGTCAGTTCTGTTCTTTTCATGCTCTATATGCTTAACTCACAGATGCAAACCTTTCTCTTCTTGTTACAGATGTGCTCTGTCCTGACATTCATATCAAAGTCTGACATTCAGAATATTTGATGGAAACATTGTTTAACAAACAACAAAATCTATGAAATATAAATATAGTGCCATATGCTGTTTTTTAATTAGAGCAAGCCTAGAATGTGTGCATGTTAACTGTCCACATCAGGCTGAGTCTGTGTTTTAATGTACAGATGCAGACCTATCAAGACTTTCGCTTGAAGGAGAGTCCCTCCTTTGGGACAGTTCTCCTACTTCAATATTGTCCTCTTCTATTCTCTTCCAGTTCACCATTACCTGCTCAGTCCATTTCTTTCCCTCTCTCACTTCTGAATTGCATGACCAGATTTGGGAACCAAGTGCTGATCAGGATCATCCCATTTAACCTCTGAGCACTCCCTGTATCTGATTCTGGAGGTGAAATATGCCAATGACTGGTTTGACTGAAGGACAGGAGCAGTTTGGCAGTTTGAAGATATACAAAACTCACACCACATCAGCAGGATTGGAGGGATGTGAGGAACTGGGAAACAAGACAGGTTCGAAAGGACCAAGTAAGAAAAGGGGAAAGACAGGAAAACTGTAGAAACAAAAGCCCAAACTTTCCCATCCCATACAAACTCCCTCAGCTGGTGCACAAATCTCCCTCAGATATCAGGCTGGGACTTGGCAGTTATGCAGTTGTGTGGACTCTGGTATAAAATGATCATAATTAAAAACAGAAGACTGCACTTAAGCTTGGCAGAACTGATAAAATAGTAGTGAGGTAACAGTAGGCAGGAATATATTTATCTGTTTTGGATAGCCTATACAGAGCTCTTTATACACTACGTAGAATACCTTGCATTGACCAGTAATACCACTAGTGAATTTAGGCTCTATTATCCTCCCCCTTGTTTCTAATTACTTTTTGTGTGTGCACTATGTGTGCACCTGATTACTTGGATGGCACCATGGCTGCACTGCTGGCAGCAGTATGACTTACTGCTACCGAGTGCTATTGTCCATATCCATTTACGTCTTGGTTTATGTTGCTGTGGGATAATAGGAGAAACAAGACCTCCTCCTATCTGGTAAAATGAGTCTCTGCACTCACTGTATACACTTGTGTAAAAACAACGGATACCCATAGCCTTTTAAGCCTGCACGCCCAGTGGGCACTTTCACCCACAAAACTAAAAAAAAAGCTCTCTTGCCTATTACTGCTATGCTGGGCAACAGACAGCACACTAGTACTCCCCTGCCTGAGAGGTGCCATGCAATACCATGCCTAATTGATCTCTCTACTCCTGGGGGAATTCTGTGCCAAAAAAATAAACATTCTGCACACAATACTTTAAAGTTCTGCAAAATTCTGCACATTTTATTTGTCAAAACATCAGAATATAATCAGGCCAGTTTCAATTATTTTGGTAATTTATTTTAAAATATCCATCAGAAAGCATGTCTGCAACAATACAGACAAAGAAAAGGATTCAGGAAATGTTTTTTTGACAAATAGATTCCTTTCTAGGCATACTAATACAGAACTCTGAGTAATAATTCATTCTCCACGGCAGAACCGTATTTTCTGTACCCCTCAGAAGCAGTGCAAAGGGAGAGACAGGTGTAACAGAGGAGCTAAGGGAGAGGAAAGTAGTTGCTGGGATGGAGCCTGGGAATGAACAGGGAGGGTTGCTGGGTATAAGTGGGAGAAGTATAGAACAGTTTTTGGTGGTGGGTAGGGGAGGGATTGTTAAGGTGTTGGGGAGCCTCCCCCAGGCAAATTCTGCCTGACCCCTAGCTTCTCCCATTCAGGCAGGCATATCTGTCCCTGTCCCTGCACCCCTGTCCCCCCATCCCCATGTGTCCCTGCACCCCCACTCAGCCACACCCTCTATGACAGGATGCAGGTGAAACCCAGTTGATGGGCTGATTGACACCCCACCAGGGTTTTTGCTACTTTCCTTGCTATTGCCTCTGGGGAGCTAATATCTGGCTGATTCCCCAACTTATAGCATTTTTTTAGTGACTGCTGTACAACACAATTTTCATAACTTCATATGCATTAATGATATACATATATGGATAGAGAAATGACTTTAAGCAGATCATAACCTTTCCCCTGATACCTTACAAGGCATGCTTTACATGTAAGATCACGATTATATAAAAATGAGGATTATATAAAAATGGGGGTTCCAGGATGCTCACCCAAGGTATAGAATGTCACACTCTTCCCTGGTTCCTGTGTGTCCCTGCATCCTCTTCCCTGCATCCCCACTCAGCCACCTGCTCCTCGCACCTTCATGTGGCCCTGCACTCCCACTTAGCCACCCTCCCATCCCAATGTGACCCTGCACCTCTACTCCCATTCAGTCCCTGGCTCAATGCTGTCACCCTACTAGCTCCTGTGCCCCACTCCAGTCTGTCCCCACAACTAGTCCTTCTGAACCCTGGTTTATGTGACCCCCCAGCAGCCCCATGTGCCCTGCTCTGTCTATCCCCCCATATCCTGTGTCTCCTCACTTAGCCTCTCCTCCCTATCTGCGGCTGGCTACCCTCTGTTCTGGCACCACAGCAGCCCCTTCTGGACAAAAGGTATAACTGCAGTGCCTCTCCAGCGGAATATATTTTCTGAGGAGAAATAAAAATCTACAGGGAGACATGAATTCTGCACATGCTTTCCCCCAGGAGTTTCTCTCTTACTGTCCTCCAACAGTCTGTAGCCCAGGCAATCCATTTATTTTTATTTTCAAAACATCCATCCCAGCTCCAATTTGAAGGCAGGCAGGAACTCTCTTAATACCAAATAAAACTGTTTGACCTACAACTGACTTTTTTTTCTGGGCTTTTTTTGTACACATCCTCTCCACCACACAATACCATCTTCACCTCAGTTGAACTCCACCTTCACCTTTTCCTCCCTTTTGTTTATATTTTACACAGAGATTGCATGATAGTTAATCTGCTAACTTCCATGTTTATACTATATCAGAGTAGCAATTTGATTTTATTCTTCTTTAACAAACTTGAGCTGTTTGGACTTGACAGAGAGGAAGTAATTCATTAGTGTTCTCACCCTAAATCTCTTTCTCCTTTATAGCACTTGTGTGAGAAATATACACCACATATGTCTATGTGATAATTATGTGATAAATTGGAAAGGTTTGTGATAGATTTATCATTCACCTTTAACCACCTTACTTGCCCTCTGCTCACTAAACCAGATCTCTGGCACTTGTTCTAATATCCCAATCAACTGGCTGGCTGCCATTTAAAAAAAGAATCTGTCTGCCAGAAAAAATATTTCCTTCTTCCCCAAATATCGAACTCCCCACAAAATTAACACCCCAGTTTGAGGACCAGGATGGAAAAGATTCAGCCCTGCATCAATGGACAGCTTTTTCTGAACATAAAAATGTCATAGCTTTAAACTCTTGAGGTCTTATATCTTTGCAGGGATAGAACAGGAGTTATATGCTATTATGAAGGGGATATTTCCAGCTCTGTATGTGGTCCAGCATGCTCTTCTGGTCATGCAAAGGCATTTTAAAGCAGTGACAGTCTTAGATACAGAAATTCTTTTACATTATTTTTAGAGGTTTCAATTCAATGGTTCCTGTTGAACCTTAGACAGTTGGACTCATGGTAATTAAGGCACCTGCCTTCACAAGTAAGTGGATACAAGAAACAATCCCAATAGATATATTTAAAACTCTCCCAAATTTAAACTTTTCCCTAGTGTGATATATATAGAATACACGAGTGAGGCTTGTTAATAACTCACTTGTAGCTTTGCCATTTGTGAGTAAAACAGTCTAATAAAGTTCATGCTGATGAACATTTTATCCCTTCACATATTCCATTGGCAATCTGGTAGTGAGCTGTGACCCCTATATTTAGGTTCCATTCTGATCTTGGGGCCTTGTTTTGGAAAAGCTCTAACACCTGTATTATTTGTGGTAGGCTTTTGAACTATGGCAGGAGGAAAGCCCCTTGGTAAGGAGTGCCCTTTCTTTGTCCAATGAAGTTCCATCTAGGTTTTGGTTTGATATACATTTTGAAACTTGCCATTTCTTTTCTCTCACTTGTATTCCTAATGATTATTTTGGCAGCAGGCCAAAAATAATTGAACACAAGAGTCCTAAAAGTCAGGTGGCAAGCATTGCACTGGGAATGCCTGGGAGTGCTGCAGAGGATGAGTTGGTTTGGGTCCCTGTCTCTCCCCCATCCCGAACCAAGCATGTGGTCCCAGAGGCCTAGCTCCTTTATCTCATATATGCTAGGAGCTCTCTCGCTGCCTGGCATTAGAGGGAGAGGGTGGGGGAGAGAAAGGAAGGTTTGGCTCTCTCTAATAACCCCTCCAGAGTGAGACGTTCCTCCACTCATGGATAACAACCATCTCCTGCTGCCTATTGATGCGGTTAGTCCTGTAGCTCCAGTGATAGAAGTTTGTGCTGAACCCTGCTGATGATGCATGGTTGCGAGGGGGGGGGGAGTGGTCAAAATTTGTTTTTACCTTTTTAATAAAAAAATAACCCCTAGGAAATTATGCTCAAAAAGCTGTAGTACAAGAATGTCATTTAATTTGCAAAGTCTAACACTCAAAAATTAGAAAGTACCAGACTTATGCTTGCTCCTGCTATCTTAATTCTGCCCCCTTGTATGCGTACTTTATAGTATAGATACTCCTCCCTCTTTCACCTCCCCCCACAAAACCCTAATCTCATGAGGTGCACATGGTGGGGCAGAATTAAAGTTGCAGCAGCAACCTTAATTATGACATTTCCCAACTTCCAAGTGTTTGTCTTTGCAACCTAATCAACATTCTTTTAATAGCTTTTTGTGTGTAATCTGTAACATATATACAGTAATTTTTCTCTGTGCTATACAAATTCCCTTTGCTATCTCGGACTAGCTGCATATTAGTAAAATATTCTTGAATTTATATAACAATATCCTTATTGTAATAACCTTCCTTCAATTATTATTCTTTGTAGCCAGTCAAATATTAGCATGACCTAGACCTCTTATCATGTAGTTTCATTATCATTAGAGGCAGTTCTTTTTTTAGCTAACTGCAATGTAAAGGCCTCTTTGACTCTGTTCCGGAGCTGTCAAGTAGTTTAACTTGTCCTAAATCAAATTAATATAACCTTCTAAAATACTCCAAGTGAATGATACTAATGAGCCTTCTTCATCTTGAGCATCATGGATTCTTGATGTTTGAAACAAATGAGTTGGCAACCCTTCTGCCTCTTATTTATTTTTGTCTTGTGCTAGATACAGAATGATCACTAATTTGAATCTTCCTAGCCAGACAAATAATGAATGTCTTTTTCAAACACAGTCTCTTTATTTGTGCTAGTTTATATAAAATCAATTCATACTCGTTCATTATCAAACATATTTCAATTGTTAACAAACAAGACTAAATTGTGTTTTATGGTGTGCAGATCTGCATAGCAAAAGAGAGTCCCTTTCTTCCTTATTGTTTATGTGGGGTAGCCAGGTAAAAGACTGTCCTAGTCAAGGATCAGAACATGCATGGAAATTGAACTACCTTCTTAAGCAAAGATGTGATCCTCCAAGGGTTGGGATATATTAAACAGAAGGGAGAAAGCGGAACTGGGTTCCCTCCACTTCTATATCCCTCACCCCCATGTTCTGCAAATTAAAAAAACACTTGTCTCAAAAACTGGTCATTTTATAGCCACTGAATTCACTCAAAACAATGTATCCATGACACCAAACAGTAATGTTTAAAAGCAAATGCAATTCACTTATATCCTACAGTACATGGAAAATAATGATAAATCAGCCTCGGCACCTTGAATCCAAACTGGTTAGAAGGACACTCACTGATAAAAGGTTGAAGAGACACTGTCAAGTTAAATATACTGTGCCTGATTTTTCTGACACCTGAAAAAATCAAGAGCAATTTGATAGAAGTTAATGGAATTACACTGATGTTAGTGAAAGGAGAACCAAACCCCATTATACATAATAACACCTTCAGGAAATTCTGCTCTCACTTCAATCAGTGTAAATCTAGAGTAACTCCATTAGCTTTAGTGAAGAGATTCTGGATTTACACTGGTGTCAATGAGAGCAGAAAATGGCCCCTTGTCTTTTCTGTGCAGCATTTTAATATTTCTCAGAAATTTAGAGCAATGTCAGCCATGCTATAATGGAGCATAAAGACACCTTCCAATCAAACAAATGGGTTGCCATAGTAATACTAAGAATTAAAGAACCTTATTTTTCTTGATTTACATAGTTGAGTGCATGGCTGCACTCATAGTTGCAGGTCTTATCTTTCATATGGTGACATTTTATTTAAAGCAACACAAAATGCATTGTACTGTAGTACATGTAGCTGTAATATAGGTATTGTGTAAATCCAGATGTAGGCCAAGATTTTCAAAAGAGACCAGTGACTTTGGGTGCCTAACTTGAGATACCTTAAGGGTGAAATCCATGAATGAACATATGTGTTGCAATGCTTACCATCGGGATGCTTAACTTCTAGGCACCTAGAAAATCACAGATATCATTGTGATCCACAAAGCTGGGTAATGCACTCAGGATCCTTATAAAATGAATGGGAGAGACAGGTACCTTAGAATGTGATCCACAAGAGCTAGAAAGCTAGGTAGCTTCTTGCCTCAGATAACCTGTGGGAGGTGCCCTTGTGCTAAGCTCTGCCTCTTTCTCTGAGATGGCAGTCTAAGTCCAGGCTGCAGGGAGGAACCTATATTTGCAAATGATCTTCAAACAGAAACCCTGCTCCTGGCCCTAGGGGCCTATGTAGTTTCTTCTGAAAATGTGTTAGATGATGGCCTCACTCCACACAAAATGACCACAAGAAGAGGGGATGGTGGTGCCTCTGCCCTATTTTCCCCTGCCAATAAGTTTTAGCCCAGTGGATAGAGCATTCAGCTGGGTGGTGGGACACCCTGGTACAATTCCCCCCTCTCCCAGAATGGGAAAAAGGATTTGAATAAGGTCTCCCATCTCTGAGTGTTCTAACCACTGAACTATGGGAGTCTGATGTGGGGTTCTCTCCTGTTGTAGGTCTTCCACTGTGGATAAATAATAAAAGTCATAGGGCCAGATATAGAAGGAATGACTATATAGTCCATAGTTAGGGCACCCATGTGGGGGTGAGTGGCCAGGAGACCCTGGGTCAAGTTCCTCTGCTCCAACTACTCATTCAGTATCTACAGTGCCACAGCTGTGAAATGAAGTTGGGCCTTCCACTACTCAGTTGAGTGCTCTAACCACTGGGATAAAAGTTTTATAATGTGGAAAGTGATGGCACCATCACCTCCTCATGGCTTTTGAATGAGGCCTGATGTGTTACATGTATTCAGCGGATGCACACTGTATCTGCACTCTTGGGTGAATTAGGTGGCTGAACAACTATGTTCCCCTGCTTCGTGAATTGCTCTGGGGCTTAGGTGGGAGATAGGCATCTGGATGCCTAGAGGGAGGCAGCAGTGCACATGCCCAGAGACAAAAACTTTGGCGTCTAGGGAATTTTTACTTTGAA
This sequence comes from Dermochelys coriacea, assembly GCF_009764565.3. NCBI lineage: Eukaryota > Metazoa > Chordata > Testudines > Dermochelyidae > Dermochelys > Dermochelys coriacea. The sequence goes on along the minus strand of NC_050069.1, from coordinate 223,233,453 downwards.
AAACTTAGGCATTGAGTGAGTTAGGCACCTACAGGATTTGGTGGGAGATTTGTGAATCACAGTGTGGGACTTAGGCATGTAAGTCTGGGGTTTGGCACCTAAGCACTTTTGTGAATCCCACCCAAAGTGCTTCCCACCAGCACTCTGAAAATCAGATCTCCATTTGCATGCTGTTTATTTGAAGGGTGCAACACATACACAAACCTCTCCCTCTCTCCATCTGGAAGTTCCAGGCTTCTTGTGTGTGTGCTCATCTCATCAGTGTGTAAGAAATGCGATCTCTTTGATTTATTACTGAACCTTTCAAGATGCACTCTGTGGAAGTATGATATACAGTTTTGTATAACTATGTGGCAGAGTAATGTAGTGTTACTCTGATATATTATTTACATCATATAAAAAAATTTACATACATTCCTGATGAAAGAATAGAATCCAAAGTTTTATATGCAAAAATCCAATTATAAAAAATTCTGATTTGTGATGTTTGTAACAGTGGATGTGTAGCACGCAGTTCTGGTAACAGGTACAAATTTTAAAATAAAATACAATATTTAATCTCCTTAAAATTTTAATTCACTTCAATCATGTTTCATCTCCTGTTAAGGTGTTTATTCTCAGTACCATAAAATATGAATGTCAAATCTCCCATGGATATCTCTCTCTTACTTGCTAAATTGTTTTCTAGCTGCTCTGCATGCTTGTTCTGTATGCACAAAGTAAATAAGACATTTACATTTCTGTTTAAAGTTTCTATTCATCACTACACTCTGTTGGGTCCATATAAAGGAGACTTCCAGTTTTATTAAAGCAATACTCTCTATGGAAGTTATTCTTTGTGGTTTTATTTCCAAAGAACTGTCACTTTCTCTAAATTGATACTGATATTTACAATGGCAGTGTCTAGCAGTTTAGGCCAAAATTTAATTTACCTTCAGATGTTTAGAATCTGATGAGGAACGTGCAGTTTTTAAATATCTATTTAAAGATGAACTATGGCCTTTTTAGGTTTTGTACTGGGGACTAACATGAGGGTTTGAATCTTTGACTCAGCAGGCTGGGAAGAAGTTATTCCATGGCTCCACTGAATTGTAGTAGTGTTTGTGGCATGATCCCTAGACTTGATCTTCAGTCACTTGGTCCTTTTAGTACACAGATCCACCTGTCAGACCCTATCCCTGCATGCTGCTAGAAAGAGAACTCTGGCATATCAGAATCAGCTGCGTTCAGGGAACACAGAATTTCCCTGTGTGACTTTATTATTTGTATTACTCTAGTGCAGGGGTAGTCAATAGGTGGATCACGGGCCAAATCCGGATTGCCAGATGCTTTTGAACTGACTTCAAAATCTTTTATTTACTTATTATTATCATTGGATTTTTTTATTTTCTCTGGAGTCCAGACCTTGACTATACCTTAACCACAAAATTTGGTCCTTGACAAAAAATAATTGACTACCACTGCTGTAGTATGTAAGAGACCTAGTCATGGACCAGGATCTTGTGCTAGATGCTGTACAGACACAGACCAAAAAGACAGTCCCTCCCCAAGAAGCTCATAAACTGTCTACCTTGCTGTCTATCATATCTTACAAGGACCTGACGGCTTCACAGGTATTCTCATGTGGCTATCTAATCCTATCTGTGAGGAGCAAGACTGCGAACAGATGTCACACAGGAATGTGCAGGCTCCAGCTGAAGACTTGGAATAACGCTTGGCATTTTTTCAATTAATTTTTCAAGTCTGTTTTCCTCAAAGCATTTACAACCTTTACTGATAGTTGATCTCCATTCAGGTCTGTCCTTGACTATGTCTTTGAAGTTATCAATATTTATGATACATGAGGTGAGATTCTGCTTAATGGTGTCTTTGAAGAGTTTTTCGTTGCCCACTCCTTCTGCATTTTCCAAATTTCAGCTCACCACAGAAAATTTTTTTGGACATGTATAATCATCCATTCTGATAACATGACTTGTCCATCTTAGATGAGCTTTGATGATCATTGCCTCGATGCTGGTTGTTTTTGCACTTTCAAGGATGTTAATATTTAAGACTTTGTCTAACTAGTGGAGGAGAGTGCATGTGAACATTTTCAAGTTGCTTAATGTGTCTGTGGTAAACTATCCTGTTTCACACCCATATAAAAGGAATGCTATTGCTGCATTGGATATCATCAGTTTTATTGACTGTTTGATTGTGTGCTGGTTGAGTATTATATAATGAAGTCTTCCAAAAGCCTGGCTTGCCCTTCCTATTCTATTTGCTGTGTCTTGATCCAGGGAACCTCACTTGAGATAGTACTGCCAAAAGACAACAGATTGATATTGACAGATGAAGCAGTGCACATAAACAATTAAGACTATCTATATTGGTCAGGACGATAGGCAGTGGTCTCTGCACAGCACAGTCTAGCTGTTGTCAAGTGCCTGTACTCCCACATAGCAATACACGGAGTGTTTTGATGCTTTTTGGGGTGTAGGGCAGTGGCTTTCAACCTTTCCAGACTACTGTACCCTTTTCAGGAATCTGATTTGTCTTGCATATCCCCAAGTTACACCTCACTTAAAATCTACTTACAAAATCAGACATAAAAATACAAAAATGCCATGGCATACTATTACTGAAAAATTGCTTACTTTCCCATTTTTACTATATCATTATAAAGTAAATCAATTGGAATATAAATATTGTATCTATGTTTCAGTGTATATAGAGCAGTCACTGACTGTATGCAATTTTAGTTTGCACCGATTTCACAAGTGCTTTGTATGTAGCCTGTTGTAAAACTAGGCAAATATCTAGATGAATTGATGTACCCCTTGGAAGACCTATGTGTACCCCTGGTTGAGATCCGCTGGCCTAGGAGACCTAGTCATGGATCAGGACCCCATGGTGCTAGATGCTGCCATGCTTAAGCAAGGGTGGGAATTATTTGTTCCTAAATATTAGTAACTTTTCTAGCGAATTGACTTGGATTGCTGAAACTTTCTTTTCCCAAACAAAGAGCAAACATTTTCTGGAAAGGCACAATTTGAGTTTGGGAAAAGAATCCCAATTCTGTTAAATTCATTTCTATTTCTGTCCCTTACTATGTCAGTTTCTTAAAATAACTTTGAAAAAGAAGGAACACTGTCATATAGGCAATCAATCTTGAAAGGGACTTGTTTTTGCATCAATATTTATGTGTTGGATATAGAATGTCACAGAAAGAGAGAGATTTTTTAATTGAGTACATTTGATACTCACTAGATAACCAAAGCTTTAAGCCTGTATACATTTAAGAAAGTGTGTAACTTTATACAATTTCCTTAGTGCCCCCCCCCAAAAAAAAACCAATGGGACGACTTGTGTTTAAAGTGACACACTTACCTAAATCTTTATGGAATCAGGACACAAGTGACTGGAAGTATGTGCAGTATTTTTGTTTTTTCATTTTTTTTATCATACACATCCTCAAGCCATCTCCTGGATGCTTAAGCAATTAAATTAATGTACTCTATGTGTGAGTTGCTATATGATTTAAAAATCATTACCTTCTGGAGTGCCAGTTTCCCAAACTACTTTAGGAGAGATTGCTGGATCTCCTACTCTGGAATTTTTCTTATCATCTGTGCAAATCCTGGAAATTATTGTGGGGAATGTTGGAGCACTAGCAATATTTACCAAGCAACATAGAAATGCCAGTATGAATGAGTATATATTGTAACTCCAGTTTTTTATCTTTTCCACTATTTAATTGCTTGCACGTTGTGCAAAGACACTTGACGTAAGGAAATTAACGGGGGGGGGGGGGGAGTCCAAGGTCCTGATCCGGCAATGAAATCTCCCGTGGCGCTTATTGCTGAATTGAGGCTCGAGTGCAGCTTTGCCCTTCCTCAAAAGAAGCCCGCTGCTTTCGGTCTGGCCTGCGAAGGACGCTGCCTGTCTGCACCGACTGAGGGGTAAGGACGGAGCATCATTCTCACCTCCAGCCGGCGGGGCCCCTTTTCAAAGGGATCCCAGAGACAGCAGGGGTGGCTGAGCCGCCAGGAGCCTGCAGCAGGTGCACGGCCCGCGCCCATGGAAGTGCCTCTCTGTCCCCTTCCCACCGGCTCTGAACTCCTCGGGCTCTGCCGCCCAGTGAAGCCCCGAGAGGGAGAGCGGCCCGCGGCTGCGCTCGCGGTCCGCAAGGGCTGTTCGGTGGCGGGCGGGTGAATTCACGCCGCTCCCGCGCCAGTTCCCGCGCCCCGGCCAGCGTGTGAGGCCGGGCCGCAGCGCTGCGCGCGGGGCCCCTGTGCCATGGCTACCGCTGAGGGACTCGCCTCTCCCGCGCGCAGGGGGAGGAAGTGACCTGCCCGCAGACCCGGAGGGGGGGGGGAAGTCTGGCGACCTCGGGGCCCAGTGCGGCGCGGCGGGCGGGGGGGCGTAGCAGGCTCAGCGGCCAGCGCCCCTCCCCGCGGGCTCGCTGTGCGGCCGGACTGCAGCGGGAGCGTGGCTCGCCCCCGCCCCGGCGGAACGAACCATTGCAGCTCGCCGCGGAGGTGAGGCACCTGTCATCCGCCGCCCGCGCTCGGCCTCCGCTCGGCGGCGGCCGCTGGCAGCGCACCCCCGCGGGCGGGGCAGACGTTCCGCACGCCCGGCCCCCGGGAAGCCGCTGGGCGGGCGCCGGGCTGCGGCGGGCCGCGGGAGCGTTCTCCTCCCCCCAGCTCCGAGGGCGCGGAGCGTGTCGTTGCCTGCAATGGCGCTGAGTAGCGGAGTCGGAGGCTGCTGCCCGCTGGCAGGCTGGGGGCGGCAGCCGCGCGCTACCTTCGCCCAGGCGGGTCGGAGCCGGGGGCTGGAGGAGCCGCAGCTCTGAGCGCGCAGGGAGCCGCGCGAGGTGGACGGAGCCCAGCCCGTCGGGCAGCTCCTCTCCCGGGTAAGGGGCCGTGCGCGCACCGGGGAGCAGGGGCTGAAGTTCGGACTAGGGCGCAGCTTGTGTGCGCGCCAAGGGGAGACATGCCCGGGAGCTTTTGTTCCCCCAGACGCTGTAGCCGGAGCCAGGGGGGTGCATGGCTACTGAGCTTTGCTCCCTGCCATGATTGCCAGGGCAGCTGCTCGTACGCGAGGTGGTTCTTGGGCCAACGCTGGTGTGGGATCCTCTCGCCTTTCAGTTCGGAGAAACCGGTTCTTCGCAACACTTCCCCTTTCAGAGGGGTTTGCTCAGTGACGCCAGACAGGATCCTTTTGCCTCAAGTTAGCCTTTCTTTTTCTTTTCCTTATAATCGTTGGAAACATCAGCTGGAGTCTGTAAAGGAGGAGGCAAAAGGAAATGATCGGTAGCTAAGAAAAAACTGCTGCACCCTCCCCCCCCCATAATTGTTGGTCTTTTTTTAAAATTGATCCACAATAGCAGAGATGCTGCTGCTGCACCCCGTGGTTTGAAGTGGTTTCTATCATATATGGGTTTACAGTTTGGTTCAATGGCTCTCAACACCCCCACTATACAAATTGTTCCAGCACCCCTGCACAGCAGTTGAGCCACAGCTGTGGGCAACCCTCCACTGCTTGTGCATGGATAGCTGGGCTTGAGTTTGGAAGTGATCTAGGAGTGTGTTCTGTTTCAGGAAGGTGATGAGGGGATTGTGCATTAATAGCCACATAATATTGCTTAGCCTAAAGTAACCTCTTAGGCTTAAAGATTGGCGAATACATATGTAAGGTATCTGATCCATAATCTTCCTGCTCTAAAGTGCTAGGTGTGACTGCAGTGCTATAGCATTCCTCCCTATGAGTGAGGAGCACAGCAGCCCACAGGCATTGCATTTGAAGCTTGCAGCAATAAGTTATAGCCTAGAGGAAAGACTAGGAAACAGAGGGACGCTAATGAGAGAGATTTAGCTCTTTATTAATCATGTGGTGTTCTCCTGCAATTCTCTGGGCTAATGTTCAGGCTGGAATCAAACCCAGTTCTCATCCTTTACCTTAAACACCACTCAGTGCCTCCCTCCCTCCCCCCGAAGAATGTCTGAATTCATCATATTGGATCATGTAACTTTCAATGCAGTTTATTACTTCTTTTTTGGTTTGGAAGCTCTGTGGGTGCGCAGATGTGACCTGGAAGATTGAGATTTAGCCTGTAGCTCCATTTTTTTGCAGTTCACTAAATGCTTCCATGCTCTTTGTCATGTTAAAATAATACAGCAAGTGGAAAGGGGCAAGTCTTACTAAATTTCACTTAACTATTTTCAACACTAAATGATACCTTTGGGTGCAATTTTTCTAATTCTTTTGAGCTGTTGTTTCATTGTTGAATGATCGTTCTCTGCATAGAAACACCATTAAAAGCATACTGTTGTGTAGTTCAGAGACACCCTACGTGGAATTGCAGTGTTAGCAGCTCAGGGAAGCACAGTCATCATGTTTGCATGAAGTATTTCGTGCCTAGACATAAATAACACAGAGATTTTAGTTCTCTTTATTTTGTCCTTTACCATCTCCAGTCAAAAAGTTTGACTGCAATGAAACATTGGTGATATCATTTTCCTTGTAATTTTATTCTTTGTAATTGTTTCACCTAGACAAATTTGTTTGTTGTAATATGTTTGTAGCATACATATGAACATCACAAAACTGCTATGTTTCATTGTCTAATAGTGACATGTTAATTAGTACTTGGAAGAAAATTTACTTTTATGTGAGCATACAAACTTTTTCAGACTGTCTAATTGTTGAATCTTTAGCAAATTGAGTCTGCTGTAGAATTTTAATACATATGTGTGTATTTTGATAATGATGCTGTGTGAAGGATGAATCCTTGCATTTGTTTTGTAATTTTTATTCTAAATATCAGTTGTATCAAATAACTTTATTAAAATTGAAGTAATTGATTTAGATTTGAAGAAATAAAAATGCATGACTCGATTCAAAAAGTTGTACTTTCTGTTGCAGGTTAAATCTACATTTGTTCTGGAAAGCCATCAGTCTTGCCACTTTGTTTGCTGTCATGGTTGCTTGCAAATATTTAGATAGTATCTGTCAGAATACCTACTGAATATGGCCCTGATGGAGACCAGTGCCACCTGAGAGGCACTTTCTTCTCAACCAGAATCTCACTAGTAACAGAAGACTGAGAGTGGTATATCAGTCACTATGTACATTGGTTTTGCAGTCCTGAAGTAAACATGATGAAAACAGAGTCTTCAGGAGAAAGATCAACCCTCCGAAGTGCCTCTCCTCACAGGAATGCTTATAGAACTGAGTTCCAGGCACTAAAAAGCACCTTTGACAAACCTAAATCAGATGGAGACCAAAAAACAAAAGCTGAAGGAGAGGCCTCTCAGCAGAGCAGAGGGAGGAAATATGGCTCAAACGTCAACAGGATTAAAAACTTATTTATGCAGATGGGCATGGAGCCCAGTGAGAGCACTGGAGTTACCCCTAAAACCAGAGGGAAAAGTGGTCCCCTGTCTCCTCAAAGAAGAATTAGGCCCAAAGAATTTGTGGAGAAGACAGATGGCTCAGTTGTAAAACTAGAGTCTTCAGTTTCAGAAAGGATTAGTAGATTTGATGCTGTGCACGATGGTCCTTCCTATTCCAAGTTTACTGAAACTCGAAAGATGTTTGAGCGAAATGTTCATGAAATGGGTCATTCCAATCGCTATTCCCCAAAGAAAGAGAGAGTAGTTTCCAATGAACTCCAAGATGAGTGGTGTAGCTCAAAGTCTAATAGAGGCAGTACTGATTCATTGGACAGTCTTAGCTCAAGGACAGAGACTGTCTCTCCAACAGTGAGTCAGCTCAGTGCAGTGTTTGAAAACACCGATTCACATAGTGTAATCGTTTTAGAAAAGTCAGAAAACAATGAAGAATACTCTGTAACTGGTCACTACCCACTTAACCTGTCCTCTACTGTTGCAAATCTATCCTCCACAGCTGCAAACCTTGATGGATTCAGTCCTTTAAAAGATGGTAATGCCTGGTCTTCACCAGCCAAACAAACTACAAGTTCAGTATCTGCTGAGACCTTTCAGCAAAACAGTACATCTTCAATAATAAGAGAAGAAGCTTCTAAAAGCACTTTGCCAGTATCACAAACAAATGAAGAAATAAGGAAGAATAAGGAAGCAAGTTATGATCCTGTTGATGTTTGTGCAGCAACTAAACAAGAATTGGCCAGCATCATTAACAGTGAAAAGCGTGACGAATCCTGTACCAGGACTAAGGAAAAAATAGATTCAGAAGTTTCTTTACAACAAAAAGAACATTCACAAAATGCAGAGAGTGCCTGTGTTGGCACTGGAGCTGCAGACATACCAAGAAACTTGGTAGCAGGTGGTGACTTTGCAGCAGATGTAGCTTCAGATGCTACTAAATCCCACTATGATGATACCAGTGGAAAGGAAGTCCAGGAAGACTTGAATAACTTTCAGAGTTCACATGTATATATGCACTCTGACTATAATGTCTACAGGGTGCGATCAAGGTATAATTCTGATTGGGGAGAGACAGGAACAGAACAGGATGATCAAGATGATAGTGATGAAAACAACTATTATGAACCTGATATGGAATATGCTGAAGTTATTGGATTGCCAGATGAAGATGAAATCCCAGCAAACAGAAAAATTAAGTTTAGCAGTGCTCCAATTAAGGTAAATTCCCTCCCCTGAACTTTTGATTCTTATTTGAGCTTAAATTTGTTCAGGGTAGATTTTGACAGCTGCATCTGGTTCTGAAAAGATTGCAGAGGTTCTTGAGACATTTTTTTTAGTTGCAGCTGGCAAGTGAGCATAATTTCAAATGATTTAAAGGAAGATGAGTTCTGATGACCCTGTCTCATTTCCTAGTCTACTTTATGGTTGATTAAACCAGTAGAAATTGAGAATGAGCTTCAGGTTTGTGAGGCTTTGTAATTTAAACATAAATATATAAATTGCATAGTGAAATATAAAAGGTGTCTATATGGTGACCATCATATTTCCATTATTTTTGAAATTTAAAAATAACTTTTGCATTCCAAACAGCGACTCTTACTTTAAAGAACATCTGTGAAGAATTAAAGTTACTAGAGTGAAATACTGTATGGTATGAAATATAATGTGCTATTGACCAGCAACTGTGATCCACTATTATTGGATCATTAATCTTACTTATCTGCATCAGTATCCTTTTGTTGCTAGCTTCTTCACCAGTCAGTCTTTCTTCATGCATAAGTAGGTATTCATATAGGTGCTTCAGCTTCTTAGGTACTTTGACATATACTAGAGGTAATTTAAAGGTCAATCCACTGAAATATACTTGATGTAAAACATTGTTAAAAATAACATCTAAGAATGTGGTCTGATTCAAGTGTTTTAAGTTGGGGAAAGAGTAGGGGGCACAATGACTTGTTACAACAGAGGTTTACTTCTCAGAATCAGGACTGAATTACTCATAGGTTGCAAATGAAGTGCGTTTGATAATCTCAGTGTAGTTACCAATGGACACTTATCCACACTGAAAAAACACTAAGCTATTTGGCACACCCGACAGTCTTTAAAGAGTCAAATACTGGGCTGGTGCAGACTAAGAGAAAAATAAGATTCTTTTTTGAAAAGTGACACTGTAAAAATAATTTCATCTTGTTTGATTCATCTGCTTCCTCTATGTATTTTGAGACCACAACTACTTAATTTAGTGTCAAAAAAGAAACATTTTGGAACTTGTCCCATCCTTGTGGATCCAGCTGCACGTGAGTGAGCTGGATTCTCTTCTAGCTCACACATAATCAACACAGTTAACTAAATTCCCGTTACAGGACCAAATTCTGTTCACTGTTACACCTATTTGATCCCATTGAAGATGTACCTGATTCTCCATTGCCTTCCCCCTTGTATAGTCATTTATAGCTATGCAGAGTGAATGCTAAACACTACCAAATTAGAAAGGGAACATTTTAAGACCACTTTTAACTGGTGTAAATGACTACATAAAAAAGGAAGACAGTGTTCAGTTAGACTGAAGGGGTTAAACAGATATAACTGAGGGCAGAATTTGGCTCTGTAATTAGAACTTTGAATCCCATTGAAAGCAGTAAGATTAAACAGCTAAATCTCAGACATGCCAAACCTGTGAAAAAAGCACAGAAATTGGGCTTGCCTTTGGCTTAATTAGCTTGTAAATTGCTTCTTGGCTAGTTTTTGGCTTGTTGCTTGTAGCTTGTTGCTGCTTTTTTTTTTTTTTTTGATTGGCTCTCGGCAAGCGGGGAGAGAGTCAGGGATGCACAGCAGGCCCACCAGAGTTCCAGACTCGCGCTGGGGGGGGGGGGGGGAAATCTAGTCACATAGAGTGTTGGGGTTCTTAGGGATTGGCTTGTTTTTGGCCTTGTTTTGAAATGGGATTAGCTTGATTTTTGGCTTATTGTGAAAGTCAGGGTGCTTATTTACTGCATGGAATTGGGAACTATGATATATATTTGGGCAGAATTTGTATGAATTTGTATTATTGGTGGTGATGCAGGAGTCAGGAATAACACATCTTGATTTTCATACCCTTGGATACATTTGCAAGCCTGTCAGGTAGAAAAATAGTCTCTCTTTTTTATTTGTGGACTTAGCAAATTTGATCTAGAAATCGCTATGTGACAGTAAACATGGAATTCAGTGAAGTGTTAGGTTTCAGAGTAGCAGCCGTGTTAGTCTGTATTCGCAAAAAGAAAAGGAGTACTTGTGGCACCTTAGAGACTAACAAATTTATTAGAGCATAAGCTTTCGTGAGCTACAGCTCACTTCATCGGATGCATTTGGTGGAAAAAACAGAGGAGAGATTTATATACACACACACAGAGAACATGAAACAATGGGTTTATCATACACACTGTAAGGAGAGTGATCACTTAAGATAAGCCATCACCAACAGCAGGGGGGGGAAGGAGGAAAACCTTTCATGGTGACAAGCAGGTAGGCTAATTCCAGCAGTTAACAAGAATATCAGAGGAACAGTGGGGGGTGGGGTGGGAGGGAGAAATACCATGGGGAAATAGTTTTACTTTGTGTAATGACTCATCCATTCCCAGTCTCTATTCAAGCCCAAGTTAATTGTATCCAGTTTGCAAATTAATTCCAATTCAGCAGTCTCTCGTTGGAGTCTGTTTTTGAAGCTTTTTTGTTGAAGTATAGCCACTCTTAGGTCTGTAATCGAGTGACCAGAGAGATTGAAGTGTTCTCCAACTGGTTTTTGAATGTTATAATTCTTGACGTCTGATTTGTGTCCATTCATTCTTTTACGTAGAGACTGTCCAGTTTGGCCAATGTACATGGCAGAGGGGCATTGCTGGCACATGATGGCATATATCACATTGGTAGATGCGCAGGTGAACGAGCCTCTGATAGTGTGGCTGATGTGATTAGGCCCTATGATGGTATCCCCTGAATAGATATGTGGACAGAGTTGGCAACGGGCTTTGTTGCAAGGATAGGTTCCTGGGTTAGTGGTTCTGTTGTGTGGTGTGTGGTTGCTGGTGAGTATTTGCTTCAGATTGGGGGGCTGTCTGTAAGTAAGGACTGGTCTGTCTCCCAAGATCTGAGAGAGCGATGGCTCGTCCTTCAGGATAGGTTGTAGATCCTTGATGATGCGTTGGAGGGGTTTTAGTTGGGGGCTGAAGGTGATGGCTAGTGGCGTTCTGTTGTTTTCTTTGTTGGGCCTGTCCTGTAGTAGGTGACTTCTGGGTACTCTTCTGGCTCTGTCAATCTGTTTCTTCACTTCAGCAGGTGGGTACTGTAGTTGTAGGAATGCATGATAGAGATCTTGTAGGTGTTTGTCTCTGTCTGAGGGGTTGGAGCAAATGCGGTTATATCGTAGCGCTTGGCTGTAGACAATGGATCGAGTGGTATGATCTGGATGAAAGCTAGAGGCATGTAGGTAGGAATAGCGGTCAGTAGGTTTCCGATATAGGGTGGTGTTTATGTGACCATCGCTTATTAGCACCGTAGTGTCCAGGAAGTGGATCTCTTGTGCGGACTGGTCCAGGCTGAGGTTGATGGTGGGATGGAAATAGTTGAAATCATGGTGGAATTCCTCAAGAGCTTCTTTTCCATGGGTCCAGATGATGAAGATGTCATCAATGTAGCGCAAGTAGAGTAGGGGCATTAGGGAACGAGAGCTGAGGAAGCGTTGTTCTAAGTCAGCCATAAAAATGTTGGCATACTGTGGGGCCATGCGGGTACCCATCGCAGTGCCGCTGATTTGAAGGTATACATTGTCACCAAATGTGAAATAGTTATGGGTCAGGACAAAGTCACAAAGTTCTGCCACCAGGTTAGCCGTGACAGTATACAAATCAGACGTCAAGAATTATAACATTCAAAAACCAGTTGGAGAACACTTCAATCTCTCTGGTCACTCGATCACAGACCTAAGAGTGGCTATACTTCAACAAAAAAGCTTCAAAAACAGACTCCAACGAGAGACTGCTGAATTGGAATTAATTTGCAAACTGGATACAATTAACTTAGGCTTGAATAGAGACTGGGAATGGATGAGTCATTACACAAAGTAAAACTATTTCCCCATGGTATTTCTCCCTCCCACCCCACCCCCCACTGTTCCTCTGATATTCTTGTTAACTGCTGGAATTAGCCTACCTGCTTGTCACCATGAAAGGTTTTCCTCCTTCCCCCCCCCCTGCTGTTGGTGATGGCTTATCTTAAGTGATCACTCTCCTTACAGTGTGTATGATAAACCCATTGTTTCATGTTCTCTGTGTGTGTGTATATAAATCTCTCCTCTGTTTTTTCCACCAAATGCATCCGATGAAGTGAGCTGTAGCTCACGAAAGCTTATGCTCTAATAAATTTGTTAGTCTCTAAGGTGCCACAAGTACTCCTTTTCTTTTAGTGAAGTGTTAGTAATTGTTTTAAAAGTTTCTCCAAACTAAAATGTATAAAAGTAAGTATTTATAAGACTAATAGAAATTTCTAGAAATTTGTTTTAAAAATTCCAGTGCAATCATTTGTTTTAAACAAATAAACGTTTCTCTACCATAGTTGAAACCTAAACATTGCAGCATTAGGAATCTGAAAGTGAAACTGATTTCATTGATTTTTATTGTCTGAGTTGCAAGAGATGCACAAAGTAAACAAGAACATAAATAAAAATAAACAACTGGATTTTAAATATGATTTCACTTTTTATAATTGAAAGGGTTTAGTAATGTGATTTAAAGAAACTTGTTTACAATGTATGAGTTCTAAATCATCAATGTCCCTGTCAAGCATGTTGATATTATGGAAACTACTTGTGAATGAAGCAAGTAGAATCTGACCTTGTATATTTAAGAGAAAACTTTACCTCATACTCCTCATTCCATGAATAAGGTCACTTTAATTAAAAACAAAATATTAAAAGACATAATACTGGGATCTGCTTTGCAAATACCTTGTTTGCACTTAATTCTTCGAGCAAAATCTCAACACACAAATCCAATAGATTATACCCCTGTAGATCATTCACATAATTTAGCTAACCCATTCTATTCCACCTTTGTTAGAAACGAGGTAGAGAATAGGAGTACTTGTGGCACCTTAGAGACTAATAAATTTGTTGGTCTCTAAGGTGCCACAAGTACTCCTTTTCTTTTTGCGAGTACAGACTAACACGGCTGCTACTCTGAAACCTGTCATTATGCGAGGTAGAGAATGTAATCTACTACAAAGGCTTTTGGGAAGCATTCTTTACCGACATCCCCAGGCAGTTCTAATAGGTAAGACTTGTTTAGTTTCCTGGAAAATGTACCAGTTATGGAAATGTTATTCCTCAAATCACGGTTATCCTGAATCGGATAATCATTTAGCAAAAGTAACAAAGGGATATATTTAAAGTTAACACAGGCTATTTTTTATATTTTTAAACTTGTCAATTTTTTTTTCTTTAGATGCTTTCCATTCCCATTTTAAAAATCTTCTAACGGTAGTGAGCTACAAATTAAATTAACTAACTATTAAATTTGTTAGTCTCTAAGGTGCCACAAGTACTCCTTTTCTTTTTGCGAATACAGACTAACACGGCTGCTACTCTGAAACCTATAAAAACCTTCAGTGGTCCTGAATGATTGTCTCATACAGTTGAGCAAAACAGCATGATTGCTTTAAAAGTATTCTTGTTATCTGAACCCTTAATGATACATATACTTCAGGTAAAAGAGAAGTTTTATTTCAGTTATGTTCAAGTAGTATTACATATTTCTATGTAATGTTGACTGCCCATCAAGAAAAAAACAAATCCTCAAAAGCCATATATGTGTAAGTGATAAAAGGGACATTGGTGTTTTTAAAAAAACAAAACTTTTTATCCTTCATTTTTTCCCTTTTATATTTGATCTCTATTTTCTCACATCTATAAGCTCCCTTAAACTTCACCATTGCTCTAGTGGGGTAGCTCTGATAGTTGTTTTCAATGATCTGAAATTTCTACTCTCTGTTATGAGAGCTGTAATTAGCAAGGGAAAAGTTTGATTTGACCTTGAAGAAATAGGGCATAGACCATTGAAATTCAGTAGCAAAACTCCGGCAGTGGGAGCAGAATTGGGCCAGGTCATCCTTAAAAACTTTGTTCCAATATTTCAGGTTTTTATTACTAATCTGATCACCAGTGTTGTTACTATAAAATATTCCCTGAAAAGCTTCTGTCACTCAAAGGGAAAGGGACACTGTTTTAATTATTTTAGCCCTGAGCATCTCCTACTGCAGAGAGGAGAAAAATTGTGGAAAAAGCTGCAGTGAGAGAGAAGGTGGAGGAGAAAGTGGTTTGAAAGAATCCTGTGTAGTTGTTTTTTGTCCTGTCTGCAAAAAATTGTGCAGCCTCTTGGTCCTGTGAAGAAAGGAAGTGAATCTGTGGGAAGGTTTTTCACTAAGAACAAGAACTGCAGTAAAAGTTTTGGAAAATAAAGGCTGCTTGATTTATAAATGCTCCTTCTTCCCTCTAGCACACACTGTAATCCCCTCAGAAAATATGCTCAGGCTTTGCATCTATTCAATGTGATATAGATGTCTGGGTTCAGGCTGCAGCCTGAGCTTTGGGACTCTTCCCACCTCGCAGGGTTCTAAACCCAGGCTCCAACCGAAGCCCAAAAGTTGACACTGCAGTGAGTCACGTGCTATGGGCCAGCTGGAGGTTTTTAATTGCAGTGGAGACATACCCAGAGACCTCAAAGAGCACAGCGTTGGGCTAGCCAGCAGAGGCAATTGGTCACAGCCTGGACATGTTGCCATGGCTGCTGGGTGCAGGTTAGAGGGGAAGGTGGAAGGAGAATTCTCTGTGGGCGACATGGAAACTTGTGATTCTCTGGCCTCCACTGCATTTTTTGTCCCCACCCTCTGCCTGCTGTACATCCCTGCCAGTTCTCTGGACCGATAAGGAGACCAGTAAAGGGGACCGTATACCAGCTCTTGACAGCAGCTGTTCTTCAATGAACTTTTTGTATACATTTGAGAAAGTATGGTCTGTGGGTAGGTCACAGAGTTTGATCTACATGTGAGAGTAATGTTAGCATAGCTACATCGGTCAGGGGTGTGAAAAAACCACACCCCTGACTGTCATAGCTATGCTGACATAATACCCAGTGTAGATGCAGCTGTATCAGTGGAAGAGTGCTTCTGTTGATGTAGCTAACTTTTTTGGGGAAGGTGGTGTTTCTACATCAACAGAAAAACCCTTTATGTTGTTGTAGACTGCATCTACGCTGTGGTGTTATGTCTCCATTGTCTCCATAAAAAGGAAAGGAGTACTTGTGGCACCTTAGAGACTAATAAATTTATTAGAGCATAAGCTTTGTGAGCTACAGCTCACTTCATCGATGCATTTGGTGGAAAAAACGGAGGGGAGATTTATATATACACACAGAGAACATGAAACAATGGGTTTATCATACACACTGTAAGGAGAGTGATCACTTAAGATAAGCCATCACCAGCAGCGGGGGGGGGGGGGTGGAGGAAAACCTTTCATGGTGACAAGCAAGGTAGGCACAAGTACTCCTTTTCTTTTTGCAAATACAGACTAACACGGCTGCTACTCTGAAACCTGTCATTATCTCCATAGTATGGATGTACCCTTGAGCTCTATACTGTGTCAATGATTGCTTTGTGAACTTGGGTAAGGCATGTAATCTCTCTATGCATTACTTTACACATCTTTAAAATACAGATAATACTCTTGTAGCTCAGTCTGTGTAATGACAATTTAAATATTGTTCTACTGCAGGCATTTTTGTGTAGGAGGGTAGCATATAAACGAGTTGAGGTCCAAAAGCCAGCATTAATTTGACTTGATTCTCATTAACACCCTCTTGTAATCCTTGCTAACACCATCCTCCCCCAAAGTAACTGATTTGAGGCAAGCTTTCAGGAAAATGTAATTAAATATAATAGTGTTTCGCAAACTTGTGAAAGCTTCTCTTCTCTTCTGGATGCATCCGATGAAGTGAGCTGTAGCTCACGAAAGCTTATGCTCTAATAAATTTGTTAGTCTCTAAGGTGCCACAAGTACTCCTTTTCTTTTTGCGAATACAGACTAACACGGCTGCTACTCTGAAACTTCTGGAGACTGAAACCAATCCCACCCACAATCCTGAAATGTGGTGTTAAAGGTCTACCCCAGATGAGAGGTCACTGACAGTAAATAGTGTCAAACTTCACAGTGTGATACTTCCTCTCCTTTCCTTCATGTTGTGATGAGCAACTAAATACTTTAAAGGCCAATGTTGTAAACTATCCTCATTGGCATTCAGGGTCTCAGCAGGTCTCAGCAGGGTCTCACGTAGGTACTGACTTAAATTGCTGAATTAGGTACCCTAGGGTCACTGTTTCAAGAATTTTGCCAGCAAAAGGCTTCTTGTAAATATACTTTAAAAAAAATGAGGACCAATTAAGAGGATTGTTTGTGGCTCCCTAGCCGGTCCGTCGCACCCCAGTGGGACGTGCCCCGCACTTTGGGGGATGATGTAACAAAGGAAGTAAAATCAATAGGTAAAATTTCACTAATTTAAATGACAGGTTTCAGAGTAGCAGCCGTGTTAGTCTGTATTCGCAAAAAGAAAAGGAGTATCCGTGGCACCTTAGAGACTAACAAATTTATTAGAGCATAAGCTTTCGTGAGCTACAGCTCACTTCATCGGATGCATTTGGTGGAAAAAGCAGAGGAGAGATTTATATACACACACACACAGAGAACATGAATGTTCTCTGTGTGTGTGTATATAAATCTCTCCTCTGCTTTTTCCACCAAATGCATCCGATGAAGTGAGCTGTAGCTCACGAAAGCTTATGCTCTAATAAATTTGTTAGTCTCTAAGGTGCCACGGGTACTCCTTTTCTTTTTACTAATTTAAATGGTAAGGACTAAATGCTGTCCATCCGCAAAGCAGAAGAAAACCCAGCAAACAACCAGAAACCAGCTGCAAAGAGTAGCACATTCAGTGTGTGAGGCCAAAGGAAATTCTGCCATGGTTCACAAGAGTGTGCTAGTAGTTTAACTGGCCACTACAGTTAAATGCACTGTGCACGCTATGTCTCAAATCCTGAGCTGCACAAAGCATTCCCCCAATGTTGGGAATTGTGTGGCTGCCATTCTGTTCCCAGGTGAAACTTAAACTCGCTTCAAAAGGCCGTTTCAACCACTGCGTATTGCTGCGTGTTTGGTATACCACAGACACATCACCTGTGTTAGCCTCCTGGTGGGGGAAGGCTAGTTAAGGCTGCTTTGCACTGCTCAAACTTTGTTTAAAAGCAGAACAGAAACCGCGCCCCCCCAGCTTTAAGGGACTGAAGGTTCTGGCCCTATGTTCCCTGGGCAGGATTTATGGGGAAAGTTTGAGGCTGGGCTGAAATTTGAGATGTGTGTGGTGCTATCCAAGACATACACCTGTTGACGGTGTTTAATATTTATATTGCAATCACACTTAGTGGCTTAAGGCACGTTCGGAGCTTCATTGTGTTAGGTGCTGTCCGTGCACCTAAAGACATGATCCCTATCCTGGAGAACTTCCGGCACAAAGAAAACAAGTTACACACAAGATGTTTTTCCCACAAGAAGGAGCAGGAGCTGTGCAATGTGTTGACCTTGCCCATATGTGGCTCATGCACTGCTACTTTTCTTTGAGAGTATCCAGTTACACAATGCTGCCAAAATTGAGCAGACTTTTTGGCCAGGACTTGAAAAATAAATCCAACACCTATTAGCTAAAGCAGTGGCTCTCAACCTTTCCTGACTTCTATACACGTACTTCTGGTTGAGAACCACTGAGCTAAAGGACTAGGCCTACTTTTGAAGCAGAAATACTAAAGGCCAGAGCCCCTCTTGAGTCACATCCCATCCTGGTTGATCTCTCTTTCACCTGCCAGGGCCCAAAAGCCCTGGTCTCCTATTGGTGGTTCTCCCACCCAGTAAATGCCTCCCAGGCCATCGAGAGAAATTTGGGGCCCCAGTACATCATGGTTGCTGGGGCCCTAGCCAAGCTACAGACATTTTGGGGGCCCCCGAGCTCACGTCCCTGGTACAATTTTCCCGTTTTCCCCCTCTCATCAGCTTTGCATTGCCTCCCCTGCTATGGGTATATTATAGATCATTTTAAACTTACTCTCCAGTTAATCAATGTATTGCACTGCGTCCCCCTTCTCCCCTTAATCCTGTTACAATGGATGGGAGTGGCAGCCCCCTAGTGCTCTACTACTAACAGTGGCAGTCAGGTCACTTCGACCACCCTAACAGTGAAGGCAGCCAAACCTTCCCAAAGTGCTCTGTGGAGCAGTGACTGGGCCTCCCCTCCACCCCCAACAATGACTTCCGGGACCCTGAGCAGCAATGGCACTGGAGCTACCTCTGTGCAGAGTCGGGAGCTATTAGTGCACTAGTTACACTCTGTTCACATTTGTAAGGTTATCTACATAACCATGAGGGTTAGAGACTTTTTCTGGGTGTGGGGAAAGGGAGATTCTTCAGAAGGTGATGGCACTCATATGGGAAAAAATCCTCTTTCCTACTCATCATGGGCTAGTGGGTTTTTGAAGCCCTGCTTGTGACCATTAAAGCCAGTATTAGGCTCTCTATCTCTTCATCTGTTTCCATTTCTTTTTCTTTCTCATCTCTCTTCTTCATTTTCCTTTTATCCATTTTGATTTTTGTTGCCCCTTTTCTTCCTCAGTAACTCATGCCACAGTGCAGGGCAACTGGACCTGTATTCCCCCTCTATGGTTCAGCAAGGGCACCCACTCTAAGCTTCAGGCCCCTGGCCTGATCCCCTGGCCATCACCTCCCTTCAGTGATGACACAACTCACTTCCTTCTGACCAAGGTATTTCCAGGCTGCACAGTCCCCTGACTATACTGTGGTATCTCAGCAAGGGACTCTGCCTAAGCAGACCTGTTTACTTTCTCTTCAGAGATTAATAACAGAGTAATTTCCCACCATTATAAGGTACCACACAGTACTTCCTATGCAAGTCTATTTTACTCTGAAGGTAAAAGCACTACAGAGAAAACATGAAAAACAATACAAGAAGTTACCCATATGACGATAAGGTTACTAGAGATCACCCCCAACCCTAATAGGGGTGCCAGCAGGAGCAGTCCTTCAAAACCCCACTCACAGATTTTCCTTGTGCTTTCAAGTTCATCACAGCTTCATCTCGGAACAAGCACCCAGTCTTATGGGGCCTCAGTAAGCCCAGTCCTTTCCTAAGGATTGGGGCCCTCTGTGGACCGGGGGGTCCTGTCCATTTGCTGGATCAGGAAGAGGGCCAGGAGCCTGTTTAAAACCAGACTATTTATCTAAATCCCGTTTTGTTTGTTGGTTCCTGGGGAACCTGCTGTGAACAAATATCTGCGTACTTTTCCAGGGTGTGGCTCCAAAAGGCTCATAATGGAGGTATTACATTATCATCCCCCTCCTTGTGGAGAAGTTGCATACAATTTCAAAATAACACATACACAATTGCATTCTGAATACAACGAACCCCAAAGGTATTAAACCTAATTCAGTAAAGTTTATCTTAATTCCATAAAATTCACAAAAAAAATTTATACAGAATATTGTCAGTCTGTCACAATACCTTTTCTTTAATAATAAATAATAATAGTAATTAATTAAAAAAAAACAATCCATGTTGATGGGATAGAAATATGCAGCCACAGTATGAGGGCCAGGGCAGCATAGTATGTGCAATGATATTCTGCTAAGAGGATAGCTGTAACTGAGAAACATAGAATTTACTCCTAAATTTCCCACAAATCCTCACTTTACGTTGTCCCATCTTCCAGAAAGTTTCCATGCCATGTAATCATGTTGGAGGATCTGCTGACAGAGCTCTACACTTGTGTGTGTGAGATGGGGTTGTAAGCGACTTTCCTCTTCTGATATTTCTCGAGAAAGGGAGGATGTGGTCACTTGAGTTCTCACCTTATACTCTCCCTCATTGCCTTCCAAAATGACTGAGTAATACACCCATTGCACAGGTTTTTTTTCTATTAGAAGGGCCTTGTTCAAATAGAACCTTCTTCAAGAGACCTAATTTACAGGCTTTTTATAGAATCTCTGAGATGTTTTACAAGATATGTTGTGATTAGACTATTGCACAAAGAAATATAAATGACTGTGATATAATAATATTCAGATTTCTTATAAATTGGATGGTGGTAAACTTCATTTTAAAAAATCAGTTCAAGGAGTACATTTTCAGTGCAAATCTTTCTGTTAATGGAAATAGTATTTGTATTTCTTATTCACTGTTTACCTCACAAGAACATATCCAGAAATGTAAATGGGCAGGAGTGGGGAAAATTCTGAATACAGTCTGACATTGTAAATTGCTTTACAAATCTTTGCTCTGTAAAACATTTTCACTTGTAATTTATTTTGCTATTTACTACATGAGGATTAAAACATTCGCAAATCATAGTGTGGAAGAGGAAAATATTTGGTTGCCTGATCCCACATTTACTTAGACTTGTCTACACTGTTCCACAGTGTGAACTTGAGAGGTGTGAATTGTAGAGTACTCCGTAATTCACATCCCTCTAGTTCACACTGCGATGCTGTGTGGACTAGCCCTTAGTGTAGTATTTAGAGATTATTTAAGTGTTGATGGTTAGTTGGTGCTATAGAAGACAAAGATTAAAACTGCTTGGCCCAAAGTGGTTTACAATCTAAGGCCCCCATCCTGCTAGTGTCTACTCGTTTGCCTTACCTTACATACTTGAGTAGTCCTGTTGTGTTTTTGCAGAATTGTCTTAAACACACGCACACAAATAAGACAGAACTCACTGGGAGATCTAGAGGAAGTGTTAGATGTTAAATGTAAATTTAAACAGTAGAACCTTTCTAATCCACATGTTGCTGAACCACACACTTCAGAATGCTCAAGGAAAAATGAAGGTGTAGAGTATAGGTCAAATCTTAAGTTTTTGAAGTCAATGAGCATATTGCTCTTTGTTTTGATTTGACCCCTCTCTGATTCACTCCACCGGTGGAAGAATGGTCTTGTTAAGGCATGAGACTAGGAATCAGATGTTCTAAGGCTTGTCACAGATTTCTCATGTAATCTTGAGCAAGTCACTGATCCTGTGGCTTGGTTATTTCCTTTTGTAAAATGGAGCAAATAGTTATAAACCTCACAGGTATGTGGTTAAGCTCCATTTATCAATGTTTGCAAAACAGTTTGAGATGCTTGGATGGAGAATGTTAAGGTAGTTAAAATATGTTTTTATTTTATTACATAAAACAAGGTTACACATTTTTGATAGTATTGTTACCCTTCTGACCCAAATGGTTGGCCGTTATTTGGATCTTTCGGGTTGTTAGAAGGAGGAATTGATGATAGCCAGGTATTTCTTTGATGCAATCCTGTTTATTTATGAAGAGTACAAAGTCCTGTTTCCCTGAACACAGCAGGAATCAAACAGCAGGAGACAGTTTTTTTGCTCACAGATCCAAGCCTCTTTCCAGCAGCGCACTGCCCAAAAGCGTGTGCGCGCTCAGCATTTTCTCAGGGGAAGCTATAAATGCTTCTCTAATTATGTCTGGTGTTTGCTTGCTGTCTTTTTGTGTGCTTCTGGGGTGTTTTTGTCTGCTTCTCTTCCAGACACACAGCTGCAGTCTTTTCAATACCCTGCCCTGTATTTGTAATCAGATCCACATGAAATTGCCTTGGACTGCGTGGCCCAGCCATTGCCGAGGCTTGCATGTGTGCTGGTCTTTGGGCTGTGATTTTTCATTATTTCAGCTATCACTGAATAAAGGGGGCATGTAATTGTTCCCTCATTTACCCTGAATGGAAGATGGTTGTCACACCCAGCAGCTTCAGTGAGGTATTGTGATTGCCCAAACCTCTGCATAACAGTATTAGGAAGGGTAGCATATTATTGCGCGTGATGTAAGTAATCAAATGTTCCATTACAGAGATCAATCCATGCAGCATTGGCAAGGTCTAAGTCAGTGGTCCCCAATTGTGGGACACGCGCCCTGGGGGGAAGGGGAAAGGAATGTTCGGAGGGTGTGCGGTGGAACTTGCGCCAGGGCCCATGGGAGGGGTGGGGAGGAAGCACCTCCTAGCCCCGCTCTGTCCTCATTCCAGCTCTGACCTCAGCCGCAGCTCCACTCCGCCCCCTGGACCAGCTCCGCCTCTATCCCCAGCTCCTTCTCTATTCCCAGTTCTGTTCCCAGAATCCACCTTCAAACCAAGCTCCTCTGCTGAGGAAGCCTTGGCTGTGCAGTAATGGGGGGCGGGGGGGGGCACACACACACATTCCATTACTGGTAAGGAAGGCGGGACAGGAAAAGTTTGGGCACCACTGGTCTAAATTATCTAAACGCAGGCCCCTTATTCTGGTGGGAAAGGGGGTGTAATAAATGTCTAGGTCTGATTCTTCTCTGAGTTACACTAGTGTAAAACTGATGTGAGTGAGAATTAGGCTCCTCATCTTGGCAGCAGTATTTTTTTTATCTTCATGGGTTACTGAAACAATCATCTCCCTGTAAATCTAAGTTTCTTGTATTCAGACACTGAATGTTCTCTCACAAAGGATGAAAATAAGTAAAGAATGATTGGGTATTATAGTATTCCAGAACAAACTGCAGCTTTGGATCGTGAGATGGTCTTCTCTTGTGGGGAGTGTTGCATAGTGGATAAGGCTTAAGGGGTGGAGGCTGGTAGGGAAGTGGATTGGATTGAAGAATTTATGGATCTAAAGGTAGAGGAGGCCTGGGATTACTTTAAATCAAAGCTGCAGAAGCTATCGGAAGCCTGTATCCCAAGAAAGGGGAAAAAATTCATAGGCAGGAGTTGTAGACCAAGCTGGATGAGCAAGCATCTTAGAGAGGTGATTAAGAAGAAGCAGAAAGCATACAGGGAGTGGAAGATGGGAGGGATCAGCAAGGAAAGCTACCTTATTGAGGTCAGAACATGTAGGGATAAAGCAAGACAGGATAAAAGTCGAGTAGAGTTGGACCTTGCAAAGGGAATTAAAACCAATAGTAAAAGGTATTATATATAAATAAGAAGAAAACAAAGAAAGAAGAAGTTTGACTGCTAAACACTGAGGATGGAGTGGAGGTTAAGGATAATCTAGGCATGGCCCAATATCTAAACAAATACTTTGCCTCAGTCTTTAATAAGGCTAAAGAGGATCTTGGGGATAATGGTAGCATGACAAATGGGAATGAGCATATGGAGGTAGATATTACCATATCTGAGGTAGAAGTGAAACTGAAACAGCTTAATGGGACTAAATCGGGGGGCCCAGATAATCTTCATCCAAGAATATTAAAGGAATTGGCACCTGAAATTGCAAACCCAGTAGCAAGAATTTTTAATGAATCTGTAAACTCGGGAGTTGTACCGAATGATTGGAAAATTGCTAATATAGTTCCTATTTTTAAGAAAGGGAAAAAAAGTGATCCGGGTAACTACAGGCCAGTTAGTTTGACAAGGTCCTGGAAAAAATTTTGAAGGAGAAATTAGTTAAGGACATTGAAGTCAATGGTAAATGGGACAAAATGCAACATGGTTTTACAAAAGGTAGATCGTGCCAAACCAACCTGATCTCCTTCTTTGAGAAAGTAACAGATTTTTTAGACAAAGGAAACGCATTGGATCTAATTTACCCAGATTTCAGTAAGGCGTTTGATACCGTGCCACATGGGGAATTATTAGTTAAATTGGAAAAGATGGGGATCAATATGAACATCAAAAGGTGGATAAGGAATTGGTTAAAGGGGAGACTACAACGGGTCCTACTGAAAGGCGAACTGTCAGGCTGGAGGGAGGTTACCAGTGGAGTTCTTCAAGGATCAGTTTTGGGACCAATCTTATTTAATCTTTTTATTACTGACCTTGGCACAAAAAGTGGGAGTGTGCTAATAAAGTTTGCAGATGATACAAATCTGGGAGGTATTGCCAATTCAGAGAAGGATCGGGATATTATACAGGAGGAGCTGGATGACCTTGTAAACTGGAGTAATAGTAATAGGATGAAATTTAATAGTGAGAAGCGTAAGGTTATGCATTTAGGGATTAATAACAAGAATTTTAGTTAGAAGCTGGGGATGCATCAATTAGAAGTAACGGAAGAGGAGAAGGACCTTGGAGTATTGGTTGATCATAGGATGACTATGAGCTGCCAATGTGATATGGCTGTGAAAAAAGCTAATGCGGTTTTGGGATGCATCAGGCGAGGTATTTCCAGTAGGGATAAGGTGGTTTTAGTACCATTATACAAGGCACTGGTGAGACCTCACCTGGAATACTGTGTGCAATTCTGTTCTCCCATGTTTAAAAAGGATGAATTCAAACTGGAGCAGGTACAGAGAAGGGCTACTAGGATTATCCGAGGAATGGAAAACTTGTCTTATGAAAGGAGACTTAAGGAGCTTGGCTTGTTTAGCCTAACTAAAAGAAGGTTGGGGGAGATATGATTGCTCTCTATAAATATATCAGAGGGATAAATACAGGAGAGGGAGAGGAATTATTTCAGCTCAGCACTAATGTGGACACAAGAACAAATGGGTATAAACTGGCCACCAGGAAGTTTAGACTTGAAATTAGACAAAGGTTTCTAACCATCAGAGGAATGAAGTTTTGGAATAGCTTTCCAAGGGAAGCAGTGGGGGCAAAAGATCTATCTGGCTTTCAGATTCTACTTGATAAGTTTATGGAGGAGATGGTATGATGGGATAATGTGATTTTGGTAATTTATTGATCTTTAAATATTCAGGGTAAATAGGTCGAATCCCCTGAGATGGGATATTAGATGGATGGGATCTGAGTTACCCAGGAAAAAATTTTCTGTAGTATCTGGCTGGTGAATCTTGCCCATATGCTCAGGGTTTAGCTGATCGCCATATTTGGGGTCAGGAAGGAATTTTCCTCCAGGGCAGATTGGAAGAGGTCCTGGAGGTTTTTCACCTTCCTCTGTAGAATGGGGCACGGGTCACTTGAGGGAGGATTCTCTGCTCCTTGAAGTCTTTAAACCATGATTTGAGGACTTCAATAACTCAGACATAGGTGAAGTTTTTCGTAGAAGTGGGTGAGTGAGATTCTGTGGCCTGCGTTGTGCAAGAGGTCGGACTAGATGATCAGAATGGTCCTTTCTGACCTTAGTATCTATGAAGGACTGGCTGAGGCCAGAGCAACTCCTTTCCCCCTTGTTGCCCAGTGTGGAGTTTGTATACCCCATCGCAGACCGGAAGAGAGGTCTGTTTTGAATGTTTGTGCATAGTCTTTTTAATATTTTTCATGTATTATGATAAAATGGAGTTATACATGGTCATTGGATGAATATCTGCACGTGGAATTCATATATCTCAGAGGAGAATTTTGCTGAATGGGTGTACTTAACTCCTATGTATATTAGTGTAATCTTTAAAAGGAAACAAAAAAAATCCAGGTATATTTATGTACCTTTAGGAGAACAGGACTTCATATCTTCTGGTATAATGTCTGCTGAGTGTTTTTAGGATGGAATTTGCTCTGGAATGCTATATTTCAGATAATACCAAACTTTATTTTTCATAGAGCATGGGAATGATTGTTCTGTGTCCCAGCTCTTTAATTTTTTAATTTATAGTGGATGTTTATTCCACCCATTGATATAGAGTCAAGAGATTGTTCAGGTCATTTAGATCTTTTCCGTGGTATAAAGTCAATGGGAGTTGTGCCTGCAGAAAGTTCCTTTAGGCTAAGCACATCGGGAGTTATTTCATTTTCCACTCTTCTGATGTCATTTACTACAATGGCCAATATGTCCAGTGAATAATTTCTTGTTGTATGAGATGATGCTGTAAGTCCAAAGGGGATCCTTTAATATTCAGACCAGATTCCATGTGCTTCCAATGCCTTTTTACTTGTCAAGATGACTACATTTCAGATGTACTGCTAATGTTGCTTATAGAAAGGTAATAGCATCTGCGTGTTCTAAAAGGCCACTGTCAGAGACCTCCCTCCAAGTCACCAAGCCCACAGCCAATATAGGCTCACTTTTAAGGTTTTCAGTGTGTCATAAACAGATATTCCAAGGTTACACCACAACAATGCAAACTTATCAGCTTGTCAACAATTTTAAGAAGGACCCTATAGTTGCTGGGATTCAAACATTTGGTTGATATCGCCACATTGTTCAGAGTAAAAAGATCTACTGACAATCGATGAGTGTTGGTAACTAGTCTTTAGAAGGCACTCTGAGTACCTGTTTCAGACCTGAAGAAGAGCTCTGTGTAAGCTTGAAAGCTTCTCTTTCATCCTGAGAAGTTGATCCAATAAAAGATATTATCTCGCCCACATTGTCTCTCCTTTAAATAGTTGCAAAGAGAATGATAAATATAGCATTTATTTTCATTATTTACAAGGCCCAACACAATAGAGAAGTGATTTCACAGAAAGGGCACTACTGAAAACTAGCTTAAGTAATTTATGTAATAGTTGAGGAAGCTTAAATACAAAATATAGGTAGAGAGAGGGTGCTTATTCCTATTTTCTCTGGAACTTTGTGGCATCCGAGAGCAGGAGATTAACAGGCCTCATGGCTTTTTATTAGGGCTGTCAAGTGATTAAAAAAAGTAATCATGATTAATCGCACTGCTAAACAATAATAGAATACCATTTATTTAAATATTTTTGGATGTTTTCCATATTTTCAAATGCATTGATTTCAATTTCAACACAGAATACAAAGTGCACAATGTTCACTTTATTTTTTATTATAAATATTTGCACTGCAAAAATAATAGTATTTTTCAATTCACTTAATACAAGTATTGTAGCAATCTCTTTATAATGTAAGTTGAATTTACAAATGTATAATTATGCACAAAAAATAACTGCACTCAAAAATAAAACAATGTAAACCTTTAGAGCCTACAAGTCCACTTAGTCCTACTACTTGTTCAGCCAATCGCTCAGACAAACAAATTTGTTTACATGTGCATGAGATAATGCTGCCCGCTTCTTGTTTATAATCTCACCTGAAAGTGAGAACAGGCATTCACATGACACTTCTGTAGCCAGTCAAATGCAAGATATTTACGTGCCAGAAAGATTCATATTTCCCTTCGTGCTTCAACCACCATTCCAGAGTGCTGGTGCTGATGACGGGTTCTGCTCAATAATGATCCAAAGGAGTGCAGACCGATGAATGTTCATTTTCATTATTTCAGTCAGATGCCACCAACAGAAGGTTGATTTTCTTTTTTGGTGATTCTGTAGTTTCTGCATGGGGGTATTGCTCTTTATAAGACTTCTGAAAGTATGCTCCACACCTCGTCCCTCTCAGATTTTGGAAGGCACTTCAGATTCTTAAATTTTGGGATGAGTGCTGTCGTTATCTTTAGAAATCTCACATTGGTACCTTCTTTGTGTTTGGTCAAATCTGCAGTGAAAGTGCTGCTATAACATGAAATATGTGACAGAATGCGGGTTAAACACAGAGCAAGAGACATGCAACTCTCCCCCAAGGAGTTCAGTCACAAAATTAATTAATTATTTTTTAACGAGCGTCGTCAGCGTGGAAGCATGTCCTCTGGATCGGTGGCTGAAGCATGAAGGGGCACACAAATGTTCAACATATCTGGCATGTAAATACCTTGCAGAGCTGGCTACAAAAAATGCCATGGAAATGCCTGTTCTCACTTTCAGGTGACACTGTAAATAAGAAGTGGGTAGCATTATCTCCCATAAATGTATAAAAACTTGTTTGTCTTAGCAATTGGCTGAACAAGAAGTAGGACTGAGTGGACTTGTAGGCTCTCAAGTTTTAGATTGTTTTGTTTGAGTGCAGTTATGTAACAAAAAATACATTTATAAGTTGCACTTTCATGATAGAGATTGCACTACAGTACTTCTATGAGGTGAATTGCAAAATACTATTTCTTATCATTTCTACAGTGCAAATATTTGTAATAAAAATATAAAGTGAGTACTATTCATATTATATTCTGTGTTGTAATTGAAATCAATATATTTGAAAATATAGAAAAACATCCAAAATATTTAATTTCTATTGGTATTCTATTGTTTAACAGTGTTATTAAGACTGCGATTAATTGATTCATTTTTTTAATTGCAATTATTTTTTTTGAATTAATCACGAGTTAACTGCGATTAATTGACAGCCCTACTTTTTATGGTTTCCACTCCTCTTTACCTACTTCTTCTTTCTGAGGTATTGGTTGTATCTCCTTTTTACTAAACTGGCAGTCTGATTGTAAAAATGCATCCTTAAGTTTTCCTAGTTGAGTCCCCCCCAGTCATATGTGTGAGAACAATGTCACTAAACTGGATTAATGGCCTTTTTTGTCATAAGGAGACTGCAGACTGCTTTAATGGGTGTAGGCCTGAGATAGAGGACTTTCCTCTTAGAACCACTTGAATACGAGTGCGTTTCTTTCAACATGCTGAGCCTTGACCAGTAATGCGTGGTCTGTATTTGAAAAATGACATGTTGTTGATGATCAGCAAAGGGTGCAAAAGTACATGGTTAAATGGCACTTAAAACAATTATATCCATCTTTTCCTATGTAAAACACATATTAAGTAATATCTGTTACTAAATTTTGATCCAAGAACACTTGATTTTACAGATCCAAAATTAGCATAACAATTTCATGAAATATTTCATACTTGTAATTATATGCCCTATCTAAGCATGTATACCTTTTCAAGAGAATGTTAAATCTTTAACAGAACTCTACAAACATAGATTGAGTTATTTTTAATAGAGGGAAGGGTGAGTCAAATAAATGTATCTTTTTAGTTTAGAAGTTTAGCATATTAAGGATATGTTTCTTTTATCTGTTAGAATTAGGTTTTTTTATTTTTTTTTAAGTAGGGGATAAAGCTGTGCTGTAGTTGATCAGTTGTCACGAAGCATAAAACTTCTCAAAAATTAATTAAATGCAGAATTTTTTCACTTGTTTTTCAGTGGCTGAAATTTAGATTTAATTAAAATTAATCTCTTGGGGAACTCTTCAAAAGTAAATACAGGGCAACAGTGTGGCAGATTAAACAAATCTGTTTACCTGACTGCTGCATTCTAGCAAGTCGAAATAATACTGAGTTTTACTGTATTTGCATTTTCTGTGTACTTCATGAGTCTATAAAGTTCAATATTCTGCCTCTTCACAAGAAGAATACAGGTGTGAAATCCTGGCCCTATTGATGTAATGGAAGCTTTGCTATCTCAGGTCAGAATTACACCCCAAATATATAGCTGGGATAGTATGACTTGCACACATATATGTGTGCAACTATGATTCATAACAAAGCTAGTAGGTCTAATTTTAGGGTTGCCAGCCTTGACAGTATCCTTTCCTGTTAGGAAAACCCAGCCAAACTACTATTTCCTGCTGTTAATATAATCAAAATAGTTATCTAAAAAGAGGTGTTTGTTTAGATTGTACTAAAGCATACAAATTTGACCCAGATTTAAAAATAACATTTTAGCAGTGCAAAAATAGAAGGGCCTGGAAAAATCCATCCAAATAAATCCTAGCAATTAAATATCAATAACCAAGATGATAGATAAAATACAAAACAACCTATGGAAAAGATAACGTTTGTTGGGTGGCCAAATTCATTTACAATGGAGGAAAAAAGACTCTTGCCTTTTAAATTTAATTATGGCCTAAATAGGTTAATATGTATTCCTATCACTTAAATTTTTTCTGTAATACTAATGAGGTACAGTTAGGATCCTGAACATCAAGTTGACACCACATGCTAAAATACCCAAATCAAATTCTTTTATCATAATTTTACATTGACCTGTACTATATTGCAAATTTTAAAAATAATCACTCTATATAATGTACCAAATTGCTAACAGTTTCATTTTATCTGTGGACTTCTTTCCAATAATATAAAACAGGCACGCTGTTAATTGCATATACCTTAAGAACTGCTATTAGAAGGGCCAATTTCGAAAGATGACTAACAGCAATTCATAATACACTTGAGAGATGATTAACAAGTTAAAAGTTTTTGATAGCAGTTTGCATAAAAATTTTAAAATGAAAGACAACAAGAAGTTTAGGGGAAAAGCACTCGTGTTCTTTGACTCAAAAGTTGATGTGGTAAAAATAGGTTTGTTAAGACTATGCATACAATTCTTTATTTTCATGGCAAAGGGTTGTCTGTCCCTCTTTAAGCCCTGAGGGGAACCTCTGTTGTGATGTGGGGTTTTCAAGGGCATGGTTTAACATTTACCACCTGAGGAAGCCTGGATTTACCTTCTACCAGTCTATGAAATCTCTGAGTTTGGCCTGAGGTCACTGGCAGATCTACATGATGTGTTTTGTCCCTATTGAAGGTAAATACACTGCCTAGAAAGAACGTTTAGCCTACATGGACCTACAGAGCAGTAGATCAGGTCAAATTGTAGTGCAGGGGTGGCCAAACTCAGTGACCCTCCGAGCCACATACAACAATCTTCAGAAGTTCGAGAACTGGGACACACCTGCCGGAGCTCTCGGCTTCAGTCCACTGGGAGATGCCTGATTGGGTTCGGGGCATCAGCCCCACTCCTCTGGAAGCCCCGGCAGGTGTGCTCAGTGGGGCTGAAGCCCCGAGACCGTCCTCTCCACTAGACAGAAGCCCTGAGACCCTCCTCCCCACTGGGCAGAAACCCCTACCCCACTGCAAGGCAGAGGTCCTGAGCTCCCTACACCCAGTCTGGTAGGTGGAGAATGGGGTGGGGGAATGGGGGGCTCTGCGAGCAGCACTTTAATGACAAAAGAGTCGTATGCGGCTCGCAAGTCAGTTTGGCCACTCCTGTTCTAGAGTCTCACATAACTGTACAGAAAGCTGACCATTGGCCCAATGATCTTAGCTTTAATAAAGCATTGCAGATATTACACATTGCTGTTGCATTTTAAGCATTTAGGAATTGCAGTGGCTGTTTTCTTTAGCACTTGTATGGCAGTGCATCAGTAGCATTGCACGGAAAGTCCTTGCCGATTTTCTTTAAATATGCAGTTGAGTCCTTTACTTGCTATTTTGTCTTGATCTTATCTAAGGTAAGTGTTGTACATTGTAGCTTTTTTAAACAAGCAGTCACTGGTTGCTTTCTCCTACAGGTTTTTTTCTGTATTGATTCTGGGCACTTGCCAGTCTCTGACTGTTTCCAATGATGACCCAGAACATCTTTCTAATTTTTATTCTATATTATCTTGTCCTCTAACTCTGCTTTTTGGCATTCATATATGTACTATAAAAACAAAAAGCCAGACTTCCTTTCCTCCCTTTTTTTTTTTTTGAAATGGCAGTATATGGATTTGTGATTACTATATATACTGAACATGTTACACTTTGAAGATGGCAGAATTCTTTACCACTAAATTTTTCAATATTGTTTTTTATGCATATGCATCTCTTGAAGAAAGCATTAATAGATTGAATGATACGGTAAATATATAGAAGTTTGGTCTGATTTTTCAGTTTTCAGAAATTGAAGATGACTGGCAAAATATAACCTGATTATTTTTTAATATGCTTTTCACTGAGATTTTGGTGTGGCATTATCTGTCTCTAACTCCCTTTTTTTTATTTAGTCATGTAGTCATGTTTTCTATTAGTATGTGCACATTGCAAATGAAGGTATGATTTCAACACAGTTAGGCATACGTGTGCTAGCTTTATGCAAGCTCATGCAATGAACGGTGGTAGTGAGGACATGTTACATGCTTCAGCACAAGCCAGCTTCCCCCGTTGAAGACTTCCGGGGACCTGAGTATACACTTGGGATGTTGGCCTACACCAGGGTACATACTGCCTGTAACGGGGCAGAACTCACCACTGCAGCACTTCCTGCTGGCCATCCTGGGAATTAGCTCTCAGCCCTTCCTGTCCACCTTCAGCTAATGGTGTCACACCTGCTGTCACTGCTGTCTCCACTCTTTGGACCCATGTTGCTCCCCAGACTGCAGCATCCTCTTCTGGGCATGGCCCTCTGGCTGTGCCCCACTTCATTTCCCCCTCCCCCCCGCTTCCATGGGGGCCAAAAGTCCTTATTCCCGCCACTTGCCTCAGTGGTCAACTGCAGTTCAAGGTCCAGCCCCTCGCCTCAAGGGCAAACTGCAGTCTGGATACCAGCCACTCTCCTCACTGGCAAGTGCGGAGGGGACCCAGACCCACCCTCTACTCTGGGTCCTGATCCAGGGATCCAATAGCCAGCAGCCACCTACTGCCCTCCTCCAACCTGCTGCCTATTTTCCCTGGGCCACTTCCTCTGTAGCCCTAGCACCCTCTCAGCCCTTGTAGCAAGTACCAGCCTGGCACTGGTCAGCCAGCAGCTCACCCTTGCACTCTGCGGCCCCTGCCCAGCACTGCTCTATCTATAGCACTTCTTCATGCAACCAGTCCTCCTCCCTTGCCTTCCAGGGAGAGACTCCCCTTTGTTCTGCTGAGCAGCCCTTTATATATGGCCCTCGCTGGCCTTGATTGACTGCTCCAGCAAGCCTTCTCTCTCTTGGTGGGCTCAATAAGCCCTTTCCTGATTAGTGGGTTCTGCGCAGCCTCCTTGGTGCTGCTTTTAACCCCTTCTTCTTGCTGTGTGGGGCAGCTGCCCCACTACACTGCCAAACTTCAGTACTATTGTTATTTGTGCTAGCTAGATTAAAGGTAGCTCAGGTATGACATGCTGCACTTGCTGATCACAGCTTCACTTAGTAGGTGTAACTGATGAGGTCAAGGCCTCAGTCATGCAAAGATTTAAGCATGTGCTGTGGTCTTTGCAGAATTGGGGCTTGTACGTTTTATGTATGATTTTCTGAAGCACTTACTAAAGTTATATAAAAACATTTTTGGACAGATGTTTAGCACTACTGTATTTTGCATCCTTTCATGTGAGGCTATCAAGGACAATTGAATTACACATTCAACATGTGGTTAGATTTTGATAGTTTATTTACTGTGATGATTTTGTTAAACTAGGCCTTCCTTTCTCTCACCTAGGGGAAAAGCTATTTAAAGTACTACATAATTCATGTTTTTGTCTCTGTTTTAGTTCTGTCTAATATCTACTGTATTTTCTATCTTTGTTATCTATGTTATCGACTATTTACTGAAATAAAAACATGAATATTCATGTGTCAAAGGGTGAATTGGCTAGACTTCAAATGAAAGGTAATTTCATTTGTTGTTAATGGCTTACTTGCAAGATTTTTTCCTTCGGCTATTTGTTTAATTAAAATTGGTTATTCCCTAAACTCCATTTAGTATCACAAGTTAGCTATTTTACTTGGTGAAAACACTTTAGGTAAAACTTACATAATTTATAATGTTTCCTTTAGTTGGAATCTAATGGCAAAATTTATAACTCAGTCTCTTTTATAAGTCTCTTATAAGACTGCTCATCAAATTAATTTCTGTCAAACAAGATGTCTCACTTTGGGGGATAAATTAGTTAGTGAACAATGTAAATATTTACATGCGATTTTCTGTTAATCGTTTCTCCAATTTCTCCATGACTGCTGTTTCTCCCATGAATGCAGTCTGTTTCCAGTCTGACAGGGAGCTAGAACTAGGCTGATCTCTCTTTGGCTCGGGGCTAACTCCCACCTCTTTGGATCAAATTCTGCGTTGCTTTACAATAATATAGTGACTCCACTATTTTACCTCAACTAACCAGCAAAACTGGCAACTTATTTAATTAGGTTTCCTTGGCTTTTCCTTGGGAATTTGGATAAGGATGTTTTCTCTCTCCTTTGTGGCACTTGAGCAGGCATGCTCTCAAAATTGGATGACAAAATTAAGGCAAAGCTAAGAAACCAACAAAGTCTCTAGGAAATGGTTAGCCTGCTCTTCCCTGGTTCTTTCATAGGTCTCAAAATATTATCCGTGCACCACCTAGTACCTGGAGCCTCTTCTTGGTGTGGTTTACTGTGCCTCAACCTTTTCCATCTGTCCGCGCCTCAGTTTCTCGATCTATAAAATGAAATAATGATACTTATCCTCCTTTCTAACTTTAGTTATGCTCTATGCTTTAAGATAGTTAGATGTTGTTACCAGATTTGCCTGTTACTTTGGGGTATTCTCATTTATTAGGGTTACTCTTCTGCAGGTGGGTTCTGTAATTCTGTCAATGTACTGCTTGTGTCACTTGTGTTCTCGTACGGAGCGCTACTTCTCCCTTCTGCAGGTTCCCTCCCAATAGACCAATGGAGCTATTCTGTAGGACCTAGTTCCCCAGGGCTCCATTCCTCCAGCCCCAGAATCAGATGAACACATACACACACATTAACAGAGTGCGTCTGAGAGGACCAGGTCAATCAGCACTCTGAAGCTGACCCCTTATATGTCCCTGGACTCAATAGGCTAGGTCGAGCAGCACTTCCAAGCTGCCATCCTCCTATGCCACGGATTCAGCCATGTCCCTATCCCCACTTTCATGTTACAATTGTTCTGGTAGTAACCCACTTGATGAGCAAACCCCACAGGATTTTTGGGCGCTGCAGGGATCTTTAGCTTACGTAAGAGGAGTGTTGCTGCAGAGCAACTGGGGAAGCCAAAAACATGAGTGGGGGGAGGGGGAGGAAGGGAAGCAACCAGCTTAACCATAAAGGTTATTTATTTCTAGGTAATAACCATACAAGGAGAGCCAAACAGACAAAACAGTTACAATACTAAATCTAGCTTAAATTTGATTACAAAAGTTAGGTTTAGAAAACTATAACTGATCACACAAGTCAGGGTTAAAAAGCTATACCTATAGTAGAAAAAAAAAAAGAGAGAGAGAGAGAGAGAGAGAGTTGAGTTCTTGCCGCTCCGTGAAGCTTGAGTCGATTGGGGGTTCCAGGTGGTGATGGTAGCTGAGGGTCCGGAGTGCTGGAGACAGGCAGAGTCCCCAGCACGATCAGTCAGGAGAAGATGAAGTCCTAATGGGACTGATACAGAGTTTGGATCCAGGTGTCAGAACACTTACTTGAGCGTGGTAAAGGGGTGTGTGTTTGTTTTTTTTGTAGGGAAACAACAATGGTTCAAGGGAGAACACTAGATTTGTTTGTGGGTAAACTGATGGCTCAAGAGAGAATACCAAAGTTGTTTTGTTCATGCTAGACAATAGGAACTGATCATTCCTGGCTATGGCTGTTTCTTTGAGGGAACTCACAATGCACTTAGGTAGCTTCCATATTTTGGATACCAATAAAGGATTTATTACTAGAATTGGTCTGATAACTACTGAGCTGGGTGTGTGCTGGCGTGGGTTCATTAACATCTGGAGCAGAGATTCTCCATCATGTAGTGCTTCCCTGCTTTTCTGGTCCCAGAGTTCAGTGCGGTTCTTGCCTTGGAATCTCTGTTCTCCATTCTGTATGCTAATGAAGGTGCCTCCCTGTTCTATCTTTGATGCAAATGAGGCTAGGGGAGTTGCCTTAATCCTGTCACCCTTGTCGGGAGGGGTTTAGGTGTGTCTCCCACTGTCTTTTCATTGCTTTTGTAAGTCTTTCTTCTGATTGATTTTGGTTCAAGCAGAGGATGGAGGGAGGGTAGGCTCTTCATGAGTCAGACAGGCTGGATACTGCGCCCTGGTTCCCCAAGAACACAGAACTAATAGGTAACAATGTTAAAACGCTACATCTGTGGTAAGTATTATACCCTTCTTTCTGGTGCACTATTAACCCTAGTTAATAATAATGGTATCTTAATTCTTTTTCTCAAAACTCTCGAGACACATTTTATTTGATTAGTAAAGTGTATGATTTTATTGCTTTAACTCCAGAATGTTGAGTAGACTCTCTTTTCTATGTTATAAATCTTATAAATGCATAACAAAACCCTTTTGTTCTCCTATTTCTCCCTGCCCTGCAATGCTTACGAGCCTGTGTAACATAGTTTGTAAGTTCTTTGAGGCAAAGTCACACATTTTATTTGTGTATAAAGTACCAGGCACATTTTTGGTGTTCTAGTAATAATAAATGGAGATTTTTCTGTTCAGTTCCTTAACATCCAAAGGGTAAGGAAGGGAACACTTTCCACAGAAGACCATCAACATTTGTATCAAAAGAACTCCCTTTGTTCTTGACTACTCATCAGCCAAACGAAAGAAAGCATCTAAAAAGCTAATTGCTATGTGACAAAGTTTATACCTACCTTTTGAGGCTTTTGGAGATGAAAGTGTAACTCTTCCTAAATACATTAAAACATCTGACCAGATCAGCTGTTCTGCTATAGACTAATAAGGAATATGTTTCATATGATAAACTGTGTTTGGGTATGTAAATATGTATAATTAGAAAATTATTCCTCCTTGAACCATTCACTGCTGTTTAATCTGAGAGTAGAATTAACAGACAGGGACAGTATGCAGAAAGGCCCACACAGAGATTTAATTACCATTATGTTTTATTCACATTGCATATATGAGTCCAATGGGGAGTTAGGTGCCTACATGCTTTTAGAAATCCCAGTGGACTCCTACCTATGTCTTTAATTGCCTAAAATACATCTGAAAATCTGGCCCAATATGGTTAGTCTCATTTGCCTGGAGATAGAGTGTGGCAGACAGAACCTTATAGGAGAAAATAATTTTATCATCTGAGGAAAAAATTTTCATTCTTTTTATCATCAGCTAGTTGTAGCAATTGTTATTTAACGAATGCCATCTTCTCATATAATAATTGTGCTGTAATATGAAAGTTTTCTGCCTGGTCATGCTAATTAATAGTGCATATCATTTTGTTGTTTCATTAGCTCTATGGCTAAATAGCTTTTAATAAGTATAGTGGTAACACTTAAAATTGTTGTTTCATTTTTAGAGCTATTACTGGTTCCAGCATCATTTTGGGAACATCAGTCAAATCAATAGATGTTTTCAAAAACGAGTGAATTTTTTAAGTCTGACTAGTGGAAGTAAGACTTGTGCTTAACTGTAGGTGGTCTACACTTCCATTAATGAGCAAGGGTAAACCACATCCAAATATTAATTTAAGATGTTTGACACTGACAAACAGCCATCTATGAAATGTATAGTTTTAAGAAGAACAGTCTCGCACATTCTTCTTTTTGTTTTCTTTGTTGTTCTTCTCTCCACAGCTCTTCCTGTCTGTTCCTTCTCTTTTCTTTGCTCTCTCTCTCTCTCTCTCTCTTTTGCTCTTGACTGTTTGCTCTCTCATCCAGTAAGGAGGTAGACTTCGGTCATGTCAGATGTTTCCTGTCAGTTTTCCTTATACTTGTACCCTTTGCCATTGATTTTGCTGAGGCATCCGACACATGGGAAGGGAGTGTGAGTGCTTGTTGGGCCATGTTGTACAGTTTGTACAGGGTGACTGGTCATAATTTGGCCAAGATTGAATTTTAGTCATATCCACTCACTGCTAATCTGTTTTTGAATATGGTGGCATTACATGAGCACATGGTTATATGGCTAGGAGCACTGAGAGTTGAAGAAAACATTTGGGCATGGAGATATTTTACTATTAAAATATAATAATCCTTACTAATCAGAAAAATTAAGATTTAAACAGGGATCTTGGATGTGCAGGCTGTTACGCCCTCTGTCAGGCTTATCTTGAATTGTGAACACTCTTATGGGCAGAGAACACAGGAGAGAGAGAGAGAAGCAGAGAGGAAAAAGCAAGAAAGTCAAATAATATCCTTTGAGCACAGCATGACCTTGGTAAAAGCTAGAGAGAGTGAGCTTTTGGGTCTGTTGTTGGCTAAAGAGGCATGGGACTGTAAGCTAAGGAACTACTCATTTTGTTCTTGGTTTCTCCTGTGTTTTGAGAAGCAGGACTTTGTACGTTCCTTCTGTATAAACAAGACTGCATCAAAGAAAGTACCAGACAACATCGATTTCTACTTCTGACTTGAACATCCCCAGGGCCCTGAAACTTGATTAGCTGCTGGTGTCAAAAGGAGCAACAGTAATGTTGTGTGTCCTGAAAGCAAACCATGTCTCCTTTTATATCTTTATTTATAAGAAACACTTGCTGGGTGACAAACACTAAGACTTATTTATATTACCATTTACAAACATGAGCATGGAACAGAAACAATATTCAGGAAATCATGGATAAATCAAAGATAGATGAACAAATCAGGCTAGTTTAATCCAAAAGTCTAGGTACTTATGGCATTTATCTCAGTAATTATTATTTATTTTTGTTTTGGAGGTGCCATGAGGCCTCAAGTGAGATCAGAGTATGCAATTGTGCTAATCACTGCAGGTAAAAGTAAGTTCCTCCCACTCAGAGAATACAGTCTAAACAGACGAGACAGAGAAAAGGTGTAAGGAGAAACTGAGACATCAGTTTCATCAAGAGGTGAAATGACTTATCCAAAATCACACAGCAGGTCAGTGACTGATCTGGTAATAAAATGCAGGTCTTCCAACTCCCAGTCCGGCCCCTCTCCACTAACCCAAATTGCATTTCTGTTGGTGTCTGGGCATCTCATGACATTAGTGGTTTTATCCCACAATACCCCAGTGAAAAAGGAAAGTACTGTCCCCTTTTTATAAGGCACAGAGACTGAGTTGTTCAGGGCTACACAGGAAGCGTGTGATAAAGTCAGGAATTGAACCCAGACCTGCTGGAATTTCCTTAAGCACAAGATTACCCTTTTTCATTGTCTAGATTCAGGATAGAGAAAACCTTTTCTGTTTTCCAGTACTTATAAACAGATATGCGACTTATTTCACCAGCCTTATAGTACTGATGAACTGAACTTTCAAGAAACTGAGAAGAGGGTAATGCATTTGGGCAGAATTCTAATCAGATGTGATTCTCGTTGAAACTAAGGGGTTTGGCCATGAGCAAGTATCTGGGGAATCATTTAATCTTGAAATGTATGTAGAGAAGAAGTGGGAAACTGGAAATCTTTTTATAACATCTTTATAATCTCCTGTTCTTTATAATGGGGGTACTAAGTTTCTTCATGGAGCAAATCCCCAGGTAGTTGGATAGTTATTTGAAAACTTTTTGGTGTCATGGTTATAATTGTATACTTGGCTTAGCGAAGTAGGAAACTAATCATGATCCCTCTGATTGCTGAGACCGTCATCCTTTTCTTGATGTTAAACCACTTTGCCAGCCAGGAAGCAGTGGAGATTTAATTATTAAGAAACTGTCTTGATCTTATTTGAAATGTTACTTTAAAAGTACTCAACCAGTCAAATTAATAACCCCTCCTTACTGAGCCTAACCAAATAATAAATGCTGACAGTATGGAATTTCTATTAAATTTATATTCCTTGCAGCAACAGAGTGCCTACAGCAATTGAAACTTTGTTTTAGGCATTGAACTTTCATACTGTTATGATATGCCCTACAGGTAATATATTGATTCTGTAGAATCATTTATGTAACTGCTTAAATTGCCCTTCTTCACATACAGACATTAACACAAGGATATAATATAATACTTTCCTGTTTTATATAACACCTTTATTTGATGATATGAAAGCATCAAAAACAGCTGTAGGTTATAACTATTATTTCTATTTATGACAGGTTTCAGAGTAGCAGCCGTGTTTAGTCTGTATTCGCAAAAAGAAAAGGAGTACTTGTGGCACCTTAGAGACTAACAAATTTATTTGAGCATAAGCTTTCATGAGCTACAGCTCACTGCATCTGATGAAGTGAGCTGTAGCTCACGAAAGCTTATGCTCAAATAAATTTGTTAATCTCTAAGGTGTCACAAGTACTCCTTTTCTTATTTCTATTTATGTAGTTCCCAGATTGTTTGGAGACAAGACCCTTTCCCTGAGGAAAGTTCTGATCCTTCAACTGAATCTTGATGGACTGATCCTTGCACCTACACACATCCTTCAGTGGGGCTCTGTGTGTGCACAGGGTTCCACCTGTTCAGATCCAGTGGCAGAATATGGCCTAAATAAGAATCTTAACATCTTGGAAAAACAAAGATTGCTTCTCTGTAATTGGGATGAGATGCATGTTGGCAGGCATGTATTATGTCTATTTTACACAGGAGGAAGCTGAGACAGAAATGTTAAGTGACTTTTGTTCCATGGTGCCTGAGCAAATCAGTAGCAGAGTCCAGAACAGAAACCAAAAGGCCTAAGTCCTACTCCCGACTTCTGATCAGTAGCCCACACTAGAAGCACTATACAGTAGAACCTTGGAGTTACGAACACCAGAGTTACAAACTGACCAGTCAACCACTCACCTCATTTGGAACCAGAAGTAGGTGATCATCCAGCAGCACAGACAAATTTAAAAAAACAAAACGCAAATACAGTACAGTACCGTGTTAAACGTAAACTACTAAAAAAATAAACAGAAAGCCACACTTTTATTTTGCACAGTAAAGTTTCAAAGCTGTATTAAGTCAATGTTCAGTTGTAAACATTTGAAAGTTTTGTTTTTTATGTTTTGTTCAAAATTATGAACATTTCAGAGTTATGAACAACCTTCATTCCTGAGGTGTTTGTAACTCTGAGGTTCTACTGTACATCTGCAGCAGCATCTCCCATTGAAGAAAGAGATTTGTTCTGTTGACTTCCAGTCATTTGGGAAGTGACTGATGTACAGTATATCAAAGATATCTATACGGTCCCTATATGGCCATTTGGGGCTGACTTTGGCCCAGTTTAAAGAAATATCCTCTTGATGTGCTTCCTGCCCAGAGAAGCATAATGGGAACTGTGGAAAGCCTGAGAGAAACAGTCATCTATTGTAGACATAGTATGATCCATATCCTTTTTTCAATTTTCTTTTAGCCAAACTAAAAAGGAATTATTTTCTGTGATAGCGTATGAAAATTTTATTCCCAGTTCCTAAATACTTTCAGTTTGTAATGTGATTGTTCTTTTTACTAGCACTTGGAGTGTATTACATAAGATTGTGTGTTAACATATGTTTGGGCAGATCCAGTGTTTATTCAAGGTTATCTTGTTGATATATAAAGACACTTACTGCTACTGTACAACTAATCTATGAATTAATTCATTGTTTAAAGAACTTGATCTGATTCATAAGGATAGGTCCTGCTAAACTTTGTAGTCAAGGTGAATAATGCTATATAAAGTACACTGAAATATAAATTGCAGACACTAATTACTGCTAAATAATAACAATTTGCTTAATAATCATTGAGTAAATGAATATGTTAATTAGCAGTGTTTGAATGAAGGTATTAGATAGCTAAAGCAGAAACAAATGTTTACAAATAAGTAGCTGAAATACTCTCACAGTCAGTGATATTACATAGGCAGATAATATACTGTTGCTTTGCCTAACAAGAAATACTGCAGGAGAGGATAGCCTTTATTTATATTTGTCTGTGTTAAACCATGGCATCCTGAGTGAGTCCGTCTCCTATGTTGCTATAATTTTAAGGTCAGCAGGGTGAGAGTCACCCTGAGGGATTTTCTTAGCTTTGGAGAGACATGAAGAACAAATAGTGATCACAAACACAGTTAGAAGTAAGGAATTTTGTCTGTATTATAAGTTTACAATCACACAAACATATACAAAACCTGAGAGAGTCCATGCAATAGCCAGTGCTATATTCCTATTCACATACCCAAAGATATCATAAAGTTAGGTGGATGGTCTCAACAGGTTGTAATCATTGGAGAGTGTGAGGGGTTCTCCTGATGGGGTCTTTCCTCCCTATCCCTAACAGGGAACCTTTTTTATTTGGGTCATGACTACGTCTAGCACCTTACGCGTATGCGTGAGGGTTCCAACCTTCCTTTCCTTATCTGTGCTGCTACGCCCCATAAACTTTGGGGTGCCCTGTTTGCCATA
Organism: Dermochelys coriacea; assembly: GCF_009764565.3. Lineage (NCBI taxonomy): Eukaryota > Metazoa > Chordata > Testudines > Dermochelyidae > Dermochelys > Dermochelys coriacea. The sequence goes on along the minus strand of NC_050069.1, from coordinate 223,191,270 downwards.
GGTTGTCCTCTTAGTTCCCTTTGTTCTCATTAGCATCTACATAAACATGCAGTTAGAGCAAAACTTTCCATATGTTACAACCTGGTGTCTTGTGGTCTACATGGGTACATTATAGCATATTTTCCTGAACAACACTTATGGTCACTTTCTTTACAGTAACCTTGTAACTTTACCAGAACAGGGTTATTCTTGGGGCACCTACTTATGTCTACCCTTTTTAGGCCTGAGGCTTTTGTAAGTATGTCTACACAGCACCTAGACACCTGTGGCTGGCCAATGCTAGCTGTCTTGGGCTTGCGGGGCTCGGGTTGCGGAGCTATTTCATTGCTGTGTAGACCTCTGTGCTTGGGCTGGAGCCCAGGCTCTTGGACCCTGTGAGGTGGGAGTGTCCCAGAGCTTGGGATGCAGCCTGAGCCTGAAATCTACACTGCAATGAAACAGCCCTGCAAGCTTGAGTCAGCTGGCACATGCAGCCTCTGGTGTCTGTCTAGTTGCTGCACAGATATACCCTGTATAGTTAAGTTGAAATCTAACAGGCCTCAGCCTGTAGGCCTTGCTTACAACCTTGCTTTACTTATATTACTAATACACACCTACCACTCATAAATTGATTATTCTTAATCACAACAGTAAATCCTCTATTAAATGATTAAATTAAGTAATTTGCTAAAAGAGTATGCAAAAAATATTTACTATGGCTCTAATTCTGCAAATTGCCCTGTCTCACTTGGGTTGATTCCTGCACTCAGGCAGGGTTCCACTGAATTCCATTCTGACTTCCAGTCAGTGGGACTCCACATGGTACTCCTGGGGGAACTCTGTGCCACTGCACTTGTGCAGAATTCATGTCGCCTGCAGATTTCTTTGCTTCCCCACAGAAAAATGACTTTCTGACGGAAGTAAAGGGAAGCTGCAAGAGCAGTCACACACCACTCCCTAGCTACGCAGGTACGTCATTTCAGGCACCCAGAGCAGCTGGCGGCAAGATAAATCACTGCAGGGCTAGGGACACCCAGTGGCTCCTACCCTGAGCCAGGATCATCTGCTAGTCCTGGGGGCTAGAAGCAGGAGAGGATGGGACTTTCTCTTCCCCTGCAAGGAATGGCTGGGGATGTGTCAGACCCACCCACAGAAACCTCCTCCAGCTGCAGGAAGCTTAGCATCCTCCCCTGCTTCCTGCCCCTGTCGCTTCTCAGCTGTGGGGGAAGAGTCACTATATGGGAAGCTGGTCCCCCATCTGTCGAATCCCTGTGTATCTGGACCTCCCATACCCAGACACCCCCACCAAGCTTCACGCCATACACCCAGAACCCCCCATCCTGCCCTAGCCCATACCCGAACCCCACCCCTGCCTGAACCACACCCCACTCAATACCTGAACCTCAAACCCTATATCTGCACCCAGACTCCTGCCTCTGGACCCCCACGCCTGCACCCAGACAACCCCACACTGAGCTCCCTGCACTCAAACCTCCACCCTGATGAGCCCCACCCCCCGGCACCACCCTGAACCCCCACATCCAGACCCCCACACCACTGACCTCCCAACTAGCTGCATCCACAACCCCACCCCACTTTCCCTGCACCCAGACTCCTCCACTGTGCCCCAACCACTTTCACCTGGAAGCCCCTGCAGAGTCCCATTGTCCCTGCACCAGGAACCCCCCATCCCCCAATGAGCCTCTGTGCATCCAGATCCCCTCACACTTGTACCTTCCCTGAGCTGCCTGCACCCAGATTGTCCTACACAGAATCCTCTCACAGCACACCTGGATCCCCCCACACTGAGCGCATCCACACTTGGATCCTGCCTGGTTGAGCTTGCCTGCCCCATACCTGGTGTGCCTGGCGCACAGGGGCATGGCCCCAGGGTATTTCTGGGGCAGGCCCAGGCCTTGTGTTGTGTCAGGTCAGGGTCAGTGCAGCCTCACCACTGAGTCCATATCCCGGCGGAGGGGAGTGGAAAGGTTGCAGGGTGATCTCCCACCTTCATACAGCCGGTGACTTGTGCTCTCCACTGCCATTTTTTGGCACAGAATGTCTTCAGGAGTAACGTGGGAATTTACAGGGCTGGGGCCTAAGCTAGTAGTTTAGATCTAGGAATTGCTCAGGAGCCTATACTCTTTTTTTTCTTTCCAAGATCTGATAATCTTTAAAAATACTGTTTTTGGTTGGAGAATTTCAGGCTTGAGAAACTAACTGCTATAGTTTCTCATTGTAAAGAGAAACTAAAGAAATTTAAATCAGCTGGTCACATTTCGTTCCGCATAACTGGATCTGTTTAAAACATATCACATAATCTTCAGTTTATATTTACTTCATCATTTGTCATTTTCCTTTTATTTCCTAGGCATTTACATTTTTCAGCATGCTTTTTTCTTTTAGGATTTTTCTGTCCCTTTGGTAGGTTGTTGTTTTCAAACTGATGTCGTATGTCTTTGTTTTCTTCATTTAAAATTTGCTCATAATTCATTTTTTTTCAGGTAGCAACTTTCCTATTTGTGTTTCTTCCATTGTCTGCATGCGTGTCTGATCACATACATACCAGAATCTCCAAAACTTCTGGGTTTTTTATAGCTTGTTTTAATTAGTGTCAGCATGTCCAAACAGATCTGATATTGGTAGAGCCATTTGCATGAGAGGCAAAGAGTGAATAATGCCTAGATGCCTTTGTTTGAAGCCATTAATTTAATTTTGGCCTTATTTCCACATAATTTTTTGCTTGCTTCAGTTAATATCACAATAACATTCTATATTTTATTTATTATATTAATGTGTCAGTCACATTGTTTATATAAACAATTTAAATGTTAATGATACTTTTCTGAAATTAATATGCTGTGTGTGTGTGTATCTAGGTATATAAAAATATCAAAAGGTGCAAATATAAAAGCTCCTCTATTTGGTGATATTTAAATAGGTACAGTAACATAGCACTTTGCCTGCTTAAGTGAAAGCTCCTTATGTCTCCTGGGATTAATTGACTGAAGTGCCACTCTTGCAGAACTTACTGTTAGACTTCAAAAGCTGAGTTTCAATTTTGTGCAGCTTATGGCTCTGCAGCTTCCTTGCTGCAGAGCTGAACTTCAACCCCGCCAAGTATAGGAGTTTCCATAGGATGGATGCCCTGTCCTCTGATGTGCAAAGGTTTCTGATATCCCCATATCCCTTCATAAAAGGTTCTTCTTACCTACCCATATGTTAATGATTCACCAGCCCCAGTCATGCTGCAACAGTGCAGATGATTCATTAGCTCCAGTCATGCCCAATAATTTACATTAAATTTCCATTGAGTTCAGTGGAAGTTTGGGGTACACAAGGAATGAAGAATCTGGCCCAGTGTGTTTATTTGTACTTATTCTCCCCACACTCTACCTTTTTTCTACATAGCAGTTGATCCTTTTTGTACAAGGTACTTTTCTTATAGCTGCATGGCTCTTCAGAATTATGCTGAATGACTTGATATAGCCAAAATGTTGGCAACCAAACTGTTCTAAGATATCCCATTCAACATTGTGTAAAATTAAGTAGTGAATAAATTAGGGTGAATTTGGGTAACTGTTCTAAGATATCCCATTCAACATTGTGTAAAATTAAGTAGTGAATAAATTAGGGTGGATTTGGGTAATTTATTCACTACTTAATTTTACACAATGTTGAATGGGATATCTTAGAACAGTTTGGTTGCCAACATTTTGGCTATATCAAGTCATTCAGCATAATTCTGAAGAGCCATGCAGCTATAAGAAAAGTACCTTGTACAAAAAGGATCAACTGCTATGTAGAAAAAAGGTAGAGTGTGGGGAGAATAAGTACAAATAAACACCCTGGGCCAGATTCTTCATTCCTTGTGTACCCCAAATTGACTTAAATCATGATTTAAATCACTAGTCAGGAAGACTCGATTTAATCATGGATTTCTACATAAAAGTGCGTTCTTGTTGGTTGTTATAACCTTAATATATATTCTTTACAACTCAGATAGATGTAGGTTTCATTTTTAGAAGGTACACACTATACATTTTTAAAGTGATTTATTTTGGAAACTTTTCAGATTAGTTTACAGCTATATCAGAAAATGAATGATTGTTGGTTATTTTATTTCCAAAGGTAATTGAAGCAGATAGTTCACCTCCCATTGACTTCATAAATATCTCCAGTTCAAAAGGTTAATCCTTAATATTTGGAGGATTTTCTTGCCATGCTGTATTAGGAGGAGAAAATCACCAGACAGACATTTAAATTGTTTTATTTAACTAAAACAACAACATTAAGTATTCTGGATATTTTTCTTCAACAGCAAACATATAATATTTTAACAAAACAAGCATATGAATTTTTGAATGCAGTTAAACATTCAAGTTTCTTAAAATCAGGTTTGTTTTTGTTAAAATTATTTTTAACTAAAATAGTTAATGAAATATTTTAAAAAAAAAACTCAAAAATTGAATTGACTATGTCAGCCAGGTCAACATGAGAAACTAAAAATATTGGCTTCTGCAGCTAACTCAGTCGTCTTCATCTTTATTTTCCTGTTTGTTATAATCTGGAAAAGAAAAACAAGCTTTCCTGCTTTTTCAGGTCCCAAGCGACTTCTCAGTTTGGAATGAATTAGTCCAAAGGAAGAAAATTTTATTTTTACACAGGCAGAAGAAGCTACTGCTGTTAAAAGTGAGATTATCACTTCAACAGTCTCTGAATCCAAGTGCTTAGGTGACTTTCACCAGTTCACTGGTGTGACTTTCTTTAAAAAGTCATCAGCAAACATATTTCTTGAATGGTTCACCCTTAGCTCTGAAGTTTATTATAGTTGGCATTATGGAGGGATGATTGCTGGATGTCCATGTCATAGGCAACTCCTCTTCTTCAGCAATTAAGGTTTGATCCTGGTATTGAGTATTGAGAATATTTGCAAGAAAATGAGCTGGAGATAGTGCTTGTCCCATTTGTTTTTTTTAATGCCTGTAATTTAACACTCTCATTGCATATTTCTCTTTTTAAGATCTCACTCAGTTTCCTTCCAGATTTCAACAGCGTCAGCAATAAAACAGCTGTTTCCCTGCATTTTGTTCAAGGCTACAGAAATAGGCTTCAGGGTACTCAGCATGTGTTCAATGTTTCTCTTAAGCCCAATGTTGAGAACTTTGGCTGTGACAGTGCCATCTATTTTTTCACAATTTTGTTCACAAACTATCATCAGATTAGGCCAGTTCATGATACAGTGCTCAAACCAGTCCACTACTGAGTTCCATCTTGTGGGAGAGTTAGCTTGGTTCCTCCCACTTTTTTTCAGAGCAGCTGCTGCAAAGTGGTTGTTATGGAAGTATTTTGCAAATTCAGCAATGTTTATTTCTGGAATACCGAAGTCTTTGGCTAGGAGGTGCATCAAATGAGCACTGCAACTGTGTGTTATTAACTTGGGACTCTCTTCACTCTCTGCTAAATTTCTTCTCATCTTGGATACATTTGCAGCATTGTCTGTGACCAAGCTGCGTACTAGACATTTGATTTTTCTTCCACAGTTTGTTACAGCTTTTACTGCTACTACTTGTAAGTATTCTGCTGTGTGTGCGTTTCCTGATGTATCAATTGTAAGGCAGTAAGCCAAGTAAGGCAGACATTCCCTTCTTCTGTTGTCGCACAAGCACATACAACAGGATCATTGTGGACATTGCTCCACCCATCAAGACTCAGGTTAACAATTTCACCCTCTAGACCTTTTGCACACGATTTCTCTTTCATACACTTTATCCAGCAATTTGCCTGTGCCATCTGCTCTGTTGGGTGGACTGTATCCTGGTCTTAATGACTGAACCATGTTAATGAAGCATGGGTTCTGAATCATAGGGAAAGGAGAGTTTGTTGCATAAACAAACCAGGCAGTTTTTTCGTCAGTTACCTCTTTCTGCAATCTTTTGTCTTATCACAAACATATCTATGGTTGTTTCTGGATGATGGAGATTTTTTTTTCTTTTCGCTACAGGTGATATACTGTAGCTATGCAACATACATGATGTGACTGAAACACTATCTTTGGTAGATAACTCTGAAACTATAGAAAATGATGGTGCTTTTCTTAAACTTTTCTTAAACATTACATGAATATATTGTCTCATACTATAGAATTAGAATTTATAATTCCTATTCCATGATGAGATATCTTTAAGGTATAATGTATCTTACTGAAAACTATCTTCAGATAGGTTTTTTTTTTCCCTCAAAAAGCATTTTATAAAAAAAATCTGATCTAAATAAAAAATCTGATTTTTTTTTAATCATTGATTTTTATCCACCCTGGAATAAATTCTGGGTCTCAACTTGATGACCCACAGTTAACCTGCTCTTTTATTTTCACACATGATATCTTCTAAATATTTTAAGTTATCAGTGAAATGTCTTCTCCACACCTGGTCTAGTTGCCTTGTGTGTGTAACCCAATCTCCATCTACTATTCACAATAAATTAATGTAAAAAAGTTTCCTCCAGTCTTAAAATACAAATACATTAATTTTAAAATGTTAATCTCTCCTGTTATAGAAATATGAACATAGCTGCACCTAACAAAAGAGCATGGAGCTAATAAGCACAATGTTTAAAAAGATTTCAAATTCTAAAACCAGAGTATACACTGCAGTACGCTGGGTGCACATTATAAAGTATCTTGGCAAAGCTTTTGCACTTTAAGGTGGTCACAGATGTACGATGATGATTTTTTTAAGATATAAGGTGACATACGTCTATGAGGTTGGATTTGTGCTGTTATTAGAATCAGTGCCTTAGGAGAGAGTAGCTATAGCAGTAGGGTTAAGATTTCATGCAGAAATGTTTCAAAGTGGAACAGTGTCCCACAGTGACGAAAATAGAGACTGAACACACAAGAACAAGAGTATTGTCCCAATTTTGTGGTGAGTCATGTGATTTATCTATTGTTTACTTGTATGGGTTCCTGATTCCACTCTTGACTATTTTGAAGGCAGTACTTTTTGTCAGAAATGTTGCATGCAGTCTTTGTGATAGGGTAAAACATGTCTGTCATTTTTGAACCTGGTTCTCTGTTCTCCCCTTTGGTTTTCTCTTCTTTCCTTGTTAATGATCTTCATTTTTCTCCATCCCCTTGCCATTTGTTTTTCCTGTCCTTGCCTGCTATGATACTACCATCCGTTAAACTACTTCTATTGTTTTCTTTTTGTGTAGGTCCCAATTTTTAGTAGTGATCATTTGAGCACAGTACCCAAACACTGGCTTGTCTTGCTGGTGTTTAAAATAGTTTATTTTAATGATATCAAGATTAAATCAATTACATTGTTTCATCTGTACAATCTAGAAAAATGACACATCAGCTGAGTCATTTTATTGTATTACTTTGAAAACCAAAACAGATTTCTCTTATTTTCAGTATGAATTTCTTTACTCAAGTCTAATGACATTACCTGAAAAGTAAAATATTCATGTTTAAAAACAAAACAAACAGCACACACTTATTCTCCCTCCTTCCCCGCTTCCAAGACTCTGATATGCTACCAAAGAGGATGATGTCCAGACATTCTATGCAAGAAATATCTATATTTTAGCATCTTAGAGCATTTCCCAGATTTTGGACAAGTACCTTAATGATATTTAAAGTATGATTCAAATGCTTTAAATTCATCTTAAGGAATCAATTGTAGGTGTTCGATAAAATGTTGTACATATTATTCTATTTATAATGGCACTGTAAACAGTTGATTGCTATTATTAGGTACATTTCTCCCCATTGATGTTGCATGGGCATCTGCTTATGTCTCTTTGGGACACATTTACGCCATTGAAAAATCTTCTAGGCTCGTGTAGGCTTTTGAGGGTTGTTAGATCTGTGCATTCCAAACCTCTGGTAACAAAGTGGCAAGCTCTGAGGTTCATCTAGAGGCAGAATATTTCTAGAATAGTGTTGTGATTTTTTTAAAAGAAACAGACAAAGAGAGAACAAGATCATTATAATGAAGTGCAGATTTCATTGCCTTATATATCTACTTATGATTCCTTGCTGAGATACTAAAGAATAGTAAGGACCGAAGATGTAGACTTAGGCTCCCACAGAGAATTTCTGTAGATCACTGGGGTTTAATGAAGAAAGTTTCTCTTGTGAAATTAAGAACAGGATGGAAAGTGCACGTGGTGCGTACCACAATGCGTCGTCATATGCTTTGCGATGCATCTCTACAAGAAATTCATGAAACAGCTGGGTCCTTGCACTCGGGAATGGCTCATCTGTTTTTACAGCAGTGTTCTGCGGGATTCCACACTGCCTAAGCAAGGGTAATTGCCTTGCTGAAACCTGGGAAACCCACACTTGTCTTCGAGCTACAGACAAATTTCACTTCCAAGTGTCTGCTTTAAGATGCTAGAGTGTCTGATTTTGCAAAGAAGTTCACCATCTGTGGAAGGCATGCTGATACCAGTGATCGTAGTACATGTTGTCAAGTACTGGCACTCACAACTTTCATTGAAAATGGATTCCAAGATAAACTGAAGACTGGTTCAATTTTCCTTGACCTAGCCAAGGCATACAATACAGTTTGGCACATGGGCCTTTTGGTGAAATTGTTTACAACTATGCCAAATTGGTTAGTATGTGCAATGGCTCTGTTTCTGAGAAATCACCGTTTCATGTGCATATTGGTGATAAAACAAGTGCTTGGAGGACCAGAAGAATGGCTTCCTGCAAGTAACTGTGTTATTTCCAATGTTATTCATCTTGTATTCGAATGACCTACCATGTACTGGGTCTCACAAGTTTGTTTATGCATATGCCTTGACACTCAATCACACTCCTTTGACATACTTGAGAGTGTTCAGAACACAGTTATGGCGTCTGGCCGATTGTCATCGGTGGCACGTGATATCAAGTGGAAGTAAGACTGTGTCAAGTGTCTTCCACTTACGTCATGCACAAGGGGGCAGAGAGCCGAACATAGTTCTCAACGGTCAGCGAATAAAGCATAATTCACACCCAGTTTATCTAGGCGTAATGTCGGACAGAACTCTCACATATGATCATGACCATCTTACAAAGACAGCGATTAAGGTCAAAACACAGAACAACAAGCTCTGAAAACTATCAGGAACAACATGGGGTGCCAATGCCCAAACATTATGCATTTCAGACTTGGCACACTGTTACTCAGTGGCAGAATATTGTGTGCTGCTAATATGTTCTCACACAAAGATAATCAACGTACAACTTAATTCCAACATGCGTATTTCAGGCACACTTAAATCTACTCCTCTACAATGAAGTACCTGTGGCACCTTAGAGACTAACAAATTTATTTGAGCATAAGCTTTTGTGAGCTACAGCTCACTTCATCGAATGCATCCGATCAAGTGAGCTGTAGCTCACGAAAGCTTATGCTCTAATAAATTTGTTAGTCTCTAAGGTGCCACAAGTACTCCTTTTCTTTTTGTGAATACAGACTAACATGGCTGCTACTCTGAATCCTCTACAATGGTTACCAGTTCTTTGCAGTGTTGCTCCACCAAGTGTTTACAAAGAGGAAAGCATAGCAAAGCTCATGACAAAATTGCATAATATGCCACATGTACCAATTAATTAGACTTGTTTAATCTCTCACATGGTTGTCTGCCCTCACGTCACCCATTATGGATAAGTTTACCAGGTGAGGGATTTATAATAGAGGAACCATGGCGAGCTTCATGGTCTGAAGAGAAAATTACAAATAATTATCTTGTCTTGGACCCCACTCAGTGTCAGTCTGAGTTTGACTTGCTGCAAAGGCAATGGATCCTTCTGAACTGGTTTTGTACCGAACCTGGAATTTGTGCTGCAATGGAATTTTGGTGGCATTTTAGAGACAGTCCACTATGTCAATGTGGGCAGCCACCGACTATGACACATATTGTTGAGGACTGCAAAATGATTCAACTTCCTGAGGTCTTCATTCCTTGAACATCATCGATAAGAAAGCTGTAGCTTGGTTGATCGGATTGCATGCACCTAATAAATCAACAAGAAAAATAGGACAAGCATAGAAATCCCTGTGAATTCTAGCTTTGTATTTTGTTGCTTAAAAAGTAGGCTTGTATGTTGCTGCACTTTAAATGTGTGTGCTATACTGAAATGAGATCTAGAAAATGGTGTTGGGATCTTTTAAAAACAAATTAGGGTGTGAAGACTAGTTTTATCCTCCAAGGGGCAGAATCTCAACTTGTGTAAATTGGCATAACTTCATTAATGTTAATGAAGCTATGCCAATATATAATTGGGAAGGATCTGACCCTAAGAGTGCCATTTTCTTAAGACTTTTTTTTAACAACAAACAGTATCACAGAGTATTTGTGACAGTATTTTACATTTCATCATTGAAAATAGAAACCAAAATTTTTATTCCTGCCAATACACCAGACTGGTTACTGAATTATCCTGCCTTAGCTTCTGCATGTGTGCAGGATTAAACAAAGGAGAGAGAAGAGTTATCAATTTGCAAGCATTACATTTTCCACTTCAGTTTGGCAGATTACCACACAAGAGCTCTGGATTTTTCTAACGTGTTAGACATAGAAGTGACAAATATGCACCAGCTGTACAGTGCTAGTAAAGTCAAGTATAGCAGGCTAGAGCAGAACTTTGGAGTTACAAACACCTTGGGAGTGGAGGTTGTTCGTAACTCTGAACAAAATGTTGTGGTGGTTCTTTTAAAAGTTTACAGCTGAGCATTGACTTTATGCAGCTTTGAAACTTTACTATGCAGAAGAAAAATGCTGCTGTCCCTTTTTTTTGGTAGTTTGCATTTAACAGTACTGTACTGTATTTGCGGTTTTTTTTTTTTTTTTTTTTGGTCTCTGTTGCTGGCGGATTGTGTACTTCCGGTTCCAAATGAGGTGTGTGTGGTTGACCGGTCAGCTCGTAACTCGGACGTTCTACTTTGTTTCTGTTTTTGTTTGTTTGGGGTTTTTTTGCATAGCTAACCCCCTCATTCTCTAAGCAAGCTGCATCAGAGCTGTACTGACTTTTAGGCTCCATTTCTGTCATATACATTCAGATAACTGAACTGATTCAAGGACCCAAGGATTATGATGTGGAAGTAGTGGTCCAAGCAGACAGAAGTACAAGGTAACTGCTTCAGAGGACAAGTAGGTGTGTGAATATTTATTTCTGCTTGCTTGATCTTCTGGATGTCTGGGTTAATGTGAAATGAAAGTGGCCAACAAGATAAAAATGACCAGCTCTCCACTCTAAACTGCTCAGTCACAACTGATCCACTCAGGCGACAGACAAGTCTGAATAATAGAAGAAGAAACTTAAGAATCTCACTAGCAAGGACAGGAAGACACTCGTCCTTTAGAGGATGACAAATTATTCACATATTTACCAGTAGAAGGGAAAGTAGACTGAGGCTTATCAGAATGAATTATGTCCATTTTTAATTAGAAATCTCAATGTCCTAAACCAGAGTATTCATCTGGGTTTCTATTACGAATGCAAGCACAGTAGAAAAAAGCACTGTTGAGACACTCACTGATCTTCAGATTGTTAGCCATTTCAGTTTGCTCTGTTTCCCCCAATTCTAGAATATCTTTATCTAAATCTTATTCTGAGTTTTATTTTCAGGTACTTTAGTGATGAGCATAGTGTCAGAACTCAGATTTTTCCACCTGTATCTCCACATTGTGATGATTGTGATGACTTGCATACTGCTTTGGAAGGTGAATTCAGCTGTGACAGTGTCTGTGCCAAAGCTTTTCACTTTTGGAGGGGAAGACAAGGAGGAGGACTCTAGTCAGGAAAGTTAATGCATTCTCTAGAGGACACCTGAATCAGCAGCTTATTGCTCATATGATTTACTCCTTCAGTTCAGTGTTTTACTGCTTATATGCTTTGAAAACACACAGTTGTTAAGGGAGTTTAGTGGAACCTGGGAGAATTAAGTTCTATTCCTGGCTCTGCCACAGACTTGCTCTGTGATGCTGGGCAAGTCACTTAAAGTAATACTTTCAAAGATGTCCATTGTGTTCCGCTATTGTTCTGTGAGCCTGACTGAATGTATCTAGGACTTGATTTTCAAAAGTGTTGAGCACTGCAGCTGAAGCAAACAGGAACTGTAGATGTTGAGCACTAATGAGAAATCAGGTGACTCAAATTAGTCATCCAGTCATGGAAGCACCCAGAGTTAGGGGGCACTCTTACAAATTTTGGCCTTCATCTCTCTGTGCTTTAGTTTCCAATTTTATGGATGCAGATAATAATGCCTTCCTGTATTGTGGGGATGTTGTAAAGATATTAATTTATGTTTGAAAGGTAGTCAGGTGATTTGGTAATGAGAGCCACAGAAAAAACTATAAGAAAATTACATATTCAGTGTGGAGAATTGGTATTTTATAGTAAATAAGGGCTGGGCCACACGCTGAATGATGAGACTAAAAAGAAACAATGGATTGCTGTCATTCCCCGGGCACCATCAGTCATGTTTGCTGAATGAGGCAGGGAACTTGTGGGAGAAAAGAAGTATGTGACTATGTAATTAAAGACTCGGGCATATGCACAGGGGGGGCCAAATGAAGGTTACATAAGCATTTTCTAAATTTTGAGTTCCAGACTTTGGAACTTGAACATTTTTTAAACTAGTTTTTATGTAATATATTTACACACATTTTTCTAACCATATTGAGAACATCTCAATGTTCTCATGTTTATATTCCAGTAAATAGTAGCAGTAGTCAGTACAACACCAAAAGAGCCAAACAATTCTTTATATATGCGTGTTCTAAGACTTAGAAACAGATTTTTTGAAAAGGAAACAAGAAAATATGTTAATTTGTTTTGCAATAATTACCTTGAGAATTGTCACAAATCTTTTACTTCCTTCATTTTCATGATGTTATGCAGTTTTGTATAAATTATTTGAACCCTGTAAAAACAACTAAAGAAAGGAGGGCCTGTTTTTTCTGCAGAATTTATAAGTTTGGGGTTTAGCATGAATTTGCATTTGTTTTACTCCTGTTTATGGTGTTTTCTGTATGTAAATAGCTTAGGCACTGAATTATGAACGGATATGAAGAATGAGCATAATTTTTCACTGAAAATGTGAAGCATAGCTATTGGAAGGGCCAGGGAAACATAAGTTACATTAAAACTATAGTAAAGGTTCATTATAGATCCTTGCTTTTAGAGTTTTAAAAGAGGTTGAAAATTCCATACAGCCAAAGGTAAATCAAAGTGCAGAGACATCCAGAAAGGAAAGACATTTTTAGACAACCCATTAACAATCTAATGATGTGACAGACCTAGAGGCAGTTTTGGAGCTGTCAGTAAAATTTCCTGTGAAGTCTGTAAAGCAGCCAGATGCTGTTGCTTAAAGCATGTCTTCTGCTTGACATCTGGGTCCTTTTTGGACAACCTTAACCTTTGTCTAGTTATAAATTGTGACCCTAATTCTAATTTTAAAACAGGAAAGTGTTAATCTTTTTTAATAAGTCTATCCTGGAAACATTATTTTTGAAGAAAAATATTGGCTTTTATATAGTAAAGAAATAATTGATTTACCTTGAATTTTTGTGGAGTAATGAACTTTTGTGAGTAATGTGTTTGCCTGTTAGGGCTGATCACAAATAAATTGGACTTTTAACTAAATGAATTTTTTTTCACAAAAGGTATCTGCTCTGTGAAAAATTTCAGCCATTTATTTTAAAAACCAGTCACCTGAAAATTTGCTCTTTTATTTGAGAGGGAGATGATCCCAACTTTCAGATAAAACTTTTAATTTGGAAATGTTGGAAAGTTACATTTTGATCTAAAATGTCAGATGTTTCAACACGACTCAGCTTGAAATGTTTTGGCTTGCTTTGACATTAAACTGCATCCCCTTGAGCCTCCATGGTGTCTTATGTCCCCATTCTCCTTTCTGGGCCAGAATCCCCAGCTGGACTACATCTCTCACGATGCACCACAACCATGTGATTTCCATGATGCACTGCAATGGTCAGCAACAGGAGAGATTAAAGTCGTCCAGCCACAGAACCTGGCCCCTGATATTTCTTTAACTTTTGTCAGTTATTCTGTGAACCGAACCCCATTTTCTGACCAACTGTACTGCATAATACTTAGTAGGACAGTCAGTAATATTAAATATTCTTTCACAAGGTTCATTATAACAAAATATCTCAATCTTCCTTTCTGACTCAACAGCTAAAATGTTAGTCTCCACCATGGCTGTGTCCTGCATTGACTACCTCCTCCACCCTGCTTCCCCCAGCACTCATGGCAACAGGGTGGCAGTGTCTATGACCATGCTCAAGGATGGAGGGCTCTTCTGTTGGCCAGTCCTGTTAACAGGACTGCCCAAAGCTGCTGAGTAGATTCTGTTGACTTTTTGTGACGGGTGTGGCATACTATTGGTAGTTGTTTGTTTACAGTAGCACTTCCAGTTTTCTGGGTCACTTTCCAGACATACAAGAATCAATGATCTGTGTCCTGAAGAGTTCACAGGCTATAAAATGGACTTGATCCTCTGGTTAGAAGCATATAGGAGCAGAGACTAGGACTACCTAGGAACAGTCAGCTTGAAGAGAAAGCTTAGGCTGAGTTTATGTTGTTGTTTAAATTACCAGTAAAGACAAACCCCAGCAAGGGAATTTTGGCTTATATTGCATGTGTGTACTTCATTTCAAGTAAAGTTGGAACATCACCTGCTCACACTCCCCTGCAGTCCATCCAAATGCAGCTGCTAACATTATTTCCCTCACCTGTTGATCAGGCTACACAGACTGCTCTCTTTCAAATGCCTGTAGTGCCAAATGTACATATCTCAAACTCTCCTCTAGGCCTTGCACAACTCCACCTGGCCTGTTTACTAGATGGTGTTATATCATGTTTGCCTCATCCCCTTTACTCTCTCTCATTTTCTTTTCCCACTCATATCTTTCTGTTTTCTTCCTCATCGCTCCCTATATGGAATGATTTCCAGATTCCAGCACCCCAAGTTCCATGTCTTTCCTTGTTCAAAACTTGTGTGAAGATTCTGCGTCAGATTCTCTATTATATTGCGACCATTTTTTCATTGCTCTGGCAGCCTAAAGGGACCATAAAATTGGCAGAAATGAGCTCTGTTGCCATCTGAACAGTATCATTTGTTGTTTTTATTCTGATACAGCACTTAGCTTCCTGCAGCAGCTTGACTATGAACTTTTCATTGCTGTACATTTTTTTTCAGCCTTGCTGGACAAAGAATCATCATTATAGACAACCCCAGCTCTAGAATTCAGGCATTAGTCAGGACAGAATTATTTTTTTCTTTTTTTCTTTGTTCGATTGGTAAACTGAGCATAATCTTACTTTCACACTCTGAAATCCTAGTTTGTTTTTAGCTCAAGTAACTCATAGTATCTTTTTACTAACAAAAATTGTTTCTCATAAATGTGAGCGAAGGTCTTTTGTACTGTTGGCCTCATTCATCACTGACTATAAAATAACTCATTAGAACCACAAGTTTTTTTGTTTTTTTTAAAAGTCTCAATTTTATAATCCAACAAATTTGAAGTTTGTTTAGTAGCATTGACGTAAATGAAAGTGACTCATCAGAAAAAAGACTAGATTGTCTACATAATAGGTTCTATTGGATTTGTCAATTCGTCAAAGTCTTACTCTGTATTTCATAATTCATAATAATAATAATGCCTCAATATCACTTGACCTCTGTTCAATTACTTTAAAGGAACATTGTCCTTTTCAGTGAATGAAAATTCTGGAGAAGGAAGGATAGTGATTTATGTTGAATATATGGTAATGCCAGTGATCTGTGTTTCAGCAATGAAGAATGTGATGATGAAATTCTTTGCATATCGATATAAGGAATGAAAAACAAAAGGGAGAAAATAGTGGACATTTTTTACAGACCATCAGACCTAGAGAGAAGTGAAAATGAGGATCTAGATCAACTATTGTGACAGAACCATTATATTTCCTGTATCCAGGGGAGGAATGTAATTATTCCTGTCTTGTGAGTAACACATGCAGACAAATGCACATTGTCAAGTTATGCTGGAAGAAAGACAGGAGACACTGGATGTGGTTTAATTAGGCCACAACTTTATTCCTAAATCTCTGGGAGTAGCTGGCAGATAAAATTGTAAGTCTGAGCTGGTGGCTTACCCATCCTGATCCTCAGCCAACTCACCGCTGGAACCTCTCCACTCCTACTCTCAAATGAGGGTTAAGTGGAGGCTAAAAAGAAGGGGAGGAGTCCCAAAAAGTTTCTGCTCCTTTAAAGAAAACCTCCTTTAAATCCTTTTCCAATCCATTTGATCTGATCACCCTATCCATTCCCTACAACATACCTGCACTGGACATCTGCCACAAAGAGGTGCCAGCAATTAGCTTGGTTGCCTCCTCCCATTTCTAGCTGGGCTCTCTGACATCTACTGATCCCTTTATGTGCTTCAGAATGCTAATGCCCAGTTGCCTGAATTGTCCCAGCCCAAGAACGGAGTTGTGCCACTGCTGTGCTGTCCTGATCCAGAATGTGTGGGAACCAAATTCATGTGCTGGAATCCCCAAGCTGGTCAGTCCCCATCTTAACAATGTAACAAACTGATGGGTTGTGAGGGGACTCTAATGCCTGTGATTCAAGAGAGGACCCATCCCTTCTTTTCCTGACTGCCTTGAATGCCGTCGGATCCTACTCAGTGCAGACCGGGCTTCACCGTGGCTTCCTTGATCTATCTTTGACCTCATCAAGGTTGTTATCATTGATCGCCCCTCCCAGTGTATACCCCTTAATTCCAAGGCCCTTCCAGAAGAATCCCTACAGTACCCAGGTACTAGCTTACTGCCCCTAAAAGCTCAAAAAAACCACAACTAGGAATGCAGCCCCAAACGAGATTCCCGCTGGCTGACAATGACATGTGGCCTCTAGGATCTGCAACGCATCCCTTAGCATATTGGAAATTATAGAACAACATGTTTCCACCCTTTGACTGGTGCTTCGAGACCACCCTGCTAGAAATCATCAAACTAAAATCCCACTACACAGATCTGGGTAACCATTCAGCCTACTGACAAACATAAAGGCTGATAAGTGAGTGTAAGTGGTTGATGACGCCAGTCGGTGGGTGGCTAATGACGCCATGTACTGCAGCACCCAATCCTCTGTAATCAGTCATTTCAGTGACAGGCTCTCCAGCTCCTGAAATTGCACAAAATCATTAAAACTTCTCTCATAGCTCCAAAATGTTTGAGGAGCTCCAGTTTATGCATTACAGCGACAGCTATCATATGCCACACTGTTAGCAGCATCCATTTGGATTCCCTGCTGGCTCCTGGTGCCAGCTCCTGAAATATGTCCATCTGAAAATGAGACCGTTCTTTTGCCATGCCATTATCAAACCAGGGCACATGTTTGGAAGATAAACTGATGTTAAGGCTTAAACATTGTAGTACAAACACTCTCACCAGCTTCATAACCTTGTGTGATCTGGAGGACTAGCGATTGATAACATATACAACCACTATGTTGTCACACCAGAAACGCATCTGTTTATTAGTAAACTCCATTCCCGAAATAATCAGTGTCACCAAAATTGGGAACGGAGGAATGTTACATTCTCCATTATCCCTTTTGTATCCAGCTGGAGGGCCATTTCTGGGCACACCACCTGCCTTGGTGAAATACTCCAAAACCAGTACCTCCCAAAGCATCCAAGTGGATCTTTAAATCAGCCTTGAGTATCCGTTCGTCTCTCCACCATGACACTCCATTAAAAGAGGGCTTTCTCTGCCCGGACATGGACATAAATAGTCCCCCTCTTTCAGTCACCTGGTGAGAATGGGTCAGTGTCCACATGCTGATCTGGAATGGGGATGCCTCCATGTTGCAGGTACCTCGCTGGCTTTCTGGTCATCCTTAAAAGGGCAGCACACCTTCTGCTCTCTAGCCACCTTTGAGTCTGCCAAGCCCAACAAGGGTCCTCACTGCGTAATGTGCATTGATGTCATCATCAGAGGGACTCCCAAGAGACTTCAATTACAGAAAAAACTGTCTTGGACCTACATACCAGTAGAGAGGAAGTGCAAAAATAACAGGGAACCTTTGTACTCCTGATCATGAACTGTAGTATTTAAACTCAGAGTAGAAATGGGTTTATGGAATGTGATGTGTTGGATTCCAGAGAACCAAATTCTGGGAAATGTAAGAAACTTAGTGTGTAAAGCACAGGTGGAAGAACTATTAAAATCTACCAGTATAGAAGAAAGCTGGGGGAAAACTAAACACCATAATTAAAGCCTGATTGTCTACAATTTCTCTGAATCAGGAAAAGCAAGGAGCATGAAGTAGCTGATGTAACTTCCTGAGCAACTACTCAAATATCTGTTTTAAAAAAGCAAACACCCTCAAACCTTCAGATCCTTCCTTAAAAGTCTCCTTCCAGATACCTTTTCTATCTTCTTCTTATGAACTGTCATCTCTATATTTTCCCTTACCTGATCTGCTGTCGTATAGTTTGACTCTTTTGCTTGCTTTTTCTAACTTTAATTGTATGCTCTTCAGGACTGGAAACATGTCTTACTATGTTTCTGAAGTAGCATATACATTTATGGAACTACATTAATGCTTTTTATAATAAAATGGACAGAAGCAATGTAATATTACCATTAATTTGCATCGTGATTTTGTGTATTACTCCTTATTGTTCATCTTGACTGGTGCTCTACAAGGCTTCAGTTTGAGATGAGGCAAGTTAAACTGTCAAAACAAAATTGCCTTTAAACTTCACAGTATGAGATTTCACTAACTGTTGTAGTGGTTAATCATTATGGTTTCTGCTCATACATGGACACCTGACTTCCAGATTTTTAATCTATTGAACATAGTCATATCTGCCAACGTCATCAAAGAAAAATGGAAAAGATTGTAAATATCCTTAAGTCCATGACATTTGCATAACTATGCCAAGAGACCTAGAAAAAGGGATATAGAGCATGGGAAAGTGACTCAGCCATTCATTCTTGCTATTCAACCCCCGCCCCAGCACTCAGCATTTCATTCTTAACCTCTGTCTCTCAGCATTTCAATATTCTTTTTCTCCCTTCATTTCTCACTTTTACAAGCTTAGGGCAGGGGCATAAAGAACTGAGAGAGTGTTTATTCTCTTTGTCCCAAACTGGGGAGTGGGCAGCAGTGGCAGGATTTTGAGCTACCTGAGGTCAAGATGGTGGGGTGGGGTGGGGGTGGGGAGCATTGCCAGCAGTCTCTTCATCCTCCCCTTCCCTTCCCTTCCCTGGCCTGGGGAAAGCAGCAGGTGCAGTGTGAGTATGTAGGGTGTTTGAGAATGAGTTGACACAGAACTGGGAGGAGCACCTGCTCCTTGTCAGCTGTGTTAGCACAAGGAAGTGTCCCAGCCTGGAATTAGGCAGAGCGCTCTCTGCCATGCATGATGAGGGTGTCGTTTCCCTCCCACTCCCTACGTGAGTAGCAGGTTTGATTGTCTGTTTCTTCCCCCAGGAGGTAAGGTGGTGCAATGGAGAAGGACAGCTAGTCAGATGAGGAATTCCCTACAAATCTGTAGGAGGGTCTGAAAATCTATAGAGTTAGCAAGGCTGCAGTGCTTTATGTTCAGTTTATCTTGCAGAACTCCAATAATGATTTTGAAATAGTAAGATGTTCTGATTCTCCTCTCCTGGTTGTACCTTAAATCTGGCATTCTGCCTGGGGGATGAGAAGAGTTCAGAGTTAGCCATCTATGCCTCAGCCTTCAATTCTGTCTCTGCAAATCCCTTTTTAACACTTCATCTTAGTCTTAATATAACACTTGGTCATATTGTACAATAACTGTACATGATTATAGAAATTCTAAAAGGACAGATTGGAAGAAATTTCCTTTAAACATTTCTAGCTTTGCATCAATGGAAGTCACGGGGATTGGTCCTGGAATTTTGGAGAGGGGAAAGTGAGTTCCGCACAGCTAACCAGGCAACAAAATGAGACATTTACTTAGAGTGTGACAGCATGAATGTGAGCTCATCCTTGCAATTCCTGACCTTGATCTAGATGCCAGTTCTAGTCAAATCATATCAACGTTTATTGACTTGCCAAAATTTACTGACTGAAAACATTAACTTGGGAGCCTACAAAAATGCTTTGTATACCAGACAAAATATTAACTAGTACTTCACAGCAGTAAAGTAAATGAACTAAAATACCGAGGTTTAATGTAAACTTTTTGTTACTATATTAAAATACATCAGGCATAAAGTATAAATTAAACTTAAAGTGAAGAATTAATAAATTTTACAGAAGATAAAACAGAGTATCTAAATTCTTACCAAAGGGCTTTGTTAACAAAAAAGTGTTTTTGAATGTACCATAAAGACTTCAATGCTGCCAGTTTGTTGACTACTGGTAGAATATTTTATATCCACTATAAATACTTGAGAAAGACATTCTTCCTGTCTTTGACATTATAGCAAATCCTCCAGGTGATGAGATACTGAATATATACAGTGCATAAGAATGGCAGTTCTGGGTCAGACCAGTGATCCATCTAGCTCAGTATCTTGTCTTCTGACAGTGGCCAATGCCAGCTGCTGCTGAGGGAATTAACAGAACAGGGCGATCCTCAAGTGATCCATCCCTTGTCATCCAGTCGCATCATCTGGCAGTCCAAGGCCTAGGGGCACCCAGAGGATGATGATGTATCCCTGACCATCTTGGCTAATAGCCATTGATGGTCATAATCTCCCTGAATTTATCTAATTCTTTATTGAATCCAGTTATAGTTTCAGTCTTCACAACATTCCCTGGCAACAATTTCCACAGATTGACTGTGGCACTGTGTGAAGAAATATTTACTTTTGTTTGTTTTAAACTTGCTGTGCATTAATTTCATTGGGTGACCCTGGGTTCTTCTATTATGTGAAGTGGTAAATAACACTTCCGTATTCACTTTCTCCACACTTGTCATGATTTTATAGACCTCTATCATATCCCCCCTTTAGTCATCTCTTTTCTAAAATGAATAGTCCCAGATTTTTTAATCTCTCATATGGAAGCTGTTCCTCTAATCATTGTTACCTCCCTCTGTACCTTTCCATTTCAAATATATCTTTTTTGAGATGCGGTGACCAGAACTGCACGCAATATTTCAGTTGTGGACATATACTGTGGATTTATATAGTGGCATTATATTTTCTATTTTATTATCTATCCCTTTCCAAATGATTCCTAACATTCCTTTAGCTTTTTTTTTTTTACTGCCACTGCATGTTGATCAGGTGTTTTCAGTCAGCTATCCACAATGATTCCAAGATCTTTCTTGAGTGGTAACAACTAATTTAGATTCCATCATTTTGTATTGATAGTTTTAGATTATGTTTTATAGTGTGCATTTCACCTGCCATTTTGTTGCTCAGTCACCCACTTTTGTGAGATACATTTGTAGCTGTTTGCAGTCTTTTTGCACTTAACTATTTTGAGTAATTTTGTATCATTTTGCAAACTTTGTTTGTTTACCCTTTTCCCAGATCATTTATGAATATGTTGAACAGCACTGGTCCCAGTACAGGTCCCTGAGGAACACCTGTATTTATCTCTCTCCATTGTGAAAACTGACCATTTATTCCTACCCTTTGTTTCCTTTCTTTTAACCAGATCCATGAGAGGGCCTTCTCTCTTATCCCATGACTGCTTACGTTGCTTAAGACTCTTTGGTGAGGGATCTTGTCAAAGACTTTCTGAAAATCCAAGTATACTATAGCCACTGGATCACCCTTGTCCACATGTTTGTTGACCCCTCCTCAAAGAATTCTAGTAAAATGGTGAGGCATGAGTTCCCTTTACAAAAGTTGCATTGACTCTTCCCCCAACAAATCATGTTCATCTGTGTGTCTGATAATCCTGTTTACTATAGTTTCAACCAAATTTCTTGGTATTGAAGTTAGCTTACTTGCCTGTAATTACCAGGTTTTAGACAGAAGATCCAGTCTGTGTAAAGTCTTTTTTAGGTTAATAGAAAGATCCTAAAACCAGTCTATCACATGTAGCATTTTTTTCCTTAAAGTTTTAACCCTTTTCTCATCTTATTGACTCTGTTCTTTCATTTGGTCTTCCAATCAAAAATCATATTTTATTTTATTTTATTGACAACATTTTTTGGTACTGGCCTCTGCTTTATTATTATTTGTATAGTGCCTGGGACCCCTAGTCAAAGATCACGACCCCACTGTGGTAGATGGATAGGAAAAGTAATATCTTACAGATGTTAGGCACAAGGAATCTGCATGATTTAGATGTAGTCTGGATGTGAGGAAATAGAGAGAAGCCTGTGTTGAAGATAATGTCCAGGTTATGGACTTCATTGACAGGCCGGATAGAGATATTGTCCATTGTGACTGAGAAAAGAGGCAGTGAGAAGGGTTTCATTGGGGAGAGGGCGTGGATTAAGAGCTCTCTTTTATCCATGTCGAATTTAGTTGATGACTAGGCATCCACAAAATGTCAGAGAGACAGGCTGCGATTTTCGGTTGGGCAGAAGGAGAGAGGTCTGGAGGCAGGTCAGTGGGTTGTCTGCATAGAGATAGTAGTTGAATTTGTGTTTGCAGATGAGATTACCCAGAGGTAAGGGAAACGAAGGGCAGAACCCTGTGGAACCCTGACACAAAGCTATAGGGTGGATGAGAAGAATCCTCCAAAGGAGATGCTGAAGGAGTGATTGGAGAGGTAGGAGGAGAACCAGGAGAAGGCAGACACAGAAGCCAAGGGAGGACAATATTTCAAGAAGAAGAACATGATCTGTTGTGTTAAAGATAGCTGACAGGTCAAGGAGGATAAGGATGGATACTGGTTCTGAGATATGGCTAAGAAGAGATAAATACAACCTTTGGCAAGAGAAGTTTTAGTGGAGTGCAAGGAGCAGAGGCTGAATTGGAGAGGGTCTAGGATGGAACTGAAGGAGAGGAACTCCAAAAAGTGTTTGTGAACAGCAATAAACTTAGAGATGAAAGGGAAATGGAGTGGGAGATGGAGAAGCAAATGTGGTCAAGGCTGGAGTATTTTAAGATGGGAGAGACTAAATTATGCTTACATTCAGAGTGAGTGAAGGGTTAGAGGAGAAGAGTAAGGGAGGGGATGAGAGTGTATCCAAGGGAGATCAGAAAATTTGATGGGATCATGAGGCAAGTGGAGGGGTAAGAGGAGGAAAGCAAGTGAGAAATTTCAGTGTCCGTGACAGTGGAGGAGGAGAGGAGAAATGTAGGCGGGGAAGTGGGAAGAGAAGGCATGCTTAGTAGAGTGGAGAGGTCGCCTTGTATTTTATCAGTTTTTTCTTAGAAGAAATCAGTGAGATCCTTGCAGAGAGAGAATTGGAAGCAGGGGACGGGAGGGTTTGTGGAATGAGTCAGAGGTGCCAGAAAGGCACCTGGGATTGTGAGTGGGGGATTCAATTAAATTGCAGAAGTAGAGTTGTTTAGCAAGGAAGATGGCAGAACCAAAAAAGGAGAGAACGATTGATAGTGGAGGAAGTCAGCCTGGTCAGGAGATTTTCTCCAGAGACACTGTAACACTAGAAAAGGAGCAGAGGAAGTGGATGTTGTGGAGAGTCAGGGATGAGGGTTGGCAGGGCAAACTTTGTGATGGGAGAGGGGGACAAAAAATTAAGAGTGGAGGCAAATGAGGCATGGAGAGACTCACCAACCATATCAATGGAAGAAAGGGAAGAGGAGCAGGGAGGAAAGGGCTGATAGCAGGCGAAAAGTAATCAATGCTGACGGCCTGGAGACATGGAAAAGCTGAGCGACCGAGCAGGAGGTGGGGGACGCTGATGGGCGATTCTAAAAGTGACCAGGTCATGGTTGGAGAGGGAGAACTCACAGAGAGATCAGAGAGAGAGCAGGGCTTGGGTGAAGACCAAGCTGAGTGAATGGCTCTTTTGATTGGCTGGGGAGTTAAACCAAAACGTCAGGTCAAATGAGACATGAGGACGATGAAATGTGCAGCTAAGGGGTCAGATGGGTCATCGATATGGAAGCTGAAGTCTCTGAGGATGGGTGGGGGAGATTGGAGTCAAAATCAGAGGGGAAGGCTGATGGAGAGGAGGGGGGCACTAGATGACGGCAACATTGAAGAGGATAGAAGAGTCAGATGCACTGTTGCTCAAATGAGAAGAAACACTGAGAAGGAGAGAGGGAAAGTGGCAGGAATGGGAGAGAAGCCCAACCCCCTTCTCCCCATGGTCTGATCCCTGGCATGGAGTGTGAGAGAAAAAGAGGCTTCTGTAAGAGAGGGCAGCTGCAGAGGCAGTGTCCAGTGAAGGGATTCAGGTCACTGTGAGAGCCAAGAGCTGGAGGGAATGAGAAATGAAGAGTTGGGGATAGCTGTGATCTTTTTGGAGATGGAGTGCACATTCCAGAGACAGCAAGAGGAGGGAGCAGGGAAAGCAATGGATGGGCGGGCATGAGGTTAGGAATGGTGGAGGTGGCAAGAAAAGTATGGGAGGTGGAGAGGCAAAGCCTGAAGGGAGGAGCCAGAGATGAGGCAAATGACACCAGTGAGCAGGAGGATGGAGATGTATGACCTGTATTTTTGCTGGCAAGAGGAGGGAGGAGGTCTGGGTGGAGAGGGAAAGATAAGTAGGCAGAGTTGGTAGGAACTGTGGCTGGGGGAGGGTAGCCAGGAAGAAGAGATGAGCGAGTTGGAAGGAATGGGGAGAGAGGGAGGATGACAGTTGGATCAAAGGTTTGATTTTTCAGAAATACTGAGCAGCCATATATCATCTGGAGTTGTAGGTTCAGCTGTTCTGAAAATCAGGCCCTAGGTGTCTTGACTTGTGCACCCAAAATCAGAGGGCCACTTCTGAAAACCGTGACCTGTATTTGAAGTGTTTTATCATGTCCATTCGTAGTCTGATTTTGAGTCTATTTACTTAGAGAATGAATGTTGGCCATTCCAGCAAGCTTATCCTCCACTCTTTTTGAAACATCACAAGGGGCTCTTTAACTTTTACATGCACACCCACCAGATGGGCATAAGGGACTTCTGTTTAAGATTCCATCCAAAGATGGCATGCTTTCACAACTTCCATGCCTAGAGGTGGGGATGCTTCCAGTTAAGCCAGTCTCGGAATGCTTTATGGGTTCTAGCTGTTACAGGCCCTGTCTATATTAAGAAAATTTGCACCTGTGTAACGAGTCAAAGTTACATTGATGTAAATCCCTAATGTAGATTCAATGCGCCAGTGCAAAGCAGGGTTGATGCTGATGTAATTTTACCTGATAACATGCCAGTGTAAAGCCTGCTTTGTGTTGATACAATGTGCCTACATTAGGGGATTGCAGTGGAGCAACTACATTCATAGAACAATTATGATCATTTCATCTGACCCCCTATATAACACAGGCCATAGAACTTCCCTGAATTAATACTGTTTGAATGGAGCATATCTTTTAGAAAAACATCCAGTCTTGGTATAAAAATTTCCCAAGGATGGAGAATCTACCACAACCATTTGGTAAGTTGTTCCAGTGGTTAAAATTGTCTATTAAAATTATTTGTAGTCTGAATTTGTCTTGCTTCAGCTTTCAGCCATTGGTCTTGTTATACTTTTGTCTGCTAGATTGAAGAGCCCATTATCAAATTTCTGTTCCCCTTAGAGGTACTTATGTAGCCACCTCAGTGAGACTTTCCTTAGTGCAAACTGGGCCATAGTAAAATAAATAGTAATCTATTTAAGAATGGTAAGCTACTTGCATGCACTTTGCCTTGGGGACTGCACAAGATTTTAATAACATCTTATTATTTTTTCAGAAATTAAACCTACCAAAACAGAATAGGGAAGATTGTAAAGTACTGAGATATTTTTATAGACATGTTGGTGTGTGGATACCTCTTAGTTGTGAGCTCTAGAAAGATGGAGAAAATGGAAAATACAAAATATAGAATATAGAAAAAACTGTGATGCAAAGAGACCAAGAATATATCTATGCATAGTTCAAGTAAGGGCAGTTGACCTGCATCTAGTCTGGATGTATGAGCAAGAGAAGGGACGATTAATATGGCCAATAGTGGGTCATAAAATAAAATTTTTTTTTTTACTGGGGCTTCCTGAATCATAACCTGTCATGAGTATCTAGTTGGCACATAGATCTAGAGGAGGTTGCTAGATCTGATCATCTGTACGACTCCTTAATAAAAGGCTTAAATAACAGTCCTCTCTTTCCCCCCAATATTTTTAATAGTAAGGAAAAGTTTTCCATCCTTCCTATTCGACAGAATAGGCTTGACATCTCACAAATGCTCTTGGAATTAATGTCTCCCTTCTATATGGGCTTATAAACTCTTTTTGTGGTAATTGGAGGTATGCATGCGCATGAAATGAAGAATATAATCGTATCTCTTCACCATTTCTTGGTGTCTCTTAGTAAATATTCTCTGTCTGGTCATTTAAAAACAATATGCTTAGTAGAATAACTGAAATTGCAAGTAACAGTGAATACAGTTATGCTAGGTAATTACTCATTTTTTCGTTTTAAAAAACTTACTTAAACCTTTCACGTTTATAATTGTCTTGAAGAGGTGGCTTAGCTGTTCTCTACTGAAACTGTTTGCTGGAGTCATTTTTACAATGAAAGTCCCAAAGATGTCAGTTGTACTTGCTGCATTAGTTGGTATGTCCTATTTTGACCAATTTTGATTATATATGAAGGATCTGGTGGTTCTTGCCTTATTCACATGAGACAAATTGGACTTTTATTGTGAGTAAAGCAAGCAGATTTGGCTCAAAATGAAATTATTATCAGTTAAAACAAAATTGTTTTCCATTTCAAATGTTTATTGTAAAATTATTTTGTGTACTTTATCTTTTTTTTAAAGAGAAGAAAACAACATTATTTTAACTAATTTAATATGTCCCACTTTCTGGTGGAAAATTTCAGAATTTGATTGACACATCGTACCTAGTTTTAAAAAATATCAAACAGTACTTAAATATATTTAAGCACTAGTTTTTGACTAAAATTAGCACCACAGCTTAGCACTTATATAACACTTTATATTCCAAATTGCAATGCACATAAAAACTAAAAAATTATAAAAGTTGTGTTTTTGTAGTTTATAGATTAAATATATCATGAGTAAATACAATTAAACACAAGGTTCTTTGCAGTTTCACTTGTGGAAGTCTCAGAGTGACGAAAATGCCATTGAATTGTATACAAAAGGAGTAACTGTGTTCTTCTGGAGCCAAGCTGGTATATTAACACATGTCTTTTTTGACGTTCAGTATCTGTGGGTTTTAATGTAGGCGGCAAACTTGCCACAAAATGATAATAGAATAGTACTCAACATTTCTAAAAAATGTTTTTTCCCACCAGATTTGCAGCCTACACAGTAAAGTTATGTACTTGTATAATGAGAAAATATAATTTCTAAATACAGGAATTCACTGAATATAAAGTCTCGAATGGCATAGAGGAATACAATTTCAGTATGAGGCTTTTTTTAAATGAAAGGACAAAGGTTTGTTAAAGCTGCAACAATTTTTCATGCTGTTGTGCCTTGAATATTTGCAAATTCTTATAACAAAGAGTGCAATGTGTATGCATGTTTCCATGTAAAATTTATAGTACGGGACTTAAAAAAATAAAACAAAACAAGAAATTGTGCTGGGGCCGAGGGGGAGAGAGAGAGAGACTGCTGCAACAGATTGCAATAAGTGAGAGCCTTCATGAGATCAGTAGCTGGCAGTATTACAGAACTGACAAATCAGTACAGATGTGGAGCGAAGTTTTTTTCCATATTAACTTTTGACTGTTAGTGACAAAAGATTCTTTCATTCAAAAGCACAAGAATAATAGAGACTTGGGGGATTTTCATAGACGAGTGTTAGTGTGTTAAAAAATCTGTGTTTTATTGAGATCTCTTATTTGAGTCTTAAAATTGGATTGGTTTGAGTTCAAATGCTTTTTATTCCCTTCTGGTTCTAAAATTTTCTTTTATCCAAAATTTGTCAGAAAGTATAGAATTGTTTATATTAAACCTGCTAGAGTATATTCCCCACTTCATGTGCTTAGTTACTTGTCTGCAATGAGAGGAGAATAAATTGAAACTTGTATGGGATAAATGCAGTTGATGTGGACACAGTGGCAAAATGAGGCTAGACATGTGCCTGGAATTAAATGTCAGGCCACAACTTTTATTAAACACAAGGGAGGGGCGCTACTTGCTCATCACCCATACTCTCCTATACCAAATATTTAATTGATTCAGTGCGGGGGTTATGTGGCTCCTTACCATATAATCTGTAACTGATGCCAGGGTTACAGGGCTTCTTATTATATAACCCATTATGTAGGATAGGCTCTCCTGAGTGGGTGCAGCAAGGTGGGGACTTTGACCTGTGAAGGCCACAAGGTCTCACCGTATCATTTGAGCCAAAAGTCCATTACCAAAATCCCATGTCTTTTATCTCTGGGAACATTCATTTTATTCTCTTAACTGGAAACCAGCCACAGAGGGTGACAGCGACTAGCTTGTTCACTGCCCACACCCAACCACATTTCCTGGTATCACAATTTCTGCCCAATCCATTCCCTCACATACTATAGCCATATATCAGCACTTCCATCTGACAAATGTACACCAGCATCCCTGAAAACTTCTGTCTGATTGTAATGGATGTCCCTGTGCTGTATCACTGAACTCCTGTGTCCAGGAATATCTTGGTGACTTCTCTTCACTGTCTTTCTAGCCATGTTCATGTGGGCTAGGTCTGCAGCTCCCAGACAGATCCACAGGTAAGTCTGGCCATACCTCATCTCCGGCCATGATTGCCTAATTAAGCTAACATAGCTCTGGATTCTGTCACTTAAGTAAACTCCTGTACAGCCCCTGAGGTGAATAACCAGGATGTGAGGTAGGTGCACATTGCTTGTCACTGAGTGCAGAAGTGGCATGAGCTGATCCTCATGCATCCCTCTTTGCTGAACTACTGATGCAAACTGCTTTGGCCCTGAAGCCTAGCTGAGATCCAGCTGCCATCCTGGCTGGCCTCTTGTGGGTCTAATGCGCTATAGAGTGCCACAAATCCGGATAATGCATAGGCTCTGCATAGCTTATGGAACAAACAAGCACATTGGGTTAGTTATGTTTTGACGTTCCCTGCCATCTTTTCTGTGGTGCAGATGAAGGTCCTGTAACAACCTATTGCCTGCCTCTGCTATGGACCAAACTCCCCTGCAGCTGCTGATGTTGCTGGCCCGATCCTGAAAGATGAATACCAAATTTTGGTGGGTCAAAACTGCAGTAGCAGGAGGATTTTCTCAGTACCATGTTGAATTGATACCTTGTCAGGCAGCTGTCATCACCGTGTATGAACAGCAGTCCTGGCTGCAGACTCTGGATTTTTAGCAAGGCTCTTCTTGCCTTTATGGGGCACAAGTGCCCATTTGCATATTCCTTCAACTCCACATAAACCCCTTTTCCTTTCTGGTCTGTTTTTAAGTACCTTAAGTGCAGGGACACCATTCCTGCAGATAGATTCATGTCTGTTGTATCCTGGGACCTGTCTGCAGCTGCCATCGGCACCAGCTCACTCGCTCTAAAAGTGCCAAAAAAGGCAACAACAAATGCCTCCTTAAATAAAATGGCCTATCTCCCACAGCTGTAGACCCAAAGCAGAGCCTATACTAATCCCGTCAGGGTTTCCAGTAGTATGGGTAACCGAGGTGAAAGTGGGCTGGTACAGCGTACTGGTAAGAAGTGGCCACCGTTACGGTACATTATGTACACTTGTACACAATCAACATGTGGCAGTGCTTTAATGTCATTGCCCTCCCTCCTCCAGGGCCACTGATGGGGACGGCTAAAGGGGCAGCTGCTCTGGGGCCTGGCAATTTAGAAGGGCCCGGGCTCCCAATCGCCACCGCTGCTACTGCAACAGTGCTGGAACCCCAGGCCCTTTAAATCGATGCTGGAGCCCTGTGCAACACAGGCTGGGCAGCGCTGAAGGGATGGCTGTGGGAAGCTGACCCCCCCCCCGCCCCACCCCTTGCAGGGGGCCAGACCCGGGCCCCCGTACCGGTAAGACTTTTAAGTTACTTTCACTCCAATGGGTAACTTGTTGTTCCTTTGGCGCCCACCTATCCTGGATCACCCTTCTAAGAGTTTCCTCACTATGAAGTGCCGACATGGGTCTGGAAAATGCACCAACCTACTCCAGTAGGAGAGGCCCATCAGCTGGCCAGAGATAGTGAAGGGAACCAAATCCCAGTGGGTCAAAGACACCAAACTGTCTTGTATGTGGATATGGGCCACCTATGGTGTAGAGCTGCCTGTGTCCTAAATTCCGTGAAATCTGAATAGCTGGCCTTATAGGCCCTCAGAGTCTCTGGAATCTGTCGTCCTGAAATTGAGATAGAGCATCAGCAACACTTTTTTATCCACTCCTGGGGCATGCACTGCATGAAAAAGGATGTTAAACTGGAGGCAGTGTAAAATGAAGGCCCTCACCAGCCTTAGCTGACTGTCTGTTTGTTTACAATAAGGACCACAAATTGGTACTTGCATCAGAACTTCTTTGGACCTCTTTGTTCTGAAAGTTTTCTCTCCAATTGGGGGCCATAGAAAAACCTCAAAGAAGGTGATGCCCCTTGTAATACCCTGAGCCACCAAACTTTCTGGCCACCTCTGTGCACAGCACTCTCCTTGAAAGTAACCCCCCGCAAGCCTATGCCTCCTGAGGTGTTAGACTGTATCTGCAGCTCAGTTTTGATCCACCAGTTCGAACGCCATATTGAAACCCCATTACACTCTTCTAGGAATATTTCCCACACTTCTTTTATTCCCCTTGTCATTCTGATAAGGCGGTGGGGTTTTTGCACTCCAGAGGAGCCTGATGCCAGATGAGCACAAAATGCCCAATTGGGAGCCATCACCTGGCATACAAATTTTAGGTGCCCCTTGACCATCTGCTTTTCTGTCAGAGTAATTTTCTTTGCTCCTTTGAGAGCCTGTATCAGTAACCTGACCGATTCCAACTTCTCTGTAGGTAACCTAGAAAATACCTGAATTGTCCTGTTGGATACTCAGGTACATTAAACTTTGGGTAGGGCCTTTTGTTTTTTCTGTGGCCAGGGGGACTCTGAGGCACACAGCTAGGTTCCGAAAGGCTGGAAGCATGTATCACAGTTGTCAGTCCCTAACCTTTCCGGCAAATGAGAAGTTTTTGAGAGAGTGCACCCTATGATGCAGGCCAGTCTCATGCAGTTGCCCACAGAATCTTTCAAAAGTGATACATGATGCAGAGCACCCCATGGGCCTGACTTTATCAAAATAGTAACAGCCTTCAAACTGAAACCTAAGCAGGTTAAAGTCCCTGGGATTGCATTGGAAGCAACTGTAATGCAGACTTGATTTTACATTTTGCCAACAGCGCCACAGGGCCCCACTCCCTAACGATGGCTAGCACAGTGTCAAGTGATGAATATCTCACTGAACACAGCTGATGAGCCCTGTAGGTAGGATAGGTGATGGATAAGCTTGTATTTCCCCCCTTGCCTTCTTCAGGACCACTCACAGGGGAGATATGCACAATGCTAGTGCTGGAATGCATTGGAAAGGGCCAGCCATTCTCCCTGCTGCCACTCTGTGGTGATCTTTGCCCTTACTATTTACTCAAAGTCTTTAATAGACTTCAAATTCTTTGCCCAGGAATGGCACCTCATGTTTTCTTAAGGAATTTGAAAACCAGCTGAAAATCCATTTAATAAATAATAAGCAGCATTTTTTTCCTTAGGGCAGTTCAATAACAAGTTCTATAACACCTGTATTTTTATTGGAGAAGGAAGGAGCCTTTTCCATAGTTCCATATAGCATCTCCTAAAGCACTGGGATCTGGCAGACCCCTTTCCTACTTCTCTAATGGAACTGCCCTTTACTCCCATAACAGGAGAGTGCACTATGCTGACCCCTGTGCCTCTAACAGTGGTGCTTGAACCTGCATTTGTTTGAACGAAAACATTTCCGATAGTTAATGCAAAGCACGCATTGGCTTTTATATCTGCATTTTGAAACCAAAGTCTTGGCACCGGTAACCCACTGTCTGTGAATGCCAGCTGGGTAGGACAATAACGAGTCATATACTGCAGCCAAAGTTCCTGGTCTATTTTAACACAGGGTAAATCCGGCTCTGCTTAAATTCTCTGTCACACCTTAATCATGCTACCCACCCTCATCTGTGGCATATGCCCTTGCTATTAAATCCTCCTACTTAAGGAAATGCACTTCTTGGAGTTCCTCACACAAATTATACTCACATAAATATGAAAGGCTGCAGATTGGTTCTCGAAAGTTTGAGACATCTTAGGTCTATGGGGTTTGTCCTTGTTTTTGTGTTTTTTACCCCCTTCCTCTGTCTGCCCTTCCCTGAACAGCAAAGCAAATAAATACACATATTCCCCTTTCCAAATGTTTTCTTTAACCACTTTAGACAGATGATTCCTGAGTGGATCGGATCCAATCGGATCCTCATAAGCTCTAGGGACATCAGTTGTTGTGTCTTCTGATTGTGTTTCATTAGGAATGATGAATTCAAAATTCATTTCTAACCATCAGAGGAGTGGAGTTTTGGAATAGCCTTCCAAGGGAAGCAGTGGGGGCAAAAGATCTATCTGGTTTTAAGATTCTACTCGATAAGTTTATGGAGGAGATGGTATGATGGGATAATGTGATTTTGGTAAGTAATTGATCTTTAAATATTCAGGGTAAATAGACCTAATCCCCTAAAATGGGATATTAGATGAATGGGATCTGAGTTACCCAGGAAAGAATTTTCTGTAGTATCTGGCTGGTGAATCTTGCCCATATGCTCAGGGTTTAGCCATATTTGGGTTCAGGAAGGAATTTTCCTCCAGGGCAGATTGGAGAGGCCCTGGAGGTTTTTCACCTTCCTCTGTAGCATGGGGCATGGGTGACTTGAGGGAGGCTTCTCTGCTCCTTGAAGTCTTTAAACCATGATTTGAGGACTTCAATAGCTCAGACATAGGTGAGGTTTTTCGTAGGAGTGGGTGGGTGAGATTCTGTGGCCTGCGTTGTGCAGGAGGTCGGACTAGATGATCAGAATGATCCCTTCTGACCTTAGTATCTATGAATCTATGATGCCATCTGTTGATATGCAGGGGAGGGGTTGGGGTCCCTCCTTAATTGCTCTGTATTCCTTTGTGGGATATCAGTTCCACCCAAATCTGTGACAGCACTCCCCCTTGTCTGAGGGGGACCCACTGTTATTAGGGAGGCTGCCTAACCTATGGACCACCAAACCCAATGATTTTGCCAGGTTAGCCCATATCCCTTGAGGGTGGGGCATCCAGTGGAGGAAGGACCTTTGCCATTGCCCAGACCCCTGAGCACCGAGGTTCGCAATCCCCTCCTTCAGTATCCGAGGTCTGCTGACAAACTCCACCGCCTCATCCTGAAGATGCCTGCTGGACTCTTGGTGAGTTATGGGAGTGAGGTACAGGCTCAGAGGCATTCCCCACTCCTTGTCATTTTCATCCACCCCGTGAGGCTCGGACCCTCACTATCCTCAAATTCATACCATGAATCTATCCTGTGGACCTCCTATTTGAGGGATTCTGGGTCCCAACCAGGAAGGACAGACTCTTCTGACTCACCACCATTTGCAAAATGAGCTGTCTCTGCTGAGGTCTTGGCTCCTGCCCAATTGCTCTCCTCAACCTGTGACTCCCCTCCTGTGCCTGTTGCAGGCCATTGGTCCTTGCCTGAGCTCCATTCCTTCAAAGACTGAGCACATCCTTCCCCATGGGGCCTTGATCCCAATCCTGCAGTTCCCTGGCAAAGCTGCTCAAATGAGCCCTCACCCACCTCTGAGGCCACCACTCTTAGTGCCTGCATTAGGGTAAGGCAGTGTCCCTCCCATGTCTTTGGGAGAGCACTCCTACTGCCTATGCCCTGACCTCTGCTGCCTTACCCCAAAGGGGGAGTGCATCCTGACTGGCTACTTCAGAGCAGCTCCTGGAGTGGGCATCTGCAGGCCTGCTAGCCGTCTCTCTTGTCGAAACCCCGCAAGCCCCTCTTCTCCTCCCACAGGAAGTCAGAATTGGGGGGTGGGTAGCAGGACGCAAGGAGTAGTGGGCTCCTGCAGAAGCTGTGGTATCCCTGTGGCTTCTTCTCCTGTTAACCCCGGGGTGAGGGGGAGGTGGAGAGCTGAAGCAGTGGACCCCGTTCTGGTAGGGTCACCTGGGGATGCAAGTCCCCTCACAGCCACTGTAATGGCACCACATGACTTTGTCCTCCTCCCCAGCAGCTTCACCATGTGGCCCTTGCCCCCCCTTCTATCAGGGAGGGTGGACAGGAAGCCAACTTGACATCCCTCCCCAGGGGGGCTCCTGCTCTGATAGTGGCAGAGCCCCAAAGCTGGTGGTCAGGAGTACGAGCACCCTGCTGGGGGAGGGACCACTTTGCTGGGCACATCCTCTGCCCCTGGGGAGAGGGGCCCTGGAATCCTTATCACTTTCCTCTGCATCCTGAGGAGGACGACAAGGGTTGCTGCTGCTGCTGGAAGCAGCTGAGTAACCTTTTCTTTGCTGGAACGGAATGGAAAGAAACACCACATGGCCCCTGCACCCGGCTAAATCCTGGGAACTGGGGAATGCTTGCCAATCAGTGCCCTTCTCCCCCAGCTGTCCAATAGATGCTAGAGACTCCCAGGGGGAGCTGCTACCTATTGTCCTTTGAGTATCTCTCTCTCTCTTGCTCCTGGGACTTTCCCCTTTCAGCGTTGATGTGGGTGGGTGGCATTTTTATCCATATACTACAAGCAAAAATACACTTACATAGTTTTAGGCATAGTATTTTACTGCATTAATCAAACTGGCACAAAGTAACATACTTTTATCTGTTTCTGGAGTATTTATATCATTAAGAAAGGGATCGATGATAAGACATAAAATATCTTGTTGCCTCTATATAAATCCATGGTACTCCCACACTTTGAATATTGTGTGCAGATGTGGTTGCCCCATCTCAAAAAAGATGCATTGGAATTGGAAAAGGTTCAGAAAAGGGCAACAAAAATGATTAGGGGTATGGAACGGCTGCCGTATGAGGAGAGATTAATAAAACTGGGACTTCTCAGCTTGAAAAAGAGACGATTAAGGGGGGATATGATAGAGGTCTATAAAATCATGACTGGTTTGGAGAAAGTAAATAAGGAAGTGTTATTTACTTCTTCTCATAACACAAGAACTAGGGGCCACCAAATGAAATTAATAGGTAGCAGGTTTAAAACAAACAAACGGAAGTATTTTTTCACACAACATATAGTCAACCTGTGGAACTCCTTGCCAAAGGATGTTGTGAAGGCAAAGACTATAACATGGTTCAGAAAAGAACTAGATAAATTCATGGAGGATAGGCCTATCAATTGAGCCAGGATGGGCAGGGATGGTGTCTCTAGCATCTGTTTGCCAGAAGCTGGAAGTGGGTGACGGGATGGATCACTTGATGATTACCTGTTCTGTTCATTCCCTCTGGGGTACCTGGTGGAAGACAAGATGCTGGGATAGATGGACCATTGGTCTGACCCAGTATGGCCATTCTTATGTTCTTCATAAAACATGTATGAATTGGGTAAATTTAGCGATATTTCTCTCATCCATACACATCAGCTGGGTCCAAGTTTGATGTCTCTTTTGTGCAAAAACTGTGTAGCTCCATTGAATTGAAGGAGCTACTTCTAAATCTTCTAAGTGTAAGATCAGAAGGGATCCCTCTTTCTTCAGCTGAGGAGATAAGGGATTGTAGATGACAAGGGTAAGCTCTTTGGGGTAGGGACCATCTTTTTTTGTGTGTTTATACAGCACTTGGCACATTGGGTCCTGGTCTTTGACTGTGGCTCTGCAGTGCTACTGCAATACTAATAAGAAATAATACCTGAATAAAATAATGGTTCTAGAAAGTTGTATCTGCAGTTTCATGCGGCAATGATTTTTAGTGAATGTTAAATATGTTGTATTAGAAAGGCTTAAAGAGGTGTTCGGGAGCTTATCACTCAATTATTACTCATTGCCATGTTTCCTGTTCGTCCTAATACTGAGGTGTGGGATGCGAAATCATGAAATCAGCTGGTTGCTGTCAAAATTGCACTTAACCCTGCATCGTAATAAAGTTTTGGAGGAAGTGCAAAGTGTAGCTAGATAGGGTCTAAACCTTGTATTAAATGGGTGCTCACAAACCAAAGCTACCACATTGGCAGTAACTGGAACCTTTATCAGCCTCAGCACAGAACTCAAGGATTAAATCAGCCATGTAGAGACTGACCTCCTCTTTCACTACTGGAGATAGTCCATTCTGGTCAGGTTTGAGATCCATTGGTGCTGTGTGTATATTTGTTTCAGAAGTTTGCTGTACAAGAGTATTAAATTATTGAGGTGGCAGAAAGAGCAGGGTAGAAATTACTTGTTTGCGTAATATTCCTGACTTTATTCAGCTTTAGGACTTTATTAGGTAAAATTTAGCCACATTCTTTTATTTTTTTAAAAGAATGCTATATGTGTAATTTAATTGGCTTTCTTAACATGTCTGTATAATTTCTCTCAAATACAGAAACATGTTAAGAAAGCCAATTAAATTACACATGTAGCATTCTTTTTAAAAAAATAAAAGAATGTGGCTAAATTTTACCTAATAAATTTCCTGAAAACCTAAGTAAAAAATTAAATAAGTGAGAGAAAAATGAAGCAAATTACATGCTGAACCCTATACCACTTATGATGAATGAGTCTTTGACTATTAGGATGAGAAAAGGACCTCTTCAGATGGTCTCAGAGCTAGATGTACAGCTCTAAATAGCATTGGGTAAGAACTTCAAACAGGGCTACTGCCAGAGACACAGATTTATCCCCTCACAGGAGAAGTGTTCCCAGTAAATTGTTTGTGTCTTAGATCTTGCTTTTTCTCTTCTGAGATGTGTTACAGAGCTTTTTAGGGAGCCAAGCTCATGTGACTTGATCTGTCAGTAGCTCATCAAACCCCCACAAATGAGCCTTGGTTTGTGAAGGATGGTTAATTCTCTGAGGGAGAAAATGAGCTTCTATTCATTAGTGGTAGAAAAGGGGGAAAATTAAGAATTCCACATGTGTCTGAGCAACATTTATTTGCATAGTGGTGGTGAACTGTTCCTTAGAATTGGTTGAAAAAATAGTAAAAAGGAATGTGAATTTTTTTCCAAAATGTCACAAAATTTTGAATAGCTCTACAATTTCTAGCACATACTTTTGAGGGGAGGTGGTAATAAATCAAATTTTTGATGACGTATTTAATTGAAAACTCAACAATGGAAATTTTTGACTATCTCTTGAAGTGAGCTGTAGCTCACGAAAGCTTATGCTCTAATAAATTTGTTAGTCTCTAAGGTGCCACAAGTACTCCTTTTCTTTTGTCTCTAGACTCTGATGGAGGCCCCAGAGTTCCACAAGGCTATTCCATTTTAAAGCTCAAAAGATTCTATTGAATATAATTAGATGGGAATATTCTTAGATAAAGTGTTAAAATGCCCTTTTCTGACCTTAAAAATCCCTTGGGGGATTTAGAAACAATTCTGAAGAGGAAACTGAAGTAAATGTGGTGTTAATGGTTTCCAAGAGAGGATCTTGTCATAAATAGTGCCAAGAATTTTCTCTTTCAAAAAGATTCTCAGTTTTCATAGACTTCAGGAGTACTGTTGATTATTGCATTGAGATGTCAAAATCCATTATGGATTGATTTAGGATGAAAACATCTCCTTGTAGTAGGCTGAAAATAAGCCAATCTCTCAGGTTGGGATCTCAGCAAAGTCAACTAGCCCACAAGCTTTTTCCAAGAATGGAAGCCCATTTGTACAAAAGCACTTTGGAAATGAGCTAAGTAGGGAAGACTCTGTAAGTGTCAGCTTCTGTAGTACTGATAAGAAGCGAAGTGCTCCTCTATAAAGATGACAGATTTCAGAGTAGCAGCGTGTTAGTCTTTATCCGCAAAAAGAAAAGGAGTACTTGTGGCACCTTAGAGACTAACAAATTTATTTGAGCATAAGCTTTCGTGAGCTACAGCTCACTTCATCCGATGCATTCAGTGGAAAATATATAAATCTCCCCACTGTATTTTCCACTGAATGCATTGGATGAAGTGAGCTGTAGCTCACGAAAACTTATGCTCAAATAAATTTTTTAGTCTCTAACGTGCCAAAAGTACTCCTTTTCTTTCTATAAGGATGGACGTTTACTTGTACTCCTTTTCTTTTTGCAGAGAAAGGGGTTCAAAACCAGGCACTTTCTGGGAAACAAGCTCATTGTTGCTGACATGGGTGGGAAAAATAATTGGTCTGTGGATGGACTCGGCAGGCCATATTTTCTTTCAGATGACTGGTTTCTCTGTACTGAACTCTTCAACTTGCGTGAATTTATAGTATGCATGTGTCATCACTAGATTTGATAGAATAAAATGGACTGTACTAAACATTAACCATAAAATATGTGAGAAAGTTTGACTCTACGTTTTTGTTGTTCGAAGGTTGTGGTTTTTTTGGTTTTTTTTTTTTTTTAATGTTGTAAAAGTTATGTAACTACAACATATTCTGTGGCTTGTAATTATCAATGTCAGCATGAAGTCCTGGCTGTAAAAGTTGTTCCTGTTTTTGCATACTTTCTAGAGTTCAAAAGAAGGGGAAGGAGAGCTTATTTGCTATCATGTATAATAAATGGAAGTTCACAGCTGAGTTTTTCCAGGATTAAAAAAAATGCAGTGTAGTTCTTGTAGGAGATATAATTCAAATAGCAGAAATACTCAGAGTACATAGAATTCTTTAACCAATTAGAAACCCAGTTTGGCTGTTATCTCAGTCTTTTATCCCATTAGGAAAATGGCTTTTCTTTTGCAAGTGCATATCAACAGGCAAAGTGGGGAAAAGGGAAAAGAATAAAGCTGGTTGAATGTTCTTGTTCAAAAATGTTTTTGAAGAAAAATGGCCTTTATTTCAAAACAAGAATTCTGACAAAGTATTTTCCCTTTGAAATCTCCTGTTTTCTCTCTCCCCCCATGAAAAGATACGCCAATACTGCAGCGGGGAGCATGCTACCCAGGGCAGATAGGCCAACACATGCTTGCTCTGCTCGAGCTAGTATGCTAAAAAATGGCAGTATGGCCACAGTGGCATTGGGCGGTGGCTTGGGTTAGCTGCCCGAGTACATACCCAAGGGGCTGGGTAGGTTTGTAGTTGGGTGACTAGCCTGACCGCGCTGCTGTCTGTGCTGCTGAGGCCACACTTGTTGTTTTTAGTATGCTGCTTTAAGGAGAGCTAGCGTGTGGTGCTCTACCCACACTGGGAGAAGCCCTCCCAGCTATAGTGTAGACATACCCAAAATTTTCAGTTTCTGCAAAATATTTCAAATGAAGCAAAATTCTTAAGACAATTGTTTTGTTTTTTGTTTTGAAATTTTTCTGACCAGCTCTAGAAAAGAATATTAAGATTATGTCTTCCACTGGATCTCTCTCCCTTGCCTGGCTTTTCTCATTCTTGATAGAATTTCTAGCACTTTTTTTTACTGATAATTTAACCGATTCTTGATTTTGTGAGGGTTGTGCTTTGAAAATAACGAACATTTTTAAAGGGTGTGGATGCAAGAGTGGGTGACTCTCGATGATTGGAAATATTTTTCTGAATAAAGACTCAAATTGCACTGTGGATTTACATCTTATTCTACTGGATATTAGAGACTGGTA
Source organism: Dermochelys coriacea (assembly GCF_009764565.3). Classification (NCBI taxonomy): domain Eukaryota; kingdom Metazoa; phylum Chordata; order Testudines; family Dermochelyidae; genus Dermochelys; species Dermochelys coriacea. The sequence goes on along the minus strand of NC_050069.1, from coordinate 223,151,518 downwards.
CTCTAAACTTTCTGGTGAGATTGAAAACCTTCAAGAAAAGATTCACTGTGTGAGACAAACTTAGGCCTTCTCAGCACCTACACATGCATGAAGGAGTTCAAGTACATTAGAACTAATGCTGAAAATGATCTGAAAGCTTATGCAGGAAATTAATCATCACCATATAATGTTAATGACATTTTATCTAATAAATTAAATGATGGAATATTATCTCCATTCATATTTCCAGATATTAGAAATATATGAAGGTGCAAGTGCTGAAATGTTTTTTTCTTATATATGTGCTATTTGATCTTGTGGAGTTTGATTGGTTGTAGTGCCAGAAATATTTCACGTAGTATTGTGGAGGATGAAATGTCTTGACTAAATTGGAGACTTTGGCCACAACCAATAAAATTAAACTTAATAAAAAGAAATGTAAAGTGATTAATATATAGGAGTAAGTAGTAATGCAACAGGTGAAAGGACAGGTGTTTGAATACATTATAGAAAAACATCTGGGGATTATAGTGGATTATAAATTGAGTAAATTAAAATATATGGTGGTCTCACAAAAGAGGCAAAGGCCTTATTGGATAATATTAGAAGGAGTACTGTGTGAAACAAATGAAACAATCCACTTTGCTTGGGATTGATAATGCCTCATTTGGAGTGCTAACGCCCACAATGAAAAGTTATAGCACAGGCATCCTCTCTAAACCATATTATTTTAATATCGTGTGTGCATACACCCCCTTAGAATGGAATTATATCTATAAAAATCTTTGAAGATATCCACATGGTATTCATGTTGTAAAGATTCATTCAGAAGTCTTGACTTTGCCCAGAGGAGCTTATTAACCACTTCCTGGATGGGATAAGAACTTGTCCCTCACAGGTACCAAGTAAAATGCCTTCCAGAAATCTAAGTATGTTACATCAACACTGTTACCTTTACCAGTCAAGCTTTATCTGCTAGGACGTTGAGCCATAAGCATTCCGAGTTATCAGTGACTTGGGAACAGGTAATGCCATATTTGACATACAGTGCCACTCCCACTTCTCTTTTGAACCCTTGATCCTTGCTAAATATAGGGTTGCCAACTTTCTATTGGCATAAAATAGAACACCCTAGCCCTGCCCCTTCCCTGAGGTCTCGCACTCCTTGCACTACATTCTCCCTCCCTCGGTGGTGCGCTGTCCCCCACCCTCACTCACTTTCACTAGGCTTCAGAGTAGCAGCCGTGTTAGTCTGTATTCGCAAAAAAGAAAAGGAGTACTTGTGGCACCTTAGAGACTTGACTTAAATTTATTTGAGCATAAGCTTTCATGAGCTACAGCTCACTTCATCGGATGGACTTCACTGGGCTGGGGCAGGGGGTTGTGGTGTGGGAGGGGGTGAGGACTCTATATGGGGGTGCAGGCTCTGGGGTGGAGCCAGACATGAGGGGTTCAGAGTGCGGGAGGGGACTCCAGGCTGGGGCAGGGAGGTGGGGTGCAGGAGGGGGTGAGGGCTCTGGCTGGGGGTGTGGGCTTTGGGGTGGGCCTGGGGACGAGAGGTTTGGGGTACAGGAGGGGGCTCCGGGCTGGGGGGTGGGGTGGAGGAATTCGGAATGTAGGAGGGGTCTGCAGTTTGAGGCTGGGGCTTGTGGTGTGGTGTGGTTGTGATATGATGTGAGGGCTCTGGGGTGGAGCTGATGATGAGGGGTTCAGGGTGTGGGATGGGGCAGGAGTTTGAGCTGTAGGGGGATGAGGGCTCTGGGCTGGGGGGGTGTGAGCTTTGCGGCGAAGGAGGGGGCTCTGGGTTGGGGGGGACTCGGGGCTTGGAGTGGAGGTGCTGGAGGGGGTATATGCTCTGGGCTGGGGGTGTGGGCTCTGGGGTGGGATTGGGAAGGAGGTGTTTGGGGTGCAGGAGGGGGCTCCAGATTTGGGAGGGGCTCAGGGCTGGGGCAGGGGGTTGGGGTTTAGGCTTACCTCCAGCGGCTCCCAATCAGTAGCATAGCGGGGAGGCTAAGGTAGGCTGCCTGCCTGTCCTGGCTCTGTGCTGCACCCTGGAAGCAGACAGCAGGTCCGGCTCCTACCGGGGGTCAGGGGCGGGAGGCTTTATGGCGCACTGCTCTTGCCTGCACGCTCTGCTCCGCGCCCCCCCCGGCTCGGTGATTAGGGCCGGGGCAGCGCGTGGTGCCCCTTGGACCCCCAGTCTAGGAGCTGGACCTGGTGGCAACTTCTGGGGTGCAGCACAGTGCCCCAAGACAGGTGGAGACTAGCCTGCCTTACCTCCGTAGCACCACCGACCGGACTTTCAACGGCCCGGTCCGCGGTGCTGACTGGAGCCGCCGGGGTCCCTTTTTGACTGGATGTTCCAGTCGAAAACTGGACACCTGGTCACCCTAGCTAAATAGGTTATAAACATTTATTTTAACATTCCAGACATGCGTATCATCCCACCTGGTTCCCGAGGGAGTACTGCTTTCCAGCCACATACAGTCTGTGAGTTCCACACTGACATATACTTGGCGAACAACGAATGGTTACTTACTCTGCAATAATTGTGGATCTTTGTGATGCTGTTGTCCGTGTGGAACCCATGACCTGCCCTCAATCCCCACTTTCAGAGTTCTCCACTATCACTGGCTTTGAACTGCAAGGGAATTGAGGGAGGATTGCGGCCACTCTGCTCTGTATGCCTTCACACAGGAGCACAAAGAATGTGTGCAGCCCTAATGGACATTGCTGTTCAAAACAAAACAAAATAAAAAACATGCACCTCATGCAGATGACGTTCGTGTGCATCTACAGTGGGATCTACGCTGACTGGGAACCACCATAGTTACTGCAGTACTAGTAACCCTTCTTTTAAAAAGTTGTATAAACATTTGAAAAAAAGTCTGTTTCTTTTGATTTAATCTTTCCAGCTCAGTACATTAGGATAGTTTGATGCTTAAGGGCTATTAAAATCAAGAAAAATGTTTTAAAATTATAATGAGATGTTAAATGTTTATCTTTTGAAATGTAGATCACTTGTCATCCATTATTGCTTGACAAAAAACACTACTTTGAATTGTCAAGTGAGGAAAAAAATTCTTTTGTGCTTCAGGTTTTTATAGCCAAAGTAATAAATGCCTTTAAGTGGGTCAGAAATTCATTACCATGACTAGTCTGGAGACATAGTCATAAGTGTTCAGTAGTAGTTTACAGATTTGAAAACTCCTCTCTTATGAGTTTGTGTTGTCTAAAATGAGAACACACAGTCTGAAGAGCATTTGGAAACATTGGACACTGAAAACAATATTTAAGTAGCGCATGCGAATAAAAACCTTGCTGAAGGACTGAGATATTGTCAGAACTCTATTTGTGCTACCCTAATTAAAGTTATGTCAGTTTTCCCATTTCAAACCCTTGGTTTTAGACATTGGTAAAAATCAACTGTAAGAGTTCCCTTCAGGTTGCAGCTTTTGCTTTTTTGTGTTTTGTTTTTTAAAGAAAAAACGTATGTCGATAGAAATTGGCTCATCAGTTATGTTATCAGAATACTATAGAAAAAATTAGGTCAAAATGTAAAATATCTTATTTGTTCTGAATAGCCATGTTAAAAGTTCATTGAAGTCAATGGAAGGACTCCATGTCTTCAGTGGGCTTTGACTCAGGCCCTAACCATACAAATTAATACAGAATAATTTTTAACGTAGAAAAAACAATACATGTCTTTCATAGTTTCAGATACAATTTTTAGAATGGTCATCAACCTCCTATTAAAGAGACAAAACAGTGAGAGGTTCCAGTGAATGTTCAGCACATCCTGACAGATATGCATTTGGAAAGGACAACTACATTTACATCAGTAGTCAAAGAAACAGTCCCTGGTTAAAATCTTCCTCTAGACATTGACAACCATTTGAGGGAAGTACAGCTGGTTGTTAATGATCTCTGTTTAAGTAGATGTTGGTGCCTTCTGGTTCTTTCTTCTTCTTTAATAACTCAAATAGTTTTTTAATTTTTTGAAATGAAACTTTCTCAACACATCAATCCATAAAATTCACTGGTAGTACTGAGTATTCTGACAAAATTCTAAGTAATTTTGTTTAGATAAGCAGCTGTTCCTGTCTGTCTAGTCAGTTTCTATAGGTAGCGTGACTTAGCTTGGGGCTTATGTCTTTCATCCTTGGAACAGAAAACTTTGGCTGTCTTTAGTGTAGTGGTGGACTCTGCATCCCACCTTGAGTTATTGGCTGAATGGATTAGGATTTTTTGCCTCTTATCCCTTGGAAGAAACCAGTAGGTATGGCTGCAGACACCTATAGCCAGGGACTGCAGTCTAAATGCTGAAATCTGTTTCCCCAAGGTTCATCTACTCAGTGCTGTTTGCTCAGAAAACATTAGCTTGATTAGGGTGTGAACTTGCAGCTTCATGGAGCAGTTGTCCCCTTGTGTTTAGACCCATAGTACAGATTTGCTGATGTGCCAGACTTGGGGAGTTTAATGCTTGTAAGCACTCTCTACGTGTGGGATGATTGGGTATATTGTTGCATGACCCCCAGTGCCAGTAAAATAATGCACAGTTCTGGTGCAGAAAGAATATGCCTGTTGACAACAAGTTTTAGTGCTTTGTGAGTTTTGGTACCACCATTGGCAGTGTGTGGGAGCAACTGAAGACTGCTCAGTGGGATCCTTCGTCATCGTAATGAGGTTATATAGTAATTGCTGTACTTCGTGCTTCTGTGGTGCCTTTCGTCTTAAGTTAGTACTGTTTGTGCAAGGAGATTTAACTCGTACTTATGGGAGAGGGATATATATGTTGTATAAAGAGAATGGGGAAATGGCAAAGCAGCGAGAAAACTTGCAAGAGCATGGGGTGAGACGAGAAAGGGGAGGACAAGAAAGGCCATCAGACAACAGAAGAAATTGAAAAGCAGATAAAAGAAGACAGGAACAGAGGAGAGGCAGAGATGCAAGAAAATAATGAGAAGGAAACTTTATCCAGTCAGAAACTGTACTTTTCCTCAGTCCCAGAGGAGAAGTGTTGCTTTGAGAGAGGCTGAATCAGATTTGGGAAGTGACATGGGAGGGATGAATCACCTGACTCAAGGTTAGAAAACAAACAAAAATATTATTACCTTATTGGTGAAGTCCTGGTTCCATGTCAAGACGTTATTTTAAAAGGCATAGACCACATAGTTGAAAATCTATACTTGTTTTTTAATCTTCTGAATGATCATTAAATAACAAAGGAAATTAATGATAGGTTTCAGCGTAGCAGTTGTGTTAGTCTGTATCCGCAAAAAGAAAAGGAGTACTTCTGGCTCCTTAGAGACTAACAAATTTATTTGAGTATAAGCTTTCATGAGCTACAGCTCACTTCATTGGATGCATCCGGTGGAAAATACAGTGGGGAGATTTTTATACACAGAGAACATGAAACAATACACACTGTAACAAGAGTGATCAGGTAAGGTGAGCTCTCACCAGCAGGAGAGCCGGGGGCGGGGAGAACCTTTTGTAGTGATAATCAAGGTGGGCCATTTCCAGCAGTTGACAAGAATGTGTGAGGAACCTGTGTGTGTGTGTGTGTGTGTGTGTGTGTGTGTGTGTATAGAAATAAACATGGGGAAATTGTTTTACTTTGTGTAATGACACATCCACTCCTAGTCTTTATTCAAGCCTAAGTTAATTGTATCCAGTTTGCAAATTAATTCCAATTCAGCAGTCTCTCGTTGGAGTCTGTTTTTGAAGCTTTTTTGTTGAAGTATAGCCACTCTTAGGTCTGTGATCGAGTGACCAAAGAGAGTGAAGTGTTCTCCAACTGGTTTTGGAATGTTATAATTCTTGATGTCTGATTTGTGTCCATTTATTCTTTTACGTAGAGACTGTCCAGTTTGGCCAATGTACATGGCAGAGGGGCATTGCTGGCACATGATGGCATATATCACATTGGTAGATGTGCAGGTGAACGAGCCTCTGATAGTGTGGCTGATGTGATTAGGCCCTATGATGGTGTCCCCTGAATAGATATGCAGACAGAGTTGGCAACTGGCTTTGTTGCAAGGATAGGTTCCTGGGTTAGTGGTGACACCATCATAGGGCCTAATCACTGTATTTTCCACTGCATGCATCCAATGAATTGAGTTGTTGCTCAAGAAAGCTTATGCTCAAATAAATTTGTTAGTCTCTAAGGTGCCAAAAGTACTCCTTTTCTTTTTAAAGGAAATTAACACCACCTCCCCGTCTCTCCAGTAACACTGAAACTTTGATTGGAGATGGGGAGAGCATAGACTTTACCTTGGAAAGTTTAGCTTGTGCTAAAGTTCCTTTGCTTTGCCTTGTCTCTAGTTTTAGAAGGTATTAATTATATCTAGTAAGGTAACTCCATCTAACATTAGACCTTTACATCCAAATCAGCACAACGTCCGGTATAAGTGCATCATGGATTCCAAACCCTCATTAGAATTCCTCTTTTGCTGTTTAAGTGCAGAGGATGTGCTTAATACTATACAAGACAAAAATAAATATAGTCTCTGCCTCAGGGAGTTTGTACTCTAAGATCTGGTCTACACTTACAAGTTTTGCTAGCATAGCTCTGTTGGTTATTTAAAATAATCAACCCCACAAATGACATAGCTATGCCAGAAGAAGCCCTAATGTAGATGGTTATGTCAACAAAAAAGTCCTTTTGCTGGAATAGCTTGTTTTGTTGGGGAACTGGTATAAGTTATTCTGGCAAAAGAACTCTTTTGCCAGTATAAGCTGCATTTACGCTAGGAGGATTTGCCATTATATCATTAGTACTTCTCTAGTATAGACAAGGGATAAGGTTGTGTCTATACTAGGCAAAAAAGTGTTTAAAAAACACATTAGTTGACAGGTGTTAAAACTCTAGTATAGATAGAGCAATTTGTATTTTAACTGCTAGGTGGTAGTGGTCAACCTGGAGCCTAAGACTGATCCCTAGCAGGTAACACGTTCAGAAAAGCATCTATTTTCCTAGTGAAAACAGGCTGCTGCTGGGGAGACCTATCTGTTCTGAGACCCTGACTTTCCAAGGCTTCTATGCTGACATCTACGTCTATCTCTAGGGATACCTATGCTCGAGACGCTTTTTGGTATGGCTATGTTGGTAGAGCCATATTCTTGTAATGGAGATGCAGCTTACACTGGCAAACGTGTGTTTTTAAGTGTAGATCGTACCTAAATCTCCCTATGAGAGAATGGTTGTATAGACCAGCTTGCCTCATCTGTCCCGCACGGTTAGGTTGGTGTCTGTTCTATGTGAGGAGGCATATCCCTACCTCTGAGTTGCTGGAGCTTGTTCTATGGCCCTCCACCTCCAGACTATAGCTCCCCAAATCAGGAGGTCTTCTAATGTGTCTGCCAGAACCATCCAATGTCAGGTGAATTTGCTATAAGAGTCATGGTCCTGTTACAGGTAATCTGAACCTGAATCCTAACTGTGCTGTCAAATGTTGCGTAGGGCATGAACATGCAGCAAAGAAAAAATAAAATGCTACAGAAAGGGTAAATCATGCATAGGCACGGGAACTAGGGGTGCGGGAGGTGCTGCACCACCTCCAGGTTTTATGCAGGGCTCCGCTTCTGTCCCTGCACTTGTGTGTCCTGGCTGCTGGCCCCATGCCTCTGCTTCTGGCCCCGCACGTGGGCTTTCGGTCCCACGCCTGAGAGTCCCGGCCACCAGCCCTGTGCTCGTCCTCAGCTATGGCCCCAGCCTCGGCCTCCTTATTCCTGTCTGGATCCCCCCCTCCTGGAGACATGGCCCTGCTTCTGGCTCCCCTTTGGAGAGGGGGTGGATTGACACGGACGGGGTAAAGGGGCTGGCTTTCAGCACTCCCACTATTAAAAATTTTCCAACGCACTGAAATCATGGTTAGCTAAAGGCAATGAAATCAAGCTACAGGTAATCACCCATGCAAGTAAAATCATGGTTTTATAAGCTGTGATGAAGATTCTGAATCAACAATATATTCCTCCCAAGGGGGATTTGTGCATCAGTTTCTATAACCAAGAATTTTTTTGTTAGTAGCTTTAGGGCTACTCCAACAGGGTTGCGCCTCTTCTTCAATCTCCCAAGAGGTTGAAAGTATGTTGATATAAACACAGATATTAAGATAATTTTGGTGAGCATGTTTTTACATTGTCTAGCCAAAGGTGTGCTGGCTCAGACTGTAGCTGACTTCTCCATGTTTTCTGTATAGCTCTTTAAATGAGACATAGGAATTCAACAAAACCATGAAAGAAGAGGAGGAAATTGACTTGTTTTCAATGTGGCAGATAACCCTATTCTCTGAAAAGCACCAGATCAAGAATAAAAACATCATGTAGAAGAAGTATAACCAAAAGGTCATTATATGTTAGATTGTAGTTGCCATTAGTAAATTCTGATTTGCTTTGAAAATGAGATTTGAATAATCAATAGGATACTGAAAATAACAGTTCAATGAGTAGTATAATTAGATTATAGGAAATTTTATATACAATGAGACAGTGAAGGCCGTTGGTCATTTTTTTCAGTGTTAATCACCTTCATTTAATCTTTTCAAAATAAGAAAAGTATTTGTCTATTTGGGGAAATACAGAACCATTCATTCATCTCCAAAATCATGTGTGAGAGATCTTGAAAGTAAAATTTAATGGGGACCTGCAAATTCAATGTCATATCCCCTTTAAATCAGAATTGATTTAGTTGTCTTATAGCTGTAAAATTGTTTCATTTGTTTGGATTTCACTAACTTAATAAAAAAAATATGAAATTGTTTGTACTGAAGTGCTAACAGAACAGACTCTGTGATAGAACTCATTTTACCACTGGACTAAAATAGCATCCAAATGCTGAATAATAGTTTATTTTTTTTAACAGAATTAAGGTCATCTTGATGAGTATTTTGTAATTCTATGTTTTAGGCTCAGTAATACTAACATGATTGCTATAATCTAATGACATCTGTCACTGACCACATATTATTTTCCTTTATGATGATTGTATTTTGTGTAGCTTGATGACATAACTGCACTTGCTTATGAATTAGGCCCCTGAGTCATTTTGGTGTGGCAGAAATAATTTTGTTAATGAATCACTGTTCTTTACCCTCTGCACACCAATTTGTAACTTACGAGGTGTTTGTCCTGTTGTCCCTTTAAATGAAAGGAAAGAAAGCATAGCCTGTTTTTGCTAAAGATTTTGGAGTGTCTTTTCTGACCTGCTTCCTTCTGTTATGGGTTATGCTTCCTCATTCTTTTTTTATCTGCTTCTGTAAGAACAATTGCAGACCCTGCCCTTCTTTGGCATGTCCTTTTTTTGAGTAACTTTTTAACTTGGCTGATATTAGGAAGGAAATGCAGGGTATCCAGACAAGAACCTGCAAATCCTAGTCATTCTTATGGAGCTGTACACTTTATCAGTAATGATTTTGTTTTCTTCTTGGTCAGTAATAAAAATAAATAGCGTAGGGCTAAGAATTGATCGCTGTGGGACCCCACTAAAAACACACCCATTCAATGATAATTTCCCTTTACGATTACGTTTTGAGATCTATCAGTTAGCTAGCTTTTAATCCATTTCATGTGTGCCATGTTAATTTATATCTTGGAAATTTTTTAGTCAAAATGTCATGCAGTACCTTAAGCAAATGCCTTACAGAAGTGTATTACATCAACAGTAGTACCTTTATCAACCAAACTTTATAATTTCATTTAAAAAAAATCAAATTAGTTTGACAGGATCTATTTTCCATAAATCCATGTTGATTGGCATTACTTATCTTACCCTCATTTAATTCTTTATTAATCGAGTCCTGTATCAGTTCCTCCATTATCTTGTCTGGGATCAATGTCAGACTGACAGGCCTATAATTACTTGGGTCATCCCTACATGCATGTAGGTTGTTTGTTGTTTTAAAATTCTTTTCCTCATATGTTATGATTTGTTCCTACTGTTAACATTAAACATTAGTTTAGTTTAAGAAGGCTATCTGGTCACTTCATTTACCAAGGCCCGGTCTAAGAGTTGGAGAATCATGTGATTCCATTCCATCCTCTGACAAGTTGAGGCATGAAACTGAACACCTGAGAGGGTGCACTCACAGAGACCATGAAGAGGATAGAAGTGCAGCTAACCCTGCAACCATGAAAACTCTCTAATTGCTTTTAATTACACTACTGGAAAAGAGGCACTGTGCTGAAACACAGCATGTGCCATGACACACCAGTTCTCCTGGTGGTGTGTTTGAAGAGGGGAGCACAAGGTATACATAGACTGGAAGGGCAGGAAACTGTATCATAGGAGAGGGAGTGAGCGACAGAGGAGAGAGAAAATATATCTTATTGACAGCTATGACATTCTGTAAAATTCAATACAGCAATGTTAAAAAATATGTTGCGAGAACAGCAGACTCTTCTCAACTCAATACATGTTTAACCTCTGGGTTATATCAGAATTTCCAGCTCAATATAAAACCACCATTTATTTGATCCCCTCCCCGGTAAACTGAAACTGACAGTACAATGATATTTGAGGGGATGATAACACTGTTTACAAGTTTACTAGTAGTTCACTGCATCTTAAGTTTCCTTTTAAATCTTCTTCTGTTTTGAAATATCAATAAAAAAATGACTTTAATCTGCCCTGCTCCCAAACTGCCCAAATCAATTAAAAAAAAACCCAACTACTACTGTCTTTGAGCCTGTACACCCAGCAGGTCATAGATGTGAAGGAAATTTGGTGGATCCACCTCACTTCCTCCAAACTCATGAAGAGAAAAAATCCATAATACGGACCCAATATAATTCCCACTCAGATCAATGGCCAGCCTCCCATTGACTGGAGTGTGAGCTGGATCAACCCCCTAGCTCTTAGAAGACAACATATTTGACAGACTTATTCTCTTCCTGCCTTCTGGTTTTCAAAAGGAATTCTCCACTCCTAACCATGGTAACAAACCCCTTCCCAAAAATCAGAAATTAACCTTTGCATTTCCCCCCCTCCACCTTTTGAAAGAATATAAAGGTAGGGAGGGATAGGCTCCTTACTGGCCAAACTAAAATTAAAACTTTATAAAATAGTAATCACAGTTCTTAAATGTGTTGGTCACTGGTTGGATGTAATGATCTGACATTTGAAAAAAAAATCTTAAACTAAAATGGTGGAAATAAAAGTTTGCTTCTGCCTACTCATAACTACAAAATTGCTACTGTGTTACCACTACATGGAATAGTGACTAATGGAGCCTAGGCCACTTGTTATAGTAAATTCCCAAGAGTTGAATGTAATAGACTAAAAGTGGTTGTACACAACATCTGCAAGTTATTAAGTGACAAGAGTCCTGTAGTTTTTAGGCCAAAATCTCAGTTCAAATCAGTGACTTCCAATGGGATTGAGATCTGAGAAAGGAATGCAGGACAGGACCTTGTTGAATTCAGTTAAATTTCCTGCAGTATTTCTTCAAAACAGTGAATTTCTTGGATATACTTGGTGCAGACTTTGGGGGAAATTAAAGGCCATGGACCAGATCTTCAGCTGGTATATGTTGTCATAGCTCCTTTGATGTCAGCGGGACTGTGTCCATTTACACCAGCTTCATATTTTCAAAAGCGGCAACTATCCATTCTTTAAATTTATGGCTACTCAATCATTTGATTTCAAATGCCTAGCTGATTTGCAGATCAAAGCAGGTAGACAGAAACTGAAATTCAACCTTTTGCACCTAAAAATGTTTTTTCTGAGCAAATGAATGCAAGTGCAAAACTGGAAGCACAAAACTGAAAATATGGCACAAAAGGTAAAAAAAACATTTTTTATACTCAATGTATTAATCGTGCCACATATAATGAAGCTGAGTTTGTGACAGGATAAGGAAACAGAAAGGAGTTAGTTTGATTGTTACAACAAAAAGTAGAACAATTAGTAAGTATATACACTGTATAAATTTATAAAGTCTTTTTAAAATGCTATTTTCAAAGTCAGGAATCATTCTTGCAAAAGTATTGAAGAAGCACAAACGGATGTGTTGTGTCATCCTGACAACAAACCATTCTATGGTTGGTTGAACAGTTGAAAGCCAAAGAAAAGACCCTGTTGTATCTCCTCCCTTTCTCAAGGGACAACAACTAGTCCCGAGTCTAAAAAATTAATACTAAAAAAGCACAGAAGTAAACAGAATTCAAGGTATTGTGAATGGATGTCACCTCATAAATCACAGATAGCAGTTGGTTTTGACTTATGCAGCAATGAGAGTGATAAGACAGAAATTCACAAAAATAAAGAATATTTGGTTTTCTTTCACTTGACATAACTCAAGTGAAATAATATAAGTAAGACTTTAATGTGAATGTACTACATGTACATCTCAATACTTGCTAATGTTACCAAGTCTTACAAGACTAAGCACAAACATCCTAAAATGCAATAAAAAAATGTAGCGCCAAATCCTTTAACTAAAGTCAATGTCACTTTTGCCTGGATAAAGACTATAAAATTTGGTCCATAAACTAAGTTGATCGGCTAAATAAATATCAACAGTAAGCATTACATTCTGCAGTAAGCCTCCATTTTCAGGTTTTAAAACGTTCCTGGAAATTTTAACCTTTTGGCTACATTTTTTTAAAAATATGAGTTAAAATATATATTGAACTTAAAACTGAATAAGTTTGTTTCACACTTCAAGAATATTTTCAGACACTTTTTAATGGATAGTCAGTTAAAATGGTTGTTTTAAATGTTCAAACTTGAGAATATGTGCTTTGGTAATTTTGGGGTTAGGTAAATAAAGAGGTTATGAAAGAGTGAAAATAGCATATTGCACATCCACAGTGTAATTTTTCTTATTGATTTAAGTGTGCACTTTGGTCCATTATTTTGAAGGTGTTTAGGTATGAGACTCCCAGTGATTTCAATGGGCATTAGGTGCCTAAATACCTTTAAAAATGGAGCCCCTTAGTATTTACCATACGTGCATGCACAAGTGAACATATCTGTGCCTATCTGCGCAATTTTACATTTGGATCAGTGGGTGTGTACAATTTGCCCTCTGCTGTTAGTACAGTGTTTCTTCAACTATGTTTGTTTTATTTTTAATTAAAAAGAGAATTAAAGTTCATATAACATTATGGTCCAAGATTTTACATGCGTAAAAATAGGGAAATTTTAGTACATGGTTTTTGTTCACACCATCAGTAACTCAGCCATGGTGCATTAATGACCAACCTCGAAAAGAGCATCCGATGAAGTGAGCTATAGCTCACAAAAGCTTATGCTCTAATAAATTTGTTAGTCTTCTAAGGTGCCACAAGTCCTCCTTTTCTTTTTACGGATACAGACTAACACGGCTGCTACTCTGAATCCTGATTTAAATGTCCACCTTGTATAATATCTCCTTTATTTTCTTGATGTATTAACTTGCAGTAAGGATCTACTCTTATTATGCAACAAGAAATGTACTTACCTATCTTCCTTAGGGATTTCTGTAATACTTTTCAAATAGTATCTAAACATTTCACTTTACTTGAGCTTTATTAAGCTGAAAAACTGAATGATCTGGATCTTCTCTGCTCTTGAAAGGGAAAGAGCTAGAAAAGGAAGAGATTATCACTAGAACTCCCTGTCCCATAGTGTCATCTAACTCTAATTTCATTTTGACATAATATGAACTATTGTAATCCCATGTTAAAGGGGGATTTTATTTTATGAAGATGTGAATCTTCACATGGGAATTTCTTTTCCACTGTGGTCCCAAAAATGGACCTTTCTGTTGAGCTTTCTCTCTTTTCCTGGGAGGATTTCTGAATCCCTTGTCACAGTCTTACAGACAGGGAGGAACTTGTAGTGGGTGTACATTTGTAAAGAGGCAAGAGAGTTCAAAGTACAGCTATTAATCTGTCTAATGGATAAAAAGCTTTGCAAGTGGCATAACATTTTCAAAAGGAGCAAGTTTCCTGCATACTCAACAGATCTGATTACCATGTGACAATTACAGTAGACTATTTATTGTATGGGGTAAAAAAGAGCCCTTCAGAGGCTTGCAAGCATTTAATAATGTACCAGAAGACAGCTTTAGTTTACTGGCAATATACAGTTCAGATTTAATTTTTAGAGCATCTCGTGTTTCTGCATAGTAGATTGCATATGCTTAGCTTTTGCTTTATCCTATGCTACTAGGTTTTGTTGACGATTAGTGTGTGCCTAGGACGATTTTTTGGCTGACCCATGGTTTTGTAGTAAAGTGAAGGTGATAGGAAGTAATAGCCCAATGCTGACCTTTTCCTTTCCTTTCCTTTTCTTTCCTGTCCTGTCCAGTCTGTGTTGTAGGCCTCTGTGTTTAGGCCTGTAAATGCTGTTCCCCTTTTCTGTGGCAGTCTTGCCCTCTGCTGCTAGTACAGTTATGTCTTTAATGGAGGTCACTCCTGAGGCTGTGTCTCCCATGAGAAGGTGAGTGTTACAGAAATGGAAGCATCTTCCAAGTGTCTGTGAGTATGATCACAAATAGAAGATGATGGGGTGGAGCTCCAATTGGAAGTGTCAGGAAGAGCTATATTGGGAGGGAGAGCTGTTTTGAGGATGGAGGACTGATGATGGCAATCCATTAGATAGGAAGGTATTGAAGCTGGTCCTAACACAGAGATCCTGCTTACTCCTTCCATACCACTTCAGAGATGAGTCTGGATGGTTCACCTGTCTCTAAACCCCTCTTGGCAGTCTCTTAGGGCATGTTCACACTTACTAGGGATCGACATTGCTATGATTGATGTACTGGGGGTTGATTTAGCAGGTCTAGTGAAGACCTGCTAAATCGACCACAGATCGATCTTGCGTTGACTCCGGTACTCCACCGGAATGAGAAGTGTAAGGTAAGTCGACGGGAGAGTATCTCCTGTCGACGCCGTGCAGTGTAGACACTGAAGTAAGTTGACCTAAGCTGTTATTGACATAGCTGGAGTTGTGTAACTTAGGTAGAGTTACCCCCATAGTGTAGACAAGATGTTATTCTGATAAAAGAAGGGACTTTACACTTTTCCTCTCCATTCAGACCCCTGTCTCAGGACTTGTCTTCACTACAAAATTATTTCATGTTAAAGCATGACCTTGAACAGTTGAGTTAATTAACGCAATGCTGACCATGATTTTGCAGTCAGTTTAGACAAGAACAAGTCTTGTTCAGCATTGTCAGCTACTCATAGCTAAATTAAAGTTTTGGCATTGGAGGTGAAGTTTGTGGGTTTTTTTAAAACAGAGCAAGAGAGATCTACTGCTCTCAAAACCCTTTTGTAAAAGTGACACAAGTTGTTCCAGCCATCCTTTAAAGGAAACCTGCCCAAATCTGACATTCTAAAAATGTGCTTCAAACCCCTGATGGTGATTATATTGCTGAGAAGTGCCATAGTTTGTGACACCCAATGCGGGAAATCCAGTGAGAGATTGTAGACCTGCTTTTACTCTGCATTAATAATAGTTCAGCAATATAAAGAATGTTATGCATATAGAATATTTTGTATTGAACACTAAAATGCTTCTGATGTTAAACTAGCAGAACAGAATTTGATTTACACTCCCTGAAATTTCATTGTACTCTGTTTGGCATGATGGCTGCCACAGGCAGCTACAAGCTCAGAAATGCTAAATATAATTAAAAGCTATATGCTCTAATGTATTTCATAGTGTATATAGGGTATTAGGTGTATCTTTCCATATAGAGAAAGCAGGTTTGGTTTTCTCTTAAAAAGAGTATTAACCAAATGCTAAACTTCAGCTCAGTGGCAGATTAATGCACGGGCCCTGGCCAATTTGGGGGCCACTGCAGGAGCACCAGAATGTGTGTAGAAGTGGGAGGGCCACCAGTGCCAAAACTGTGGCAATGCTCCTCCTCTTCCCCCAACGCCCCGTCTCCTGGCCAGGCCGGAAGATGGAGCCAGGAATTGGTAAGAGCTTCCTTGGACCTTCCATCTGCCCTGGGCAGGGGCTGGGGTACTTGAGAGCAGCCCCTGGCTGTGTTCCTGGCCCCCGGGCATGCTGCCACCAGTGGGACCCGGGGGAGGGGCTCTGGTCTGGTGGCCTGCCCCCTCCCCAGCGCCTGAAGATATTCTCTGTGGGGATAGGGTTGCCAGGCATCCGGTTTATGACCGGAATGCCTGGTTGAAAAGGGAAACTGGCTGCTCCAGTCAGCACCGCTGACTGGGCTATTAAAAGTCCAGTTGGCCGCCCGCAGCAGGCCAGCAAGGTACTGCCTGGCTCTGCGCAGCTTCCAGAAAGCTGCCAGCATCTCCCTCTGAATCCTAGGTGCAGTGACAGACACAGGGGCTCTGTGTGCTGCCCCCGCCCTGAGCATCAGCTCAGCAGGTCCCATTGGCCAGGAACTGCAGCCAATGGGAGCTGCGGGGGCAGCACCTGCAGGCAGGGGCAGCACATGGAGCCACCTTGCATTCCTGTGTCTAGAAGCCAGAGGGAGATGCTGGCAGCTTCTCGGGAGCCGACTGAGGTAAGTGCTGCCTGGGGTATGCACCCAGCACCCTTACTCCTGCCCCAGTCCTGAGCCCCCTCCGGGAGCCCACACCTGTACCCCAACCCCATGCCCCAGCCCAGAGCCTTCTCCTGCATCCCAACCCCCTACTCTAGCCCAGAGCCCCTCCTGCACTTTGAACCCCTTGGCCCCAGCCGAAAGCTCCCTCCTGTACTCAATATCCCTCATCCTCAGCCCCACCCCAAACCTCTACCTCAGCCCTGAGCCCCTCATTTCTGGTCCTACTGCATAGCCCACACCCCCAGCCCAGAGCCCGTCCCGCACCCCAACCCCTGCCCCATCCCGGACACTCTGAACTCACACACGCTGAACCTCTTGACCCCATCCCCCAGCCTGAATCCCCTCCTTCACCCCAATCCCCTCATCTCCGGCCCCACCCCAGAGCCCACTCCCCAGCCGGAGCCCTCACCCCCTCCCACATCCCAGCCCCCTGCCCCACCACAGTGAAAATGAGTGAGTGAGTGAGGGTGGGGGAGTGCGAGCAATGGAGGGAGGGAGGGGGATAGAGTGAGTGGGCCTCAGAGAAGGCAGAGGGACAGAGCAAGGGTGTTTGGTTTTGTGCAAATAGAAAGTTGGCTACCCTATGCAGGGAGAGGAGGCCCTGCTCTGGCTGGGAGGTGGCAGGGAGTCCCAGGAAGGTCACAGGCAGTGAGGAGTGGGGAGGGAGGGCTCCTCCGGCACAGCTCCCACTGATACTGGCCCAGCCATACCAACCGCCATTCTCCATCCAGGCTTGCTCAGTGGCTGCACCCAGCTCCTGCTGCCAGGTTGCCCCTGCTGGGTCCTGCTGCTGCCAGGCTATACCCGCTGGGTCCCTCGCTGCTCCCGGTGACAGGCTGTCCCCGCTGCTGCCTGGGCTTTGTGCCCCAGGCATCAACCATGTACGGCATCACTCCTCCTGTTGTCTTGGGCCTGAGGTTTGCAGTTTGGGGGTCCAAGCCTCCCCTGCCTCCACACATTGTGCCTATGTCACTGCCGCCCCATGTCAGCTTGAGTCTATTATGCCCATGTTAAAAAGTGGGCAGGCATGGCCCTCCCACTTTTAAAAGTGTGGGGAGCCAGGGCCCCCCTGTCCCTCAGATTCTGGCATCCCAGGTACCCAAGGTGTGGGAGGCCCAAATGCTCTTTGTGCCCAGGACCCCAATTAATCTTAATTCGCCTCTGCTTCAACTTTTTGAAGTTTTGTGTGTGATCAGGGACTGTTTCTTGACAAAGAATGCTACTCTTTTTAGTGCGACAAAAATGGCTCATGAGAACAGTTCTTGCTGTAAGTATCAACTGATTCAAAGGGAGAATGTGGGGCTTTTAAGAATCCACTCTGGCACTTTGTGCCCTCTCCATCCTGTTTTAAATGTATTGCTTCACCATTGCAAGGGCTGATTTGCTCTTAGAAGTATAAGGTGAAAAAGCTTCAGAGAGTTATACTGAAGAACTGAAGTGCTGTGCCAAGTCTCAGGTCAACTGTATGTGAAGGAGGTGAATGCACCTTACTGATATTTCAGTAATGAAATATTTTTACCCTGACAACTTCAAAAAGTGTTTGAAAGGCTGCCTGTGCTTTCACCTCAAATGTGGGTGGACTAGATTGTCTGCAAGATGCTTCTGAAATGGGACAATCTTTCAAAGGTTCTTCATTGTCGGCTTAGAACTAGAGAAGGCACTCCGTCTATTTTAACCCCACCCTGAAAGTGACACACTGTACTGCTTGCTATCTCTGCTTCGGTACCCAGTGATGTTTCATCATTTTTCCTGAGTGTTATCAAATCTCTAAGGAGAAGTCCATTTTTGTAAGGAAATTCCCCTTGCTATCTATAACCACTAAGCAGTGCCGCATACATTATTCATCCCTGACTGAGGTGATACTATTACTGTCTTTTCTACCTATAAATAGTTTTCTGAGAAATTAAGAGAAGCAATTCAAAGGCAGCATTTTTTTTCTCTCATGCTGGAAGAGATGACATCAATAGTGACAGGAGATGACATTATGGAAACAACTTCCCTGCTTTGGATGAAATTCTGGCCCTTAAAGTCAGTGGTATTTAACTGGTGATTGTAGTAGTAGAGCAATGCTTTATTGTAAAGGTTACAGTTATTTTTGTGGGCCAGTAAAACAGTGTGCATTTTCATGGGGTCATAAGGGAAGAGGAGAAAGACTTTCCATCACTCAGAAATTGAACTGACCTCTGTTATTCATGGCAGCCAAGCGTTAAAAGGGGGTAGTTTATTAATTGAAGTAAGTGGGAAATCTGTATCTATAACGATGAGACCACCTCAGTCTTTCCTTTCACTGTACAGTTATGACAACTATGGCCTTAATTTTCCCTTTGGCTGGATGTGTGAAATCTGTGACTTTAAGGAGTGTTTATGACCCAGTATGAGTAGCATTAACCAAATGCACATAAAACATGTACATTTGTTGCATATGTCTAACCTAAGTAGCAACAGTTGAACTGTGCCCAAGAAGCTAATTTTGATCTCTTGCTTCTTAATGAGATTGTCACAGTGCCAATACATTTGCATTTTATATTGTTTTATCGTTGGTGAATAGATGAGAAGCATCAAGGTGTTTGATTTAAGAAATAAAAGCAACACAGTAATACCAAATCACTTGTTTTGTTGAGCTTTTGGTCTTTAATGCTCTTGCAATAGAGCCATCTGTTAATCTTCTCCAAAGTACCTCACAAAGAGATTATCCATTTCTTTCTTAGTTGTGTTTCGTAGCTGGATTAACCAGTCATCCAGGTTTTGGCCATCTGTAGATTCCTGTCATGTGTAAAGAAGTACAGTGAAAGATGCATAGGTACATTATGTTTAATATTGCACTTTTAAAACAACCATGTTGCTAAGCCATTTAAATGCTAATCAGGTGGAGGGAGGGGACAGTAATCCTTTCCTGATGTATTGTATCCTTTGACCGAACACATATGGTGTTAAATACAGGTGTGTATTTTTTAACATCTGCTTACATTGCAGTGAATTATGGGATAAAAATTCAGTCTGTCTTGCTTCAATAAGTCCAAATACTACTGTAATCAACCTTCTGCATCAAACACCTGGACAAACATTATTGTGTACAGTATGTTTGTTGTGTTCTTGAATTTTATTTTTTTAGTAGACTCGTAGTAATTTATATAAATAGTAGAAATCACTGTTTAATTTTTACAGCTTTTCAGATGATACACAGTTTAGAAAGTTGTTGCATATATTTACAACTCTTTAATGAAATAACATGCATTCAGCAGTAAACAAATAGGGCCAAATACTACCTTCTGTAAATTACCTGGATCCATTGCCCAAAAGTCCCATGTAAAGGGCACAGTTCATGCTCAGTTACCAGGTTAACAAGGAGAGTTTTTTCTTCCTGTTGGTCCTGCATTGTAGCCCTGTTTGCTCTTGGCCTTTGAGCAAGGGATAAGAATTTGGCTTCATGTGAATAACCAAGCTATGAATAAGTTCCTAAATAGTGATGTTACATAATTTTTAAACATGGACTTTATACTGCAGAAAATGCTAAAATATATCATATGTTCAGATAAATTACTTACACATTTTCTGTGTTTGCTAATTATTAAAGAATACAAATATTTAAATAAAGATTTCCACCATCACTACTCTTCTTTTCCTCTAATTTGATCCTGAAGCAAAGCTGTAATGATTTTGTGATAGGACAGTCATTTTCATTGTAAAATTATTTTTATAGTTCTTTGCCAGTCCAGAGGGTGGATAATATAGCTTTCCTTCCTGCAGGTGGAGACATCTGGTGCTGTCATTGCCCCTACATAGTAAAGGGTTTGCTGGCAGCCAGATTCCATTCTCTAGTGGGAGGAAGAACTCCTGCAGATTACTCTGTGGATCCTAGTGTGTTTTCTTCTCCATTGCTTGCTTCTGAATTTTGTTTTCACTGACTCAGCACTGAAAGCCCTCGGGAGAGTAGTTTGCCTAATAATTGGCAGTTCATGCTGGTTCTCTTCCTTGCCTCATCACCATTTTAGCTCACTGGCCTTATGCTGATACCAGTACTAAGGGTGCTGTTGTGTGGCAGAGTCACATAGCCACCAGCTTCTACTCCTTAGCTACAGGAGTATGCATTGGTGAGGGAAATCAGCTAGAGCAGTAGTTCTCAACCAGGGGAACGCATACTCCTGGGGGTATGCAGAAGTCTTCCAATGGATACATCAACTCATCTATATATTTGCCTAGTTTTACAACAGGCTACAGAAAAAGTACTAGCAAAGTCAGGACAAACTAACATTTCTCAGACCTCTGTACTGTTGTCTCCTGTCTTTTCTTGTTCTGCCAGCTTCAGCAGTTTGTGTGTTCTTGTGCCTGCTAGTTGCCCTTTTGTATCTGTGTACTCTAAGGGAAGTAATTTACACCTGTTTGGCTGCGATTGTGGGGATAGTTGCAAGTCAGTTGTCATAAATATAAAGGGAAGGGTAACCACCTTTCCGTATACAGAACTATAAAATCCCTTCTGGCCAGAGGCAAAACCCTTTCACTTTTAAAGGGTTATGAAGCTAAGATAACCTTGCTGGCACCTGACCAAAATGACCAATGTTACTTTCAAAGCTGGGCGGGGGAGGCGGGGGGCGGGGAACAAAAGGTCTGTCTGTCTGTCTGTGTGGTGCTTTTGCCGGGAACAGATCAGGAATGTTCCTCAGAACTCCTGTAAAAAGTTAGTAAGCAATCTAGCTAGAAATGCATTAGATTTTCTTTTGTTTAATGGCAGGTAAAATAGCTGTGCTGAATGGAATGTATATTCCTGTTTTTGTGTCTTTTTGTAACTTAAGGTTTTGCCTAGAGGGATTCTCTGTGTTTTGAATCTGATTACCCTGTAAGGTATTTACCATCCTGATTTTACAGAGGTGATTCTTTTACTTTTTCTTTAATTAAAATTCTTCTTTTAAGAACCTGATTGCTTTTTCATTGTTCTTAAGATCCAAGGGTTTGGGTCTGTGTTCACCTATGCAAATAGGTGAGGATTTTTATCAAGGCTTCCCCAGGAAAGGGGGTGTAGTGCTTGGGGGGATATTTTTGAGGGAAGACGTCTCCAAGTGGGCTCTTTCCCTGTTCTTTGTTTAACACACTTGGTGGTGGCAGCATAGGGTTCAAGGACAAGGCAAAGTTTGTACCTTGAGGAAGTTTTTAATCTAATCTGGTAAGAATAAGCTTAGGGGGTCTTTCATGCAGGTCCCCACATCTGTACCCTAGAGTTCAGAGTGGGGAAGGAACCTTGACATCAGCATTGAGGCCTCTTTCTGTCTAGATTGCTTGGAAGCATGGGCGGCGTGTGGTTCTGGCATTTGGGGAGGCTGGCCAAAGCACTGGACCGTGGTCCTACCCACTGTTCTGCCCAAAGGCCTTGTCCCCACTCTGCCCCCTCCCCCTGAGGCCCCACCCCCGCTCTGCCCAGGCCCCCGCTCATGCTATGCCCCTCCCCCAAAACCCCCACTGCTGCTCACTGAGTCCCTCCACCCTGCCTCCACCGAGTGGTCGGGGGACCACATGCGAGGGGTGTGGAGGCACTCAGTGAGTGGAGGACGGTGGGGACCTAAGGTGGGGAGATGGAGGAGAGGAGGGAGTCGAGTCTAGGTGAGTGGGAGGGTCATGGGGGGAGAAGGATGGAGGAGGGGAGGGACTCAGCGAGTTTTAGGTGGTGGAGACCTCTTGGGGGAGGAGAGGCGGGACTTGGTGAGAAGTGATGGGCAGTGGGAGCCTCGGCGGAGGGATGGGAAGAGGCAGAGGGCGGGTGGGACCATGAGAAAAAAGCGGGAAGGGGCATTGGGGGTGTAGCACAAGTGGGGCCACCACAACCCAGACCTCCGTGCTCTCAGAGGCAGCAGGTTGGTGGCTGTGCCACACGGGAGGCTTAGCTTCCCCTGGCCTAGTA